>NC_134266.1:234154785-234496451 GCF_031893055.1 Leptodactylus fuscus | reverse complement strand
GTTTTCCAGACATAGCTCTGTATATTTGGTTGTGGTTGTGTAGGGTTTATTGCAGCTACTTTGAGTCCCATTCCCATCCCATAAATGTAGAGAATGAAAGCAGCAGAAGACTGCCAGTGATTCCTGCAGATATGGTTTTGTGTGGGGTTTTTTCAGCACTGTCTTTCTGGTCAGGAAAATTCAGCAGTATGTCTATTGTGAGTCCCCTACTATGTCCGGGGACTATTAATTTACTTACCTGTCCTGGGTTATAGCAGCTGATGAATCAGGGTAATCTGACCATATCACAATCCACGGGTTATGTGATCCAAAATGGCCCTCTACCTCCAAGGTCTCTACGCCCATTTCCACCAATCTCACAAAATTACCTCCAGGTTCATCGGCTGCAATAACCCAGGACAGGTAAGTAAATTAACAGTCCCCAAACAACCTTTTTAAGGTCCTCAGTAGCTTGTCTAGATATTTTGATGAGATGTTGCTTTCAAGAGGACCTTTCACCACATCCACCCACTCCAGCTCTTGTATACTTTAGCAGGCACCACTACACTGATTTCGGTGCAGTTGGAATCCATTCTCAAGCCCTTACGTTTCCTGGGCACTCAGTGCAGTTAATTTTAATGCCAGGTATGCTATTTAGTGGGTGGTCTTGGGCAAAAACAGGCAAGGGGATGTGATTCTGAACTATAACAATGTCTGCCTCTGATTGGAATGAGAGCTGTCATTCACACTATTTTCCTGTCCCTGTCTAAGACCACCCACTTCACAGCCTAATTAGTATATGAGGTACCAATTAACCGCATTGATTGCCCAGGAATGGCGGGGGCTGTTTACAAAAATTCCAACTGTGCCAAAATCCTTGATACAGCACCTGTTAAAGGATGCAAAAAAACTGAAATTGGTGGGGCAGGTGTCTGTATCAATAATTATGCTAAACCAAAGTATCGCTAAAAATAAAACTACCTAAAACTATAAATTAACAGCAGACTTTTTATTAACTATATTTTTTCTTTTACAGATTTGTTAGTATATTTTATCATTTGTTTTTTTGCCAACAATTTGTGCAGAGATTGTTACAGTGGTAACATTATAAATCTAATAAAACAATGTAGCACAGAATGTTCTATAACAAAACCTGTGCCGTTTTTCTAGTTTAGACTCTTAAACAGTTAACTAGTATGGTGGGGATTCTATAAGTAGTGTTACCAGACAGTATTAGCATAAATGTAGCAGAGCTCTATAATTTTCCGTGTACATCTCAGGCCGGCATTAGGGGCGGGGCAAACCCCATCAAAGTGTCCCACCCCAGAGGAGCTCTCCAAGCTGTATGGTCCCACTCACTATTAACCAGTAATATAATACTCTATGAGTTGTCAGCGCTGTTCATGTCAGTCTGTGTTCTCTCTATAATAGAGCAGACACCAGTCTGTGTTTGCAGATGAGAAATAACTGGGGGGTATTATTCCCGATCTTGTATCTTCTCTGTACTTGTAGAGGAAGCATTTCCATCATACGTTCTATACGAAGCAGCCTACACTGTAGAGAGAATACAATGAACATGCCTCCTTTATAATAAGCAGGTCCGTAGTCACAGACTTGCCTTTGCTTTCATTATTAGGAAAGTAAGACATGACACGAGAAGACTTTGTTAAAAGCCTGGCAGGTATTCAATTATTCCTCGTAGCAATTTTTAGAATAATATATGTTGGCGTTGATTAAAACGTACCTTGTATTAATTTACTTGGAATTTTAAGGGGCAAATTAATCAAGTGACAGCGGAGCCTGCTATAGCAGAAATACCTTATTAGTCCATATATAGCTTATTAGTATTAACTGTTCCTCTTTGTCATCATGGTCTCCCTCAAGTATTGTACACTATATAACAATACAACACTTGTCCACAATTACTAGCGGCGTTAGCAAAGGTCAGATGGAGTCTGAGGATCTTAGCACAGCAAGAGGTTAAAGGGAGCCTACCACCATCAAAATCTCTTCTAAACCACTTATATGCCATTACCACCATACTAAACATACCTTTTTAGAATCAAAGTCCAATCTTTCTGCTGAGAAAATCAATATTTAATGTGCCACTACCTAACATAATGATAGGTCCTGATGTGTGTTGACCAGCTGCGAAAATGGGCACTACAGTGCACTGAATAGCTCATATGCACATCGAAAAAAAGTTGATTCTTTTGACGGCAACATTGGACTTTGACACTGGTCATTACATGACTTATAGTCTGCAGTTTATAGCAGTTTAACCCTCTGTATGCTGTATCTGTAAGTTGCATTCTTCTTGGAACTAGTCATTGGATACTAGCTGCCATACACTGCACACAGTAAGTAAAGGAGAATCTGCCACATAACTGGCCTATAGTGATGGGAGTAGAGTGATTCACTTGTAATAAAATGCTTCTATTCAATATCTTCCCTCACTTGTGTCCTGAACTTCCTGCTCACTCCTGCCCCACGTCTCTCCATAGACTTCTATAGACATAAATCATGTGAGTGAAGTGGTTTGCAGTCCATTTTGAGTCAGATATATCAGAGATTTTCACATGAAAGTTAGTTTAGCAAAGGGAGGGTGAGCAGACAGAGATAGGGATAAAAGCAGAAAAAAAACATAAAATACAACAATTACTGATAACATAAAATACAATATTTTTTACACTTTAATGACCTGATACAACAAAAGCAATGTACTGTATATAATATATGCACAGGGTGCAGGCAGTGTTTTACGGTATAATACTGCATGATGTTCACCTTTGATTCCCGACAAGGTGTCTGCAGTCTATCTTTAGTGTAAAAAAATGCAGGATCCACAACAAAGACCCCTGACAGAGCTTCCACTGCAAATGTGAACATAGCTTTACAGAGCCTTGCCTTGGCAGCTTATAGCTGTATCCACTGTAGATGAGAGCAGAACTAGCTGTATACATATAAACTAGTGTTCTCATTACCTGACAGCAGGAAAATAGTGAAGAATGGAAATACAAATGATATTAGAAAGCTGCAGAACATTGCTGTCATTCACTGTTACCCATTTTCTAAATCTGCTTTGGATCTACCATATACTGCCTATCAAACCTGTCTGTAAACCTACAGATAAATAATGTAACTTTATAAGAAATGTATGTATTTAGTTTTATAGTGCCACCATGTTCTACAGTAATGTCTCTTTGGGGCTCACCATCTACATTCCAAATGAACTGCCCTTTATTACTATCGTATGTTGTAGAAAGTGGGAGTCCTGCCGTCGGGATGATATTCGTGCCAGGGGCTCCACCAGTCATAGCATGAAGTTTCACTTAGAAAATGGAAGCAGTGTTTAAAGGGATTATCTGCAACTATAATATTGATTCGTGTGACCTCTTTACTATTTACCAAGCACAGTGCCGTACATTGTGTAGTGGCTGCGGTTGGTATTGCAACTGAGCACAATTAATTTGAATGGGAAGAAATAAAACAGCCGTACATGGTTGTACACCAAATGTAGGCAATGGGTTACTAGATGGAAGTTGATAAACATAAGAGGGATTTTGGGCACCATGTCTATTTGCCCCCATGAGGCTCAGATAATGTTGGTGGCCCTATCAGGATTCCAGGGCTGCAAAGCAACAGTGTTAACTATTCAATCCTCATGTTGCTAGTAACAAACTCAGTACTGCTATGTCTTTATATAAGGCTAGGTTCACATCTGCACTGGTCTCTGTCATTCAGGTCCATCAAGGGATCCAAATAATGGAGAGATGGACTGCTGTTTTAGCGGCTACACCGGCTGACCCGATTGAATACAATGCTAGGTCTGCTAGCTGTCTGTTGGGTATCAATTTTTAGAACTGAACCAGATGGAAAGAATACTCCTGTAGGCCATTTTTTGGTGTTTTTTTCGGAGGAGTCTCCAACAGATGTGAACTTAGGCTGAGTCATGAGACAGAAAATTCTAACAATTCTACCTTTACTTGGTGTCAGGTAATTAGGTAGAAATATCCTTCTACAATATCCGCCTATGGCTGGACAGTCGGCTTCAGCCGTGCAGAGGTTATATACATTTGCAAGTTCTTCACAGCTTGACAGTTCTAAGCACCAGCACAGTGATCCTTGGCAGGGCATGGAGCGATACAAGAATGACCTCAGATGTCCTTTGCTGTCTCCCTACCTGGCTCTAGCTGAGAGCACTGGAGTGTGGATTTGCTATGATAATTTTACGACAATTTATGCTAAAATCTTAATTGTATGGCAGCTTGAGCAGGGTGGGCTGATATTGGATCTGGCATCAGCATGAGCATGCAAACACAGTATCATCCATTTCCCTATATTCATAAACACTGCTCAAATGACAGCATATGGGAATGATGGCAGGCGTGCGATGTTGGCACTGTCAGAGCTATTGGTGGTGACTATATATGAGTGGCGGAGGGGTCTTGCACCTGCATGCCTGGCATCTCTTAGTAAATGAGTACATTTTTCTTTATTTATAATTTAAACTTAATCATGACTAATTACTGAAGTATTACAGGAAGTCAGAGGAGCCAATCTGGCTGTCATATATGGTGCACCTGTACCCGGCAATAGATGACTCACAGCTAGATGTACTGACAGATATAATCAGATAGATACTTAGATATATAGGCAAAGAATTCTTAAAGGGGTTGTGCCTAGATCAACACTTATCACCAATCCATATCATTGCTAGGGTCCCACTGCGGGGTCCTGGATCTCCCATTAGAATGGAGCAATGGTCACTCACATACATACTCTTCTACTCCAGTCATAGTCTATTGGAACAATATACATAGACGAGCACTCTACTTGGTTACTTTTGACAGTCCCATACGTGTTTAAGGATATCAACAGGGTCACAACTTGAGGCTACAAATATGACAGGTTGACCATCACCGGGGTAGAGTCATGACTTAAAGGGAGTCTGTCAGCAAGCAATAAACTGATTATAAACCTAATCCCAGTAAATTGTAGAGGTGATTCTACTGTTTCCAAATATACCTCTGTTGTTATGCTTTGGCGTCCCATTTTCATGTAAATCACTGTTTTATTAATATACAAATGAGGGAGAACGCATTTTGCCTGGGAATCTAGTGCTAAGATCAAAGACCAGGCAAGATAAGATATGTCCCAAAGCACTTTTACCCTCGTTTGCCTATAAATATAACAAGAATTTACATGAGAATTGGGCTCCAAAGCTGAATATCACAGGCATACTTGGAAACTGTATAATCACCTCTACAAGGTGCTGGGATTAGGTTTATAACCAATTTACTGCTGACAGACTTCCTTTAAACTACCAAAAGACTGGTATTAGCAGTATACATATAAAAATATATAGCCATCAAGGTGCCCAGCAAGTATCGTTCATGGGTCCTAATAATTTCAATAGATGCACAACACTTGACAGGGATTATATGATTGTCAGGTCAATTGTATTGACCAGTGTGTAATTTTATCTCATTGTATAATTAAAGGGATTTTCTGGTCCCCGAAACTGAGTTTTTGTACTGATAACTAGAGATGAGCGAATACTGTTCGGATCAGCCGATCCGAACAGCACGCTCCCATAGAAATGAATGGAAGCACCTGTGATGCTGACTTTTCCGGCGGCCAGCCGGCGTCACAGGTGCTTCCATTCATTTCTATGGTAGCATGCTGTTCGGATCGGCTGATCCGAACAGTGTTTGCTCATCTCTACTGATAACCTATCCATGGGTCCATGCGTCGGAAGCTGGTGCTATGGACAGAAAGCATGCGCAACAATGCTCCTATTCAATTCATAGGAGTGGTGCTGCGATTCACTGTAACCATCACAATGCAGTTGATGGGGCTGCTGTGCCGATCCTATTACTTCAAATAGAGCGATTCTGCATATGCCACCCATCCCCAGCACTCGCAGGCTGCTGCAAAAACTGTGTGGGGTTCAGGTGCAGGACCCCATAAATCACATACAGATGACGTATCATGTAAAGACCAAACGATGAAAGACCAAGTTGGAGCTGGGAAACCCCTTTAAGGGTAAGTTCACACAGGGTTTTTGGTCAGGATTTTGAGGCTGTATCTGCCTCAAAATCCTGGACAAAAAGATGGCTTCCATTGAAATCAATGGGAGTCAGTCAGTTCTTTTTTCTGGGAGCTGTTTCTTCCGGCTCCCAGAAATAGAAGCGAGATGCTCATTCTTCAGGCTGATTCACCTCACGACATTCGCCTAAAGACACTCCCTCTTGCCAACTAGGCCTATTCATTTGGGCCTAATCTGGAGCGGAGTGCGCAATTGGATGCCAGTGCAGTGCATCGGCATCCAGTTGCAGCTACCCGTATTTTGGTCCAGAACCTGAGGCGGCCTCCACCTCAGGTTGCGATCCAAAAAACCATGTGTGAACTTACCCTTAAAAGTTCTCATCTTTTTAATATCCCTGCCTGAAGTCACACAAAAAAAAAACAAAATTGACCCAAAACTATACAGAGCTGAGAGTTTGATACATTCACAACCAGTCTAGTCCTCCGTTAACTAGATATAGTAGCAGTGTAATGTGTCTTGTTCTTGGCATGGTGACAACTATACTTCCATGAAACAGCCATGCCCCTTGTTCTGATGCTTCTGTGGTCGTGATAGGAATCATACACTTGGCATCTTGTTGCTACAGATGGAGCTTTGTGTTCAGTGAAAAGTGGGATTTCTCCTATAAAGGGATTAATCTAATCATTCTGATATCCCTTAGATCAAGCTCATACCAACTGCTCCTCTGCTGCTTGTCTTCATTGTAGATGTTCTGCTAAGATGAACTTTTCCCAAGATGCATTGCACAAGTCTTATAATATTACTGTATTATGTTGTAATCACATAATGTGAGTTATTTGCAGCGGCGGAGGATAGAGACAAATGTGCTGATACAAAGGGTTAGAAATTCTTCTATAACCATACAGAGAGATGACACGTTGACTTGTCTTCAGAACGCTGAATATACAGTAATGTCTTTCCTTATAATAACTGAATTTATACTAATAATTATAAGGTTGATTATATATAGATATTCTATATGTATTCTCCAACTCTAAGGCGTTAGCAGTCTCTTGGGTTCCATTCTAGTAAATTCAGATTCTTCACTATTGTAGCAAAGTGTATTAGTAGATTTGGTCATTCTCATACTGGCAATATGTGGATTCTTTGAGCAGGCAGGTGCAGAAATCCCAAATTTTCACAGGCACAGTCTATTACCTGTCTATGCGAAGATATAAACTGCAGCTGCGGCATTGGTTGGACAGCCATAGGATAATGCATATTTTAATATCTTGCAGCTGTCTGTTTCATGGATTCGGATAGTGTTCCTTTATACAGATGGATGATGTTTACAGAATTCATCATTAACTACTTCAGGACCGTGTCATTTTCCCTGGTTCAGGACCGGACGCATTTTCATTCACGTTATTCACATTTTTGCATCTCTATTAGGGTTAAATAGGGCTTTATTTTTATGTTTTTATTTTTGCATGTTTTACTTTATTTCAAGAAAATATAGTAAAAAAAAAAAAAAGAGAAAATCTGTCTGTTTTTCACACTTTTCATGTTTTGTTTTGTTTTTTAATACCACAAAGAGCTGCTAAAAATTTTAATTTCTCCTCTCCCTTAGGGTGCATTCACACTGAGTAAACGCTAGCATATTTTGTAGAGTAAAATTACACTTGTAAATTCTGCTATCCCATTGACTTCAATGATATTTTTTTACAAGTGTAAAAATACGCCTGTAAAAAATACACCTGTAAAAATACGCCTGTAAAATGTCATTGAAGTCAATGGGATAGCAAAATTTACAAGTGTCATTTTACTCTACAAAATAAGCTAGCGTTTACTCATCGCGTGAATGCACCCTAAGGGAGCATTCACACTGTCTTTTGGCACGTAATGTGGCACGTAGACGCCGCGGGAGCTTTTGCGGGCCGTATTCGCTCCCATTGATTTCAATGGGAGCTGAGACCACATACACGGCGCTATTTTGCGTACGCCGCAAAATCACGGCCGCAAAATAGTGCCACGTATACGGTGTGTCGAGGTCAGTAAAAGTGGCATTATACTGTATAGGGGCTAGTGAATGGGACATTATACTATGTGGGTCAATAAAGAGGCATTCTACTCTGTGGGACTAGTAAAGGGGCACTATACTGTTCGAGGACTATTAAAGTAGCCATATACTTGATGTACACTGTAAGGGAGCATTATTCTGTGTGTAGCAGTTTTGTGTAACATATGCTTTTTATTGAATGCCATAAAATCAGATACGCAAGAAACGGCACAATTGAATTTTTTTCCAATTCCTTCAAACTGATGATATTGCTGATTTATCCTAAGATAAGGCCATAACTTCAAAAGTCTAAAAACCCCTTTAAGATGGCAGGCGCACTTCTGATATGTAGAACCAAGACATATTCCAAGAAGTTGTATGAATTAGTCTAATTATTTTAATTAGGCAATTTCCTTTAGATTCTGTAACTTAGCCTTTAAAATGAACTTTCTGTGATTTCTTTTAATTAGCCGCTCATCTGACCATTATTACATTAATAATTATGAGAATGGAGTCAAATACGCATTGGGGAGGGGGAGTCTAGTCACATACTGCAGGGAATAAGGAGAATAACATTTCTTTATTGCAGTGATCGGTCTATTTTCAGCTACATGTGCATATTAATGTCTATATTTGCATTTTAGACCTGTATAATTTACTGTTTGAGAAAGTTAGACACAGGGGTGTAGCTATAGGGGAGCAGAGGTAGCAGTGATGTCTGGCCTTGGAGGATGAAGGGGCTCATTACAGCAAAACAGAACACCGGTATATACTTAGTACATGCAAGTCGGAGCCCAGTTACAGATTTTGCATTGGGGCCCAAGGGCTTCTAGTTACGCCTCGGCACATGTACTACGGATAGTTAAATATTAGGCTGTGATGTCTCTTCTGATCCTGCCCAGATAAGATCATATTGGGAAAACAGTGTCTCCTATGTCTATAGACAGAAGCCTAATAGAATTACTTTATGAATTGCCAGAAAGATTTTTTTTTTATTTTTTTTTAATGTAGATTGTGAGCCCCACATAGAGCTCACAATGTACATTTTTCCCTATCAGTATGTCTTTTTGGAATATGGGATGGAAATCCATGCAAACACAGGGAGAACATACAAACTCCTTGCAGATGGTTTTTTTGCCCTTGGTGGGATTTGAACACCAGGGCCCAGCGCTGCAAGGCTGCAGTGCTAACCACTGAGCCACCGTGTGGCCCCGAATTGCCAGAAAGATTTTGCAACCTAATATACATCTCCTTGAAGTCCAATAGAAATGTTGTGGTCGTGGTATTATGATATCACACATAACATTTAATATTGTGATAGATTTCTGTGGTATCGTGACCATTATTTCCTCAGCTTTAGTCCTGGAGGGAAATGTATTAACTGTTTTACACCAAATTTCTGGCCTATAAAAATTGCAAATTTTGATGCATGCCGTATTTGCGCTTTCATTTGTGACCTTCTTATCACCACTTTGGGTAGGTGTTAGGGTGAGGTCGGAGGAACATGGACACCTCTGATCCAACAGATATACTATAATTGAAAATAGAAACTGGTTTCCTTTCTGCTGAACAGACAGACAGTGATGCGCTAAATGTATTAAAGGGGTTGGTCCAAGTTGTAAAGTTATTCCGTATGTGGATGCTTGGCCTGTTGTACAGGAATGGAAGCTTGGCCTGTTGCTCTATTCACTTGGGGGGACCCTTGTTCAGTAGTCCTAGTAGTTGTATCTCCACCTCAGTGGATAGAGAATAACATTAAAACTTGGGCCAACCCCTTTAAGAGGAATGCGCCAAAGGCACATTTCATCTCAATGTACTTTAAGAGCGTTAAGTGAAACATCAGTCTTAGTAAATTTCTCTGTCTCTGTGACATATGACAATATTGGAATGAGTAACCAGGCCTAGCCTTTGGGAAGCACAACCTGCAGACACTATGGCATGCAACCCTGATCCCATACCTGGTTCCCCAAGACCTATGGAAAAGTATCTGTACTAGATCCAGCAGCATTTTCTAGTTTAATAATTGGGCAGTATTATTTAGGGAATTGTATGGCAATGCCAAATGGGCCCATTACAGCAATGCTATAAAGGCACTCTGTATCAATATATTATTAGATCACTGTATGGTACTATATGGGAGGGGGCATCAATAAAAGGCATTGCACAGACCACCCTCCAACATAAGTGTACCCTATTATGTCATTTTTCCTTCCATAGTGTAGACCATTGACTTCTACAGCACTTTACTATACACATACAGATATCTTAGTCAGCTGTAGTATTAGAGCCCTGTTCTAAATGGGATTCACAATCTAACTCCAATTGTCAGGCACATTAGGCAAAATTTTCAAACGGTCCACATGAAATGAATTGAATTTTGCTCACATATATGTATGTATCAGACACCCTTGGTTTACCAATCAGAAGGGTTCCCATTGGTGGCCCATGTACCCAAATACTGTGTGATAAGGAGGCACCACAAACCTCTCTCTCATGGTCAGGACATTTAGGCTGGGGCCCCACGTGGTGTAAATGCCACGATTTACCCTTGGCGGAAACCTCTGCAAATCTCTGCCTAAAGCTTTGCGGGAAAAACTGTGATGCATTGCCGCCATATTTTTGCAGGACATCACGTGGGGCCTTACCCTTATATACAAGGCTATGGCTGACATTCACAATTCACAGGGGTAGCAACAATATTTAGTACAATTTTTTGTTTAGTGTTTTTTTTTTAAGCAACAAGATTTGTAACAAAGAATGGAATTGAAACATCTCATATGAAATTATCCTTACGCACAGAGTATAATTCTGTTTTATCATAATTCACAAATTCATAATACTGGAACTAGGATGACATTTCTCTAGAGACGGATTGACTTGTTTGCATCTCCCTGCGAAACCGTGAATCTGTCCCCAGCTCTTCTCATTATTTCATATTCCCTTTAAATAAGTCATGTCGCTTTTGCTTCCCAGCCATAGTCAGTAGGGAAATGTTTATATCTGGAAACAGTCCAAATATTCCCGGGACTGCCCAGCAGAAGTGACTACTAATGTGCTGTGCTTTACATTCATTTACTGTAATATAGACATGTATAGGGGGGTGGTCTCAGTGAAATGGGGCAGCGCTTATCTGTCCTACTTTTTTTATTCAAATGATAATGACGGGAAAAATAAAGGGGTTACTTAAAGCAACTAATAGGGTCCTTTAAAGTTTCAATAAGTCCTCTGAAAATGAGACCTAATATGTCAGTAATGGACAACTCCTTTAACGTTTAATAAATAATTTTGTATAAAAAAGTGTAATTTTCACCTAAGTAAATGACTGAATATTACTTAATTGCGTCTTTGTTTACTGTCCCGCCAGAAATAGATGAAGATCGGACCCCAAACCCATTACAAAAGGTATGTGCAAAATGAATGACAATTTCCTTTTTTTTCTTTTTTTTTCTTTTTTTTAGTCCGTTATATAATTTATGGGGGAGGGGGGAGGGATTAATTAAGGCCAATGTTTTATATGGAAATTTTGGTGTCCCCTGTGCCAGCGTAGGATTCTCTTAATGGGGCGTTCACACTACCGCCGCTGTCCGCCCCAGGTTTCCATCCTAAACCCCGGGGAAACTGGACAGGGGACGGCTTGCCAGAGGCCAGGTTAAAACCCATTCATTTGAATAGGTAACCGCTAGTGTCCGTATACGACCTCTCTGCCTGGAAACAGGTTTTTTTTTTTGCATGGACACAAAGTCCTGCATGTACGACTTTGTGTCCACAACATACAAAAAAAACTGTTTCCAGGCAGAGGCGCTGCATACGGACACCGGCGGTCACCTTTAAAGACCCATTCAAATGAATGGGTTTTAAAGCTGACTGTCGGTAAGCCGTCCCTTGTCCAGTTTCCCCGGAGTTTAGGACGGAAACCCCGGGGCGGACAGCGGTGGTAGTGTGAACGCCCCCTAATTTGCCTCATCATAAATTAGGCGTGTCCTTTGGGAGTCTGTGTGCCAAGGTGAAAATATACTCCGGCTCCTTGCTGGCATAGATTTTTGCTATCATTTAATAAAAAATGGCATCTGGCACAGCCAATGGTCCCGCTCACTTTTAAGAAAGGCGTAGCATAAAATGCCATTTGTAAGGATTTTCGTTGCCAGGAACATTAAAAATGGCATAAAATATGAATGACTTTCCCTTTATGTGATACTTTGGACAACTAAGTTATTTAATGCTAGCACAAAAAAGTGAAGAATTATCATATAGCAGCCAATAAAATTACATTTGGACCTTTTTGGACTAAATAGCATACACTCTCCATTCTGAATAATTTCTTAATATATCTTAAAGGGTTTGTCAACAACATGACTACTTACTTCACAAAACAGAGCCAGGTTGAACAGGTTGTATGTAGTATTACAGCTCAGTTTCATGGTTGAGTGATCGGGATCGGAAAAGATCAGATCCCGATCGGCGATTGAGCAAATTTCATGATCAGGATCGTGATCGGCTGGAAAATGATCAGAAATTGGATTTTGAAATCTCAAGATTGGCTCAACCCCAAAAGTGAATTTTCCCTTAGAGAAGCATTGACTAGGGTTAAGCGATCGGGATTGGACAAGATTGGATCCCGATTGGTGATCGAGCAAATTTCACGATCGGGATCGGCTGGAAAATGATCGGAAATTGGAATTTAAAATCGATCCTGAAATCTCAAGATCGGCTCAACCCTAATCATAAAGATCACACTATAGATTACATAACAGCTACCATTTGAGGAATTTACCGTATACTGTTATAGACTAAACTTAATAAAAATGGAGTCTATAGTAAGTTCCTTATAAAATAGCCTGTAAAATACTCATTTTGCAAAGTGGCAAAGTTTGACTTGTTGAGGACCTGCTCTCTGCCTGAGTGTGAGGGGCGGCCGCTGGAGCAGCGTTGCGTCCAGCAGGGCCTCCCCAATACACCGATCGCTTCCCATGTCGGGCTGCATACACGGTGACACTAAGCCAGTCCAGGACAGCTTGTCCTGGACTGGCTTAGGTCAGCAAAAATGCCGCCCTCCCGACAGTACACCGCTGCCAACAGTACACCGAATTCAAGTCACAGTTTTCCTGTTATGTGCCACCGGGCTGAAGATATCGGTGTCGTTAATTTCGGAACTGATCTCTACCAGCCGCCAGAAGGGAGTTCCTGACAGTCTAGCTGGGCCGTGAGGAACGCTCCCTCTGACAGTACTTGTCCAAAGACTAGTATGGGGGAGGGAAGGGGGGCGTCACAGCTTAGCGTCATGGCTGGGCGATAAAGAACGCCTCCTCTGACCATACAAGGCTACTGTCAGTGGAGGGTGTTCCACAGCCCTGCTAGACTTCAGCGCACTAGCGGTATATAAAACCGCATGTGCAGGATATCATGAAAGGTCCTCTCTAACTAGTGATGTTTCTGTTTCTGTGATAATAAAGTATATTAGAAAAATGTACATACAAAATAGCAAAAAAAAAAAATTAAAAAATAAATGACAATTACACTTTGAATGTCAAGTTAGACTTTGCTTCATCATTACCACAATGACTTCCTTTACGGCTCCGATCCCCTGCAGCTGTCATGCTGTTTCTATTCAGTATGCCATTTGTAAAGGCTTTCTTTTCTCTGGGAGCGATAGCATGAGGTCTACCCATCAGACTTGTCACATTATCATGGTAAGATAAAATATGTGAAATACTCAGGGATACCACAGCAGGTAGACAAGGCTCTTGCCTGATTTCTCTACATGGAACACAAGCACATGGAGTGAATAATGTATCAGATAGAATGACAGTTTACTGACTGATCGGCTTATGAAAACTAGAATTTAACATGAGATTAGAGAATTACTAGAATTAGTATTATACTTACACATCAGCCTGGCTCATCTTCTAACCGTCTCTCAATGGTCATGAAATGGATGTCAGATTCACAAAACTCACTTCAAAAAACGCATGAAAATCTGCAACAAAAACAGCTGCGTTTCCGCAACAGTGGTCCTCAGCCTTAAAGGGATTTCCCCATGAACGTAACCCTATTGAAATCTGTAGAAAATTAAAAGTTAGACATTTTTGCAAATAATTTAAAAATGTGCAGAATTTTAAAGATTTTCTCTATCCATCTTAGTGGCGACAGTCTATTGTCTCAATCGGTTACCAATAGATATGACCATGCATGCAAAAACCAGCCATGATTTCCTTCTTGTGTCCCGGTTATCTTCTGATACATGTAGTGCCGCTGCATCATAACCTGGCTATAAAAAGGAAATTTCTAACAAGCGACAGGCCAGTTCCTGCATTCCTGGTCTTACCCACTGGCAACCAATCAAGACATCAGACTTGTCACTATTAAGATGCATTGGAGAAAATCTTTGAAACTCTGCAAATTGTGAAATTTGATCAATACAATCAAAAAATGTTTAACTTTCATTTTCTACAAGTATAAACATGGTTAGGTTAACTAGAAAACACCTTTAGGCTAAGGCTACACGTTGCGGAAACACAGGTTTTTTGTTGCAGATATTGCTGCGGTTTTTTTTTTAACCAAAGCCAATAACGGCTACAAAAGGAATGGGAAATATGTAGGACGTTCTAATACATGTACCTTCTATTCAATCTATTCCAGGGTTTGGCTCAAATAACCGCAACAAAATCTGCAACAAAAAAAGATGTTTTCTGCAACGTGGGGCCTTAGCGTTAAGAAGCATCTGAGTTCAGTTTGTCATAGTAAGGGCATGTTCACATAGCAGAAATAGAAGTGGAATTTAGTACTGACTTCCACAGGCTTTCACCTACTGATTCGACTCAAATGAATGAGTCTAGTCAGAATTTGGTGTTGATTTTGAGGTGGAATCCGACTCAAAATCAGTGCTAAATTTCGCAACGTGAATGGATGATACACTTCTATTCAGTTTTCCATCAAGTTTCACAGGAACTAATATATTAGGGGTTTGACATCTCCAGCAATCAGCAGTTATTAGCTGCTGATACACAGACAATGGAGCAGTAAGCAGACAGCAATGTTCTCTGTCACCTCAGCTTAGCTTCAATTACATTCTTACAGTATGAATGGCAGCTGATCTGCATTATTCTGGTCTGGCAGGTGCTGAATCCCTAACAATCTGTTAATAATGACCAATACTTATGATAGGTCATCAATATATATATATTTTTTTAATGTAGATTGTGAGCCCCACATAGAGCTCACAATGTACATTATTTCCCTATCAGTATGTCTTTGGAATATGGGATGGAAATCCATGCAAACACGGGGAGAGCATACAAACTCCTTGCAGATAGTTTTTCGCCCTTGGTAGGATTTGAACACCAAGACTCCAGCGCTGCAGGGCTGCAGTGCTAACCACTGAGCCACCGTGTGACCCCCTGGTCATCAATATTTTTTAGTCACTTCCAGGTCTTGAATAATCTGTATTATCGGCTCATACAAAGAGATGTAAACTGAAGCCTTCTTTTGGTATCTATTTGTTGTGTTAAAGAGGATCTTTCACCACCTCCACCAACTTCAATTCTGAGTATAAATAAGTGTCGCTCTGCTGATTCCAGCACAGTTGAAATTTTTTCTGTAGCCCCCTCCATTCCTGATCAATCAGTGCAGTTAAGTTTGGTGCCTGATATGTTACTTAGTCTCTACTGTCATGTGGGTAGTGTCAGACAAGGAAACATGATTCAGAGCTCCAACCACAGACAGCCAGTGTCAGAGCTCAGATTAACATCCCTTGTCTGTTCCTGCCTGACACTGCACACCTGACAGTTCACAGCCCAAGTAGCATATTGGGTACCAAAACTAACTGCACTGATTGCTCTGGAACAGTAGGGGCTAGAGTAAAAAAAAAAAAACACTGCCAGAATCAGTGGGCCAGCATCTATTAAATGTTGCCAAGAGTTGAACTAGGTAGAGGTGGTAAAGGGTGCTCTTTTAGTTAGGTGTTATTTTTTAGAAGAAAAGCGCAACACGCTACAGTTTTCTTTCAGGCAATAAATTGAGAGAATAAAAAGAGAAGATTTTACTTTGCATCAATCAAAAAATGATCAGTCAAAAAAGCATTAGTCATAACCTGAAGCCAAAATGAGTACAGAGTAGAGCCTTACTCATCGGTTTATGATTTTCATAAGATACATAACTGGTTAACAAGAACAATCTATAATATGAGTATATTTCTCATGTGGCCAGTTCCCATCTGCTGCATGATTCAGTCAGTTATTCAATATTCCATGCACCTTTGGAAATAGAGAATAACAGCGGATGAGATGAAGTCCAGCTGGACCGACCAGACAAAGGAGTTTAATTAGTAAAGGTTACAAAATAGCAAAATGATATAATACAATGATATGTATCAAATTATAGGATACAATAATAGACAACACAGAACAGAATTCTATCTGAAAGATATACTCATTGCTTTCTATTTTGGTCACTGCAGTAATAACTGTACAACCCTACCTCATTATTTCCTAATGGGATCTAAGACTAAGGCTGGTCTTACACGACCGTAGTTTTACACCGCATATGGTCCCCAATTGCGGGTTTAAAATTGCGGACCATTTACGGTCCCATAGTTTTCTATGAGGCCTCTTACACGACCATAGATTTTGTCAGTTGTGTGGCGCGCCGCAACCGTGCTCCAGACAGTATACCACATGTCCATATTGGCCGTACTTTTACGGCACGGCGCGGAAGGTCCAATAGAAGTCTATGGGCGCGTGCATTTTTGCAGATACACACAACACATGTTCAGTGTGTATCCGTAATTGCAAATGTCAAGACTGGACGCTGCCGGAACTACGTCAGTGCCCAGGAGAGTGAAAAGAAGAAGACGACAGCCAAGGAGCCATTAGCTTCAAGACGTGAAGGACAGAAGATGACGCATCAGTTTGTGGAAGAGCTCCTGTTCATGGTACAGGTAAGTTACACGGGGGGGAGATTACTATTCCCCCCCCCCCATGTAAGGGACATCCCTTTTTTTTTTTTCAGTTGGGGGTGTGTGTTGTTTTTTGCACATCTGCAAGAAAATGGGTGCATACGGATGTACTTTGCGGTTGGATACGGACGTCTGCGAAATGAGTTTTTTGAGTGAAATTTGTGTTGCGGATCTGCAAATTGCGGACCGCAAAAACCACTACGGTCATGTAAGACCAGCCTAACTCATGATATTTTACATAGTCTTAACTTTAAGCCCTTAAGCCAAATCTGAAACAGGACCCTTCGGCTATATGGTATCCATGATACTGGGTCTTCTTCTGTTCCACAGCCCAGGTAAAATAGCACATGCTAGATCAGGGGTAGGTAACCTCGGCACTCCAATTGTTGTAAAATTACAACTCCCAGCATGCATACTTGCTATACTGTTCTTGGAACTCCCATGGAAGTGAATGGAGCATGTTCCGAGTTGTAGTTCAAAATTATGGAAAACTTCTGTAAAACTCTGTTTCCACTGGATATGCCATAGATGTTGGATAAATTCAGAACGCACCATTGGGACCCATACACACCCATCTTTAGGACAAGGGTCCCCTAACCCCCATCTTGTAGCCACTGTGACTGGCGAGTTGGCAACCTAAATGCTGCTCTCTCCATTCACTTCAATGAGAGCTGTGTAAATAGTTGAGCACATTTGGTAAGCTATTTTTGGAACTCCCATAGAAGTAATGGAAGAATGGAAAGAACTGCACAGCTACTTATACACTTGTGACACAAGCGCGGTACCCTCATCTATCAGACATTTATGACATATCCTGTACAAATTCCAAAAACAGAATATCTCTTTAAGACAATGGAGCCTCGAGCATTGGAAGATTGCAATGATTTTTATAGCAGTTGGATTGTCTGTGAAATCTTTATTTCTCTGTATAAAATCCGTGACTCATCATTCATTTTTCAGCTTAGAGATTACCTTGTGTTTAAGTGACAAAGGATCAGCAGACGTCTGGAGACTGGGGCAGCTTAACCGCATGTCCTGGTTAGAATAAAGCAGATCTGTGCTCCTATTGATTATAAATTTCTTGGCAATAACAACTGAATCCATTCACGAAAAGACAATGATTGATTGGAACACCATTCACACTGTCACACTGATATCTGACAACATGCTTACCTCTTTGTCTCTTACAGTCTACTTTATCTATGTCCCCACATCAGAGGAAAAAAGTGTCACGTACAACACCCACCATGAAAGGTACCATCTGACTGATAAAGGCCTTTATTATGTGTTTGTATGTATTGTGTCTTCTCCTTGTCTATGCTCATGATCCTATATGAACCAGTTACAGGACTCTTTCCCTATTACGAAATTATAAAGAGGTTTTCCACACATTTTATATTGATGACCTATCCTCAGGATAAGCCATCTATATTAGATCGGTTCTGGTACTTTCACTGATCAGTTGTTCTCAGCAGCCTCCGGCATTGGCATTATACAGTGGACAGAGCCAGATTTTTAGTGGATGTTCCTGATTATTGCAGTTAAAGTCGTTGAGAGCTCCATCCACAGTATAGTATCTGTACTCAGTATATGAGGTGTCAGACCAAAACTGATCATATATAATGAACAGTATAAATTGAATAGAAAGTCCCCATAAGATAATAGAGTGGGTCCTGTTCACGACTCTCACCTTTTAGCCAGATCAGTACTACCTCAGAAGGACCCGTCACATCCATGAATCACACTGACAGCATATTGGTTACAACTGAAACTATGTAATGCTTCATTCCACCTCTGGTGGCGCTGCAGGGAAACTGAATACTTGCTGATGGGTTCCCCTAGGGATTACTAGATAATTTAAGGCAGATATCCTCCCCCGATAGAGCTTCAGCATTCCGGTGTGGCTTTCTGCCGCTGGTTAGACCTAGATGAATGTGCCTAATAAGCGAGGAGTCTCAGGCCGCAGAGTGAGCGAGCCAGCAAGATTGAGTAGGATGCTTATTTTTTCAGTGTCCTGCTGCGATCTGTGCCTCCCATTGAAAGCAAGGGGTGCAGAATCCACACTATGGCTCCTTTCACATGGAGTAACGCTCCGCTCATTCTGACACGTAAACACATGTCAGAGTCAGCGCTGTAAAACAGAATCCCATTGACTTCAATGGGTGCTGTCTTATGCATGCTACACATTGAAATCAATGGGATGCTTTTTAACCCAATGGGATTCTGTTTTACAGCGTTTACTCTGACACATGTTTACATGTCAGAATGAGCGGAGCATTACTCCGTGTGAAAGCAGCCCAAAATCAGTGGCAAATTCTGTCTTCTGAACAGGACCATAGGGTCTCAACTGTGGGGCATGTTTGTGGTTAGCTTACTTATAGATATAACAAAAAGCTGTCACCTAAAATAATGGCTTTCTGTTACGATATCCCATTACTTTCTGATTAGTGGTAGTCTAACTCCCAGACCCCCACTTATTAAAGGGGTTGGCAGCTTCTTTAGGACTTTACAGGTGAAAAAAAGTAAAAAAACAAAACAAACACAAAACATTCATACTCACCTTCCCTTACCTTTTTTGTGCCTCCTCATATCAATCGTCACTCTCCTGGTGATGTCATACACTTGGAATCAACACTTAGGCCCAATCACGTGACCCAGGGTGCATGTCATCACTGAGAAGGCAGAAAGAGTACAAGGCGCTGCAGTGAGACCCAAAAGAGAGAAGGGAAGGGGAGCATGAGTGTTTTGGGGGGTTTTTTTTTTACACCTCCCATGGGCCTATACTTATTAAACTTTGGAGTCTGAAGAGACCTGCGTTTTCCTGAGAGAGCTTCAAGAAATTAGATAGATTGTATCCTAGGAGCCATAAGAGTGTTCTACACTATGTTTTAAGCCAATTTAAGGTGTGGTTCATACCATACTTGTTCAATCCGAAACAAATCTTGGGCCCAAGCCATCTGAACCTGAAAGGAAGCAAACCCTGAAATCTCTGTTCCTGCTCCATTGCTATGAATAGGGCTGTTGTGCTGCATTTTATGGTACAGCTGCTTTGCAAGAAAAAAGAATGGAGAATCGGACGGATCCGTAGGGCAGTGATGATGCCTCTTCAATCTCATGATCTATGGGTGTCCAACCCACCTTATCGGTATATAAAAGGGATATTAAAGGGTTTGTTTAGGATTTCTTGGATGTTGCTAATAGGCAATGCTATAGAATAATGATATAATCTACACGATGGTCACCTTGTATAGAGGTGGTATAAGTGGTGTAACAGTAGTAGTTATAATTATTGGAAATTAGTTATTGTATAATTGCCCCTGAGCAGCCTCATGTGACACTGTCAATGTCCTTAGATCTGTTGGAAACTCTAATGGGACTTGTACAATCCGATAACAATAGACTTTCTTATAGCAATGTGTTGTGATATGTAATTACAAGCGGTAATATCCAGTTATTATATAGTAGTCACTTCATTCAAGGTCTTAAGTAATACAAAGCTCAGTCTCACCCACGAAGAAATACTGTACGTTGGATTGATGAGTCACAAAATAGAGAATTAACATTTAATGAATTAAGGTTTTTTTCTCAGAATTTTCCAATATCATTAGCTGACAACTAAAAAAGCATCAATGTAAATTGTATTCCTGGAAGTATTGAAGTGTTCGGTGCTCTCCTCTGCATTCACAAGAGAAAATAACAGTATTCATGACAATGTTTCCTTAAGTAGTAGTGCAAGTGGTACAGAATGGGTATTGCCATCTTATACATATATGGTGTATCCATCGGATTTGGATATCCATCATTGTCCAATACGAGGGCACTACCTCTGATACGTGCACCTATCTTAAGAATAGGATCCCCGACCCCTCAAATAGTCTCTTTTAATGCAAAATTAGAGTGGGGAATAGAGAAAGTCAACCACCTCTCTATTGACAGTAATGAGACAGGGGTAATGGGACCCCCATTTTAGAAATAGGTGTAAGTCCCAGAGCTCTGAACAGCCTATATTAGATATTATTACATTATGGGGTTATGACATAAATGTCTGATGATAGCAGACAAAACCAACTATGCTACCAAAACAGGCGTTGTCTAAGCAGACTCCCTGGTATTCACCCTTTAACAGTGTCTTCACTATGGGAAGCCTACCAGATTACTACCTCTTTACATGGTCCTGGTGAGATGAGGAGAGAAATGAGATCAGGGCAGGCAGCTACAGTTTATTGGTCATGGCCACGGAGGGTGTCGGGGAAGGCATCCAGGAATCACTGGTCAGGGACAATCCAAGGATCAGGCATGAGTATCAATAACAGAAGACTGGAGCATGGTCAGGAACAAGCCAAGGGTCAAAACACAGGTCAAGTCAGAAGAGATAGCAGGCACAGAAGTTTAACATGCTTGAACATGCTTTGCTACAGAAGGTCGTGGCAAGTGAAGTTGACGTAAATCCACCAGGGCAGAAGTACTGGTGTGCACAGTGACCCATGAGGACATGCCTGTCCTATAGGCAGATACAGCGGCATCATTAACATTGGGAACTGCATGAGTATAGCATCTCATAGCAAAGGTTACTACTGAGACTAGCAGTATGAAGGCAGGTATAGATCACCATCATTACACATCACATCTCCTTATACTAGTAGCCTGCAGCTGCCACAGGATGTGACATCACGCTGACAGCCTCAGATATGACATATATTTGCACTACATATTAAACATCTATGAAAGGTCACTGGAAGTTAGTAATGGGGGACAAGTTTCTCTGAAAAGTTCATTATTTTTTTTATTTAAAGGGGTATTCCCATGATGCTTGTTCACTAACCTGCAGGCTGTTGTGCTCTCTTCACTTCCTGCTTTTCTCGGCACATAGGTGGGCGGGGTTTCACTTGCACGGGATTGGTTGTAAATGAATTACCACAGTGTGAAGCTGATGTAGCAGAGCTGGATTTGAGTCAGTTTGCATTACATACAGAGGTAATGGACTCCCTATCTCAGCCCTTATCAACTAAATTCAATTAAACCGATTGATAAGAGCTCAGAAATCCCTCACTTCCCCTATCTGTGTCATTTAAGTAGCGGAGCCTCTCAAACAGCTCAGAGCTGCTCCCAGCCCCTCCCTCTCCCCTGAGAGCAGGCAGCTACATCACTTGACAAATGAGCAGATAATCCCAAGGGCCATAGAAACGGAGTGTAAACAATGAAGTGAATACATTAAGATAGCGGCCAAACAAAGCAGTTTTGATAAAGCAATGCATTTAGGAAAGGTCTTAAATCCACATAAACTAGCAGTATAGATAGGATCCTTGTGATGGGACAACCCCTTTAAGGCTTCTAAATGTTTATTGTATGATGACATTTCTACTATAATGTATTTTTGCAATCAGTATTAACCTTATACCATAATGACAAAAGAGAATGTGAGCATTACAGTGCATTAAGACATTTAAGGGGATCAAAGATGAGGGTTTTTTAAGTATAGCAAGTGATAAGTAATAACCGATAAGTAATATCATTCATTTATAAATGTGTGTTTGGTGGATTTTTGAGTTTATAGTGTTTGAAGAAACAAAAATTTATTTCAGGATAAAGAGCAATTATTTCTAAGTGCATTTGTTCTATGAAACGCTCCGTACATTAGAAACTCTGAAATGAAGTTCTGTTAAATTGCTTGGTGCAGTTTTGTAATTCCAAATCCCTATTTGATTCTCTGGGTCCATTACACAGTGAATGAGTCACCTCTCATGAAATGGGGAGAAGTCTCAAAAGACGTAGAAACACAAAACAGAATCATGTTGTCAAGTGCGGAGTCTTTAAAAGGCTTATTCAGCTAGGACATCAGTTTTAGATTGGTGGGGGTCTTACTGTAGAAACCGGCTGTTTCTTACAGCACACAGCTCCTGGCATTATTAACATGCTGGGCGCTGTGCTGCTTCCTTGGCAGGCAGTGGCGGATCCAGGGTTTGCGGGGCCCTGGGCAATTGACTTTGGTGGGGCCCTACTTACTGGGGGTCTCGCACTTCTAACCTGTACTTCCCAACTGTTGAAGACTAGAAAGAGGGAACAAAACGTGCGACGCGCGCAGCGCGCCGCAGCAAATTAGGCCCCGCCCACTTTTATGTTGACTCCACCCATTCTCATTCAATTTTCATGTGATTCCACACAGTATAATCCTCCAACAGTCACCCGTAAATTATATCTCCCCCCCATTTTCATATACACCCTTCATCTACCCCTAGTTTCATGTCCCCCCCTCTCTCTGTCCCCAGTGTCATGCCGTTCTCCCCCCTTCATCTGCCCCAGTGTCATGCCGTTCTCCCCCCTTCATCTGCCCCAGTGTCAAGCCATTCCCCCCCCTTCATCTGCCCCAGTGTCATGCTGTTCTCCCCCTCCATCTGCCCTAGTGTCATGCCGTTCTCTCCCTCCATCTGCCCCAGTGTCATGCTGTTCTCCCCCCCTTCATCTGCTCCAGTGTCATGCTGTTCTCCCCCCTTCATCTGCCCCAGTGTCATGCTGTTCTCTCCCCCTCTTCATCTGCCCCAGTGTCATGCTGTTCTCTCCCCCTCTTCATCTGCCCCAGTGTCATGCCGTTCTCCCCCTTCATCTGTCACAGTGTCATGCTGTTCTCCCCCTCCATCTGCCCCAGTGTCATGCCGTTCTCCCCCTCCATCTGCCCCAGTGTCATGCTGTTCTCCCCCTCCATCTGCCCCAGTGCCATGCCGTTCTGCCCCTCCATCTGCCCCAGTGCCATGCCGTTCTGCCCCTCCATCTGCCCCAATGTCATGCTGTTCTCCCCCTCCATCTGCCCCAGTGTCATGCTGTTCTCTCCCCCTCTATCTGCCCCAGTGTCATGCTATTCTCCCCCTTCCATCTGCCCCAGTGTCATGCCATTCTCCCCCCTCCATCTGCCCCAGTGTCATGCCATTCTCCCCCTCCATCTGCCCCAGTGTCATGCTGTTCTTCCCCCCTTCATCTGCCCCAGTGTCATGCCATTCTCCCCCCTCCATCTGCCCTAGTGTCATTCTGTTCTTCCCCCCCTTCATCTGCCCCAGTGTCATGCCATTCTCCCCCCTCCATCTGCCCCAGTGTCATGCTGTTCTTCCCCCCTTCATCTGCCCCAGTGTCATGCTGTTCTCTCCCCCTCTTCATCTGCCCCAGTGTCATGCTGTTCTCTCCCCCTCTTCATCTGCCCCAGTGTCATGCTGTTCTCTCCCCCTCTTCATCTGCCCCAGTGTCATGCTGTTCTCTCCCCCTCTTCATCTGCCCCAGTGTCATGCCGTTCTCCCCCTTCATCTGCCCCAGTGTCATGCTGTTCTCCCCCTCCATCTGCCCCAGTGTCATGCCGTTCTCCCCCTCCATCTGCCCCAGTGTCATGCTGTTCTCCCCCTCCATCTGCCCCAGTGCCATGCCGTTCTGCCCCTCCATCTGCCCCAGTGCCATGCCGTTCTGCCCCTCCATCTGCCCCAGTGTCATGCTGTTCTCACACACACTCACCATTCCTCGTTCCCTCGCAGCTCTCTCCCTCATACACATATTGTAGCCGCGATGTGATGACGTCATCACATCGCGGCTACAAATGCCGGAGGCCGGAGCTCAGCGTTAAAGCAGGAGCTGAGCTGTGACAGCTCCGGCTTTAAACGCCTATGCATTCGGCTCATCGGCGTCCTACCGCCGATGAGCCGAATACATAGGCGTTTAAAGCAGGAGCTGTGAGCTCAGCTCCTGCTTTAACGCTGAGCTCAGTAGAAGTCGGGACATGCCGACCGGGACCATTTTGTTAGGTCCCGGCTCGCCCGGCCCTGGATCCGCCCCTGTTGGCAGGGGTGTAAATTGAGGGGGTGCAGAGGGTGTACTCCCAGGAGCCGTAGGGGGCCATAAGCACTGGCATCAGTATTGAGATTGCAGCTTCTATCTGGCCCATAAGCCAAGGAGACCCACAGAATAACCAAACCACACAATATGGATGATTAAACTCCTTAAGGCCGGGTTCACACGGAGTATTGTGGCTCGTCATTTGGTACGTACACGCCGCGGGATCTTTTGCGGGCCGTATACACTCCCATTGTTTTCAATGGGAGCCAGGACCGTACACGCGGCGCTATTTTGCCGCCGCTGCAAAATCACGGCCGCGAAATAGTGCCACGTGTACGGTAAGCCTTACAGTCAGACTCCCACCAATCTAAAGTTGAAGACCATCTTATAAGCTGGATAACCCCTTTAAGTTTTAACAAACTTGGCTTGAATGTGGTTAACCCTTTCCTGACATTTGATATACACATATGGCAAGGTGACCACATGGGCACAGGAGCGATCACTGCGAGATGCCATCTATAACAGATGGGGCCATGTAATGTAAGTGGCGTACAGCGGCAGGGGTTGCCCTCCTTCATGCAAACGGCCTTTTGCGATGCGATCTTGGAGCGATGGTTGCTATGGCAGCTGGATAGTTCCTCTCCTTGTTGTACATTTACATCTCTTCTACAAAGAGATTGTACAGGTATAATAGTATTCCCTTTAGAGCCAATATATACTGACGTGGGGTATTTAGTGAGGTTTCTGCGGTGCATTAAGGAACATATCACGTTGCAGGTTTGCTTTACTGTAGGCGATGACTTAGCAGTCATTTTTATCAGGTGTTTTGTGATGTCAAGCACTTTTAATAAGGTTTGTCCATGTGCACATTTGCATTGAAGCCTCCATTGCAAATCTGGTCAAAAATATTAAAGACATTTTGCCTTTTTTAACGCATTCAGAAAAGTTCCTAAATTCCCAGTTGCAAGATACTGTAAATTATACCTATATAACAAGAAAAAGGAACTTGTCTGGTTATTACTGGGGCTTTTCCCAAAAAGCTATTAGATAGTGTTTGATATCCATCCCCCAAAATGTAAAGAGACTTCATACCCGGTAACACATAGTACATGGATTTACAATATTTCCCATTATTTGCTCAGCAGCAACATGTACTTAGATTGTCGGGATGGCTGATAATCTGATTCATCAAGCGGCCCATAGAGATCCTACACTGTTCCTACATACATTTTGACATTTGCTCTTTGTTGCAGAAAGTTGCGTGCACAAATAGATAAAACTATTATAGATATCAGACATTTCAGTTTTCATAGACATGACACATCCAGCCAAGAGGAAAGGTATTAAAGGGCACATCTGTAATTGCTTATTTTCCACTAGTACCTGTAAATAGCATGAGGATATCATTTAATCTTACACTGTGGAATACAATATTCTTGTTACAATATGTTTTTATGAGCTGTGCAAGGCATCAGTGATAGAAGTGTTCACCCAGTGCCAATACCAATACCAAGGGATTTCCCAAGCCTTATTGATGGATAGATCATCAATGTCAGATCAGTGGGGTGCAACACCAGACATCCCCAGTGTTTAGCTGTTCTCAGCAGGTGATACACAAAGAATGGAGCAGGAAGCAGATAGCACTGTTCTCTGTGTAGTGGCCAAACCAGATATTGCAAATCAGTTCCCATTCCCATCGCTTTTTGCTTCCTGTTCCATTGTCTTTGTTTTCGCTGCTCCAACAACTCCACTAATATTTAAGATCTGTTCTTAGGATTGGTCATTAATATTTTAGCCCAGAAAATGTATTTCATTTCACTTCTAAGGACAAAATAAACAGTCAGGATAAAAGGTAAAAAATAAACCACCTGGTACCTCTGCTGCATGACGAAATCCGTGGTGGGTGGACTTCAGAGGGGCTTGGATCCCTTATGGGTTGGAGATGTAAGCTGAAGCTCAGCACCGTGACCACCTGTCAGAATAGACAGAGGTAAAGAACAATTGAAAGTGGCAAAAAAAAACAATAAAAACGGTAACACTTGAGCGCTGCTAATACAAATAAATGGTATTGCATCAAGATATTTTATTCCACAAGATCAAACACAAATGAATAGGTAACGTGTTTCAATTATACCTACGGAAATACTGGCGGTTTCCCTAAAGGTATAATAAAAGCAAAAAGTCTGCAGAGGAAACCAATGCGGGAAAAAAACGCAATGCGTTTCCACTGCGTCTTATCTTGCTACGTGGTGTCTTAGCTGAAGTGATAACACACTATTTGCGCAAAATATGGAACTGAATTGATAATTTGAGGTTAAAAGTGCTATTTAACCCCTTATTACCTGGATGCATGCTAAATATATACTGCACCTTTATGATAAAAGGAAAACCTCTATCTAGTCAGATCTCTATATGGTACATTTAACCGCTACGCAAACATTTCTGCATAATGTAAGTTGCTATGATACATAAATTATAAGGCAAGCAGTAATATCTTCCCGATTACACGAAAATTGCAAAATGAATATGTAACAATTGTTTTTCCTGTAAACATCTGAAGAGCTGACGACGCTCTTCGTGTATTTTTCCCCAGTTAATTACGAAGAGCTGATGAAATTGTAATGTCGCCGATTACACCTGTAGCTTTACACAACCGCCCACTCACAAACAAGACATGATGCTGTCTGATGTACTACCGCAGATTAAAACGTACTCCCCCACCCACGGATAGGCATCAAGTCGACGCACTCCGAGAGCCATTCTCACATCACAAGCACGTCAGCACTTTACACATTTTCATGTAGCAACCAGCTTAATAAGCCATTTCTAGCCTAATGTATATTACGCTTATTATTTAGATAAAATCTGTTTTGGATTATTTCCATTCACCCGCTAGATGATGCTTGACTGCAGTCATTTACATAATCCTATTATTGCACGCTACGATTATACATAAACAATCATTGTGGAGTTCATGCACATCTTTTCTGTCCAGCTCATACACAATTTGCAAAGTTCGGAAGTTTACTAGATCGATACCTAACAGTAGCAAACTAGCCTGACCCTGTCTGATTCCAAAATTAGGGGCCAGCAGCAGCAATGTAGCCGGCGGCTGAGGATGACACGCTGCTTTCTGCATGTGGGAGGATTGTTTGTTTAGCTCAGCTAAGAGTTCAAGTCGTGCACACTGGATGCCATTGGACTCGGAATCGATTTTCTAGGAATTCACTTTACAGAGAAGAGAGAAAATAAGCGCACAATGATACTGCCATTTGTAAAATATTCCAAGTTTTATCAAGACAAGAAAGCAGCTGGGACTAACTAACCATATCTATCATTAGACTTAAAGGGAGTCTGTCAGCACCAACAACGTTATTAAACTTGCGGTACATTATAATACTCTGATCTGTGAGTATAGTGATATCATTTGTGTGTACAATTGCTGAAAAAGATACCCATTGAAGTCAATGGGAGGCTTTTTTTCAGCACTGAATCTAACGGATTCCACACCAAATTCAGCGCCATTTTCCTCTGTGTGAATGTACCCTTACCGCAAGATCTTCCTCTTATGCTAGGTTCACACTAGCGTTCAGGTCTCCGTTCTCAGCTTTCCGTCTTCTGCATGCAGAAGACGGAAAGCTGTCAGAGCGAGTCCAGCCGTGAGCGGCGGTGAGCGTTTTATGCTCTCCGCTGCGAAACCGTTTTTTTAAAACCGGACACAGAGTACTGCATGTCCTACTCTGTGTCTGATTTAAAAAAAATGGTTTCGCGGCGGAGAGCATAAAACGCTCACCGCCGCTCACGGCCGGACATCTTTCATACTAATTCAAATGAATGGGTATGAAAGAGTCCTGCAGGTTTCCGTCTCCTGCTCAATTTTGTGCAGGAAACGGAAACCTGCAGAACGGAGACAGGGCGCAGATGTGAACGAGCCCTTACTCAATACCCATATGGTACTGAGCTTCCACCTGTCTACTCTCAAGTCCGCAGGATATGTGTGGCACTGTAGCTTAGGCCTGGTTCACATTTGCATTGGAGTTTCCATTCGGGGAGTCCGCTTAGGGACCCATCGAACAGAAACCTATACGCATAAAAAAGCAGTTACCTAAGGAAAACCGTGAACCCCATAGACTACAATGGAGTCTGAGTGGTTTCCACACAAAACATTGAGATTAAAGGTAGTTATAGTAATTTCTATGTATTGCGCTCCCCTTAGTGGTAACTGCAGGCAGCAAGTTAAGCACTCTAAAACTGAGTGAGCTTTCTAGGGAATATTTCTGAATGCATTTATATCAGTTATCTGGTGTAGATACATAGAGAAATATGAGGGCTGATTCAAGAGGCAAGTCAGCACAACCATAAGATTATGCCTATTCACCCCTTTGCGTTGCACTGGCATGTCAGGTGCAGGGCTACACACCACAAGAAATGGCAGTAACTATGTCTAGCCTTCTAGATTTCCATTTCTGATGCATTGATCACCTGCGATGTAGCAAACTTATTAGGAGGTGTAAATCTCTAACACAACTGGTCCTTATGACTTGCATATTATACACTAGTCTTAATAAATGGTCCGTGTGGGATACAGAATAAGCAGCATTACACAGCTGTATGCTACTGGGGGACACTGTGGTTAGTACTGCTAAATGCACGGCTACTGGCTGTTGTGAAGACGTGTTTAGTATGCAGAGGACTCTTTCGCCGTCCGCACGCATTTCCTTTAATTGATACAAGTAAACTTGACCTGCAGCGCACATATCAAACAATCTGGAGCGTACAGCACAGAGGTGAGTCTATAATGAGACGTCTGGGGGAAGCTTTCATGGGAAGCACAACTTTGAGACAATATTAGAGAAACCAATTAAAAATGTACATTTACACACGGCAGTCTCTTCTAAGCACAATTTTACTATTCACATACAGTATAATTTATATGAAACATCGGGTAACTTAGTAACTACATTACATTATTCTAAGGGTAAGACAGGCTACATTCACACAACAGTGATTAATGGACGTGTGACGTTTTATTTTTGATGGATATCCCATGGTTGCATTAAATTCAATGTCAGTGAATGGGGCTAGTCACATGACCGTTGAATAGGGAAGTTCAGGGGTTATCACAAGGGTGGGGGGCATATCCATAAGTAGGGTATATCATACTGGACTGGGCTTCAGCCATCTTTTTCGGTGTAGCCTGCTGGGGGAGTAGCATACCAGCCAGGGACAGAAATAGATTTGGTACAGGTGGTGGGTGACAGAAGGACACTGTCCGTGGTGAGCTCCATACTGGAGAACAAATCCCATCCCATGTATGAGACCATGATAACACTGGGCAATACTGTCAGTGACCGACTGCTTCACTCCAAGTGTGAGAAGGAGCTATCGGAGGTCCTTCCTCCCAACCACGGTCAGACTGTATAATCTACATCAGACCAAGCGAAGATCACTCCGCACAGAGAACTAAATGATCCTGAAGTCTTCCTTCTTTCTTTTCTTCCTAGCTGCTTTGGATTTCTAGTATTTTTCTCAGCTTATGTGTGTCTACTTCTGTAATATATTACTGTTTATTATCCTGTATCCATATTATCATGCTGCCGTAACGCACTGAAATTTTCCCAAGACGGGACTATTAAAGGATTATCTTATGTTATCATGTGAGGGGAGCATATTGTAGGGGAAATTCCCCTTATGCACTATAGTCTCCACATTGTGCAAGCTACATAATTTTTTTTATCTTTCTGGTGACGTACCCATACGAGGGCAGAATGATATGCATTTTGTAATGACATCATTTTGTGGAGCCTATGACTTATTGACTAAATGTTATTAACTCTTTCTTATTGGATTAGTATAGTAAAGATTAGTATTGCGCCTCCCAGGTCCCACACAATATAGTGCACCAAAAACCCCACACCGTATAGACCCCAGGTCACCAACTTCCAGAATCTTCCTGAAATTACTTTAGAAAGTGGTCAGTTTTAACTGTCAAATCTCGCCCCTGTGTATACCCTTGTCAGGGGCCTAGGTGATACTAGTGGGATAACAGTAAGCCTTGCAATGAATGACAGTAAAGCCCATTACTATACCTATATAAAATATCAGTGACATATTTGCAGTATCGGTACATGTGCATGTGTCATACACGGTTAAGCCAAGACATCTCCACTTCGCTTTCCGAACACCAAGAATCATTTAACATTTAGGTCAATTGTTTAATACTTAATGTGATATTAAAGGGAAGGCAATACTGACCCCTAGTGGAGCTTTGAGAAATTTCAATAGCACTGTTTCCATTCTGGTCTTCTGTATGGCTCTAAATACAGCACATGGGTCTGCACAAAGTGACACTTAAAGGGATTCTACCACTAAAACACTTTTTTTTCTAGTTACCACGTCGGAACAGCCTTTAAAAAGGCTATTCGTCTCTTACCTGTGGAAGTGCTCTCCGCCGCGCCGTTCGTTCAAAATACCGGTTTGTACCGGTATGCTAATTAGTTCTCTCGCAGCGATGGGGGCGTCCCCATCGCAGGAGCAGCGATGGGGGCGTCCCCATTGCAGCTCGAAAACCGACCGCAGCGCTGCCTCTCTGGTCTTCGGTGTCCTCCCCTTGCTTCTTCAGCGTACTGTCGGACGCCTGCGCAGTACGCTCTGTTCGACAAAGATTGCCGAACGTACTGCGCATGCGCGAAATTGCGGTCCCAGCCATAGTGCGGGCACCACACTTTTGCGCATGCGCAGTACGTTCGGCAATCTTCGCCGAACAGAGAGCATACTGCGCAGGCGTCTGACAGACGCTGAAGAGGCAAGGGGAGGATACAGAAGACCAGAGAGGCGGCGCTGCGGTCGGTTTTCGAGCTGCAATGGGGACGCCCCCATCGCTGCAAGAGAACTAATTAGCATACCGGTACAAACCGGTATTTTGAACGAACGGCGCGGCGGAGAGCACTTCCACAGGTAAGAGACGAATAGCCTTTTTAAAGGCTGTTCCGACGTGGTAACTAGAAAAAAAAGTGTTTTAGTGGTAGAATCCCTTTAAGGTTAATAATATGAAAGAATCAGAAGTGACTGAAACCTCAGCTGAATATACAAAACACCAGATATAAATAAGGCTGGATTCACACCTGCACATGGTTTCAGTTGGGGGATTCCATCCCCCATTCTGCTTGAAAAATACAGAGAGAAAAGTCATAGTTACATAGTAGATGAGGTTGGATAAAGACATCAGTCCATCTTGTCCAACCTATAACCCTACAATCCCTTGTATTGTCCCTTCAAGCAGGACATTTCTCTCGTCATTTTTCTGGCGGAAACCCAGTGGACCCCATCATAATCTATAGGGTCTGTGGGTTTCCACAGCTTCTTATGCCAATTTGGTTTCCATTTTTTGGGACTTCAAATGGACCCAAAGAAAGGAAACCGGAGCAGAGTCGAGAACCTAGCGTCAGCTATCAATGTGCAGATGACATGCTGATAGAAAGGAGGCATCTCATTGACCTATTTAGTGGATTTATTCATGTAAAGCTATCCAGGATTTGCAAACCAGGAACATTTCTTGAGCAAAGAACATATGCTGACCCTCCGCTAGAGGGACACTATTTGGGATGGGTGTAAGATATTTACTGTGCCATTTTACTCTTTCCTCAGAGCTCCAGTTATTAGCAGAACATCACTTGTGTAAACAGGGCTCCGAAGATGAGGGAACCCCACAAAGTAAGAACAGCGTGGAGAATAGACCAAACTTGGGGTGCTGCTGCCATGGAAATACCGCCCCAATTCCCGCGTCTCAGCAGATGGGCTCGTGCAGCTGTTTTACACAGGATGGACAACAGGAGAAAAGTGACCTGGGGAGGAAACAAGATTGTCAGCCAGACTGCTCAAAAGGTAAGAGGGACGAGATCATCATTACTGGATATTTTTTGATAATTCAGTTTGAATATTTTTATAGGTTCAAAAACGACATATATCTTATGTTTTGTGGGTGGTTTTTGCTTGTGTTGACCCTTCTTTGGCTCTGTTCACATTGCATTAATTGGTTATGTCAGAGTTTTCATCAGTTTTTCTAAAAAATTTTGACAAGAATAGCAGAGTCCAGGGCTAAACATATCATATTATATATCTTACACCCGATATCTGGTCTTGCAACATTTAAACACTAGTTGCAATAATTTTTTTTTGCAACTGGCGTTTTGCGCCTCCTAAGCCATTTTCATGAAATTGCGTGAGACATGAGCTACATTTACCGCAACTGTGCCAGCTAGAAGTTGGAGTAGATTCCAGCATAGACACATGGCCAAGTGGAAGGTATGCGCCTCCTCATAGAGGAAGCAGCTGTTCCTCTGGTATCAGGGATATGAAGACTGGTGTTCAATACACCAGTCTTCATAAATAGGCCCCATTGATTTCAATAAGGACAAAAATAGAACATTGCCAGTCATAGCTCCTACGCCGGTCCGTGTATACCATCTCCTAGCTGGCGTACATTTCCCACACCATTTATGCCAGATTTCTGATGTAAATGATGATAAATCTGATGGCTATGCCCCGACTATCTCCGCCATGTCTTCTTTTTGCAAAGATGGTGCAGTAACGGAAAAAAAAAATACAATTTTTGCGCAACCCAATTATTTGCTCAAAAAATGTGACTTCTTATGCATCATGTGCCAGAAAACTTGCGTATAAGGTATAATAAATCTTCACCATTGATTTAATAATGACCTGTATTACGCTGAATATAAATGCATGAACTCCATTATAATCTATGGCTTTATCCATTCAAAAGTGGATCGGCTACTGCCGTCCTGGCTCCATTATGAACAGCAGCCATAATGCAATGTGTGTTATTTACATACATTGCAACTCATGGGTTGGTGTCAGTAAATGTATGTACTGTAATATCATCATCAGCTATATAAAAACTTATTGTTGTGTCATGTATACAGTGAGTAAACTTTATTTACATCACACCAAGGACCCCTTTAAATTGAGGACTCCCCAATAGCTCCTAAGGGTCCTGCTCCATATTACAGGCTCCCTTTAAATTGCTTTATAGATATTTACTGTACTATGAAGATGACTACAAGACCAGGGGACTGACTTAGTACAACTACATAAACATTTCCAGCCTGGGTATGACTAGAAGTGGTTTAGAAGGTGTGACCACGGTATTAGGGGGCATTCACACAGAGTAAAGTGTCGCTGATTCTGCCTAGATAACTCGCAGCAGAATCAGCGCTGATAAAAAGACTCCCATTGACTTCAATGTGTTCTGTGCGGAAAACGGAACCCATTGAAGTCAATGCGAGTCTTTTTATCAGCGCTGATTCTGCCACGAGTTATCTTGGCAGAATCAGAGCCACTTTACTCCGTGTGAATGCCCCCTTGGAGGGTGATGATTACACACAAAAACATCTGTTGGCTAATAAAGATGACGTTTCACTTTCTAGATGGCATCACAAAAACTATAATCAACCCTGGTCACAGTCATAGGTGTATGGAGGAAAAGATACTCCCTTGGGGTATGTTCACACGGAGGTTTTTGCAGGCGGATTTTGAGGCAGAATCTGCCTGAAAATCCGCATGAAAAACCACCTCTCATTCAGGTCAATGGGAGTCTCTCGCAGTTTTCTTCCACTAGTAACTCATCCGGGCCTAGTCAGGAGCGGGATGCCCCAACGGAATACTGACACCCCGCATCGGCTAGCTGCGCGAAAATGTTGACGGCGGAAAAGGTTTCCACCATGTGAAATAGCCCTTGGAGATTTTGGATACTCAACATGGCTCCTCTGTATATTCACTATAGATTCTGCCACATCTAACTGGGGCTTTTTTCCATAGATACTGTATAAGAGCTTCCTTTATAGTTCACATTCCTTTCAAAGCCACTGTTATCTTTGGCTTAAAAAACAATGTAGCAAAATCTGCAACAACAAAAAGAAATGCAGCTTTTCCGCAACAGTTAGACTGAAGTGTTTCTTTCTTAGCATCATAGCAGGATAGAAGATAAGTTGCAGATCGGTGGAGGTGCAGCCACTGGTGCCCCCACCGATTATGAGAATGGGTTGCACTCCTCATTCTGAATGGGGTTGTGGACTAGCTCCCCAACTCCATTCATTTCTATGTGACTACCGGAGACAACCAAAGTACAGTGCTTGGCTACCTCCAGTGGTGCCATTAAAGTGAATACTACTACTGGTAATACTGTAGTTGTATTGTCTGAATGTGGTGCTGAGATCTCAAAGTCTTATGGATGACCCATCCAGAAATGAGACTGCAGCCCCCCTATGTCTAATAAACATAGCCACTGACACCTACTGTATATTAGTGTTATTTTTTCCCACAATGTAAAGTACAGTCCATCATTGTCTATCTTTTTATTGCAGAACTGTGTGGTAGGCAAACAAACACAGACATCAATGAAACAAAGGAGAAAGGAAAACAGAGCAGTCACTTACCGATTGCCCAGGATAAATAGGTCTATAAACAGCAAGAAGATGGAAGATATAAAGTAAGTCATTCCTAAAAGCACCATCTAAAGGGGTGATACATCCTGCTGCAGTAACTGATGGTGTCTGCCCTTCACAACAATTGTCTGGTAGAAGAAAATAATGTAAATGTGATTATTCTGGGGGAGAGACAGGCGTGGAGACTGATAACCAGTCACACAAGGAGTAACAAAACTAGGACATTCACCTACACAATCTATATTCTCTTACAGCAAATGCTACGAAGAACAAGATTTAGCTTTTAGGGGTTTTTGCAGCATTTATTAGCTGCATTCTACAACATGGGGACTGAGCCTAAAGAGGTTTTCCAGGGATAAAAATGTCCTCACAATTTGAACATAAATAACCTCTTAAAGGGGTCTATCCATCTTAATAATACAGGATAGATGGAGGCCCCGTTGCATAAGAACGGGGGTGTTTTGCCGGTCAGATAAGCATGCTCTGCTCCATTTATTTTAATGGAACCACTAGAGATAACCAAAATACAATTCAGAAATGTATTCCCTATCCTGTGGATAGAAGACAGGGCAAGTTTCTAAAATGGTAAAATCCCTTTAAGTAGTAATTTGCTGCCTAGCCCTTGCCATTGCTTCTGACTCGGTAGCTTGCTTACTTGCCATTGCCTTGAACTAGGGTCCATTTAGCTGTGTGAGCCAGTGATATGTGCCCACACAGCAGCGGACATCAAGATGGTTGGTGGCTGGGCCCTCTGTAGTGTGGCTGAGTAAATGGGGCCCAGGGTTGAAGGATACTGGTTGGCCTGACTCTGCACCTAGATATCATCTCAGTCCCCCAATCTGTCTACAGTGGGTAGTCTTTTAAATAATCTACTCAGTATTTTATAGAGAAACAGCCTGGTTGAGATGTGTATAATATATAATATAATATATATATATATATATATATATATATATATATATATATATATATATATTATCTACGTGAGTTGCAATGAGTGTACTGTGCCATGTCGGGGTGAGCTGGGGGGCCTGTGTGGCTCAGGGGCTCTGCAGGGGTGGGCCAGTCCAGGCCTCTTTAATATATATGCTAAAAACATACAGAAATTTGTGCTTTTTTTGGTGCCTCTTTAATCTAACTTTACACCACTTATATGTTAGCGTACTTCACACTAAATAAATGCGACCTATTTAGCATAATGTTCATGATAAGCCACACCTCTTTTTCCTAAGCCACACCCATGTCTACAATAAACGATAAATATCAGTTGTCCTATTACTTATTGCATTACATAATATATGTTTTTTTTATTCTTGTCAGCTCTTCATGTTGAACTGGAGCCAGGAAAAGAATTCCCTCAATGCGGGTGAAACCAGACACATAAAGGATCCAGAGCGCCTTTTCTTTGGAAATGATATTTCTGTCACATCTCTGCTGTTCGGGGGCCTAATGCTGCACTGTGTCTAGAGCAATAAACTGGAGGCCCCTCGAGAAGCAAAGAAACCGGCATTGTGTCCAGTCCGTTACCTCTGTCTGTCTTACTCTGTCACCTCTTTACAGCAGGAAGTCTGAACAGGTGCTAGGCCCAGCTTTGTGTAGTTGCCCTGGTATATGAGCGGCCCAGAATTCATCATTTGGATTTCATACATTTCTCTTATGATTTTATTGGGATGACTAAGGATCTCCTGGAATGTGCTCCTTAAATATCTTAGACCTAAGGAAAGGCTCATACCAGCAGGTATCAGGAATGCCATAGTCAGAGAGTTTTACTTGCCAGCTGGCACCATAAACATGGCGGATCAGTTTGGGTCCGTGCATTGGTTAAGGTGTTCTTCCTCATATCTAAAGAACACATAAAGGTTGATTTATCACAATCGGCTGGCAGGTAATATTATCCGAAGATGGAGTTCCCCTTTAATACCATCCAATACCATCCACACAGGACATTACACAGACACCCACAATGTTATGAATACAGACCGTTCTCACCTATACACTAAACCCACTCGGCCTGCTGGGGTTTTCTTTCTCATATACTCAGTTGGAGCACCAAGTTAGATTTTTCCCTCTGTTTGTCATATTCATTGTATCATAAAGCAAATTTATTCATGTTAATATAATAAAAATACCTTAAACTGGTTTTACTTTATTGTCGCTGAGATTGTATTATAATTTGTTACTGCTATGGTATTTCCAGCTCACTCCATTATTAAGCATCAAGTGCCCTCTAGTGTTTTCAGTGATGTACTACATTTGCAAAAAAAATATGAACACGCCAGTCCAGATCTATGAAGATTGGCATTCCTCACACCAGTCTTCATAGTCCTGGAGCCAGCGGAGGGTGTGCGTTATATATGGCAAGACGTGACCTCCACCAGGCTGTGTGCCTGGGGAGAAATGTACGCTAGCTCATAGTAACATTTATGCCAGATTTCTCATGTTATGATAGTAAATATGGCAATAGCCTCTCCCCCTTCACTCTTTAGCCACCCCACATTTTCAGGAAAGTGACAAAGGTGACACTGATTAAAAAAAATAAATAAATAAAATCTCAATTTGTGGTGCAAACCTGGCATATAAAGCATAGTAAATCTGGGTCACTTGTTCTACTTATAAACCTACAATTACTTTTCTACCTCTTTCTTGTCAACTTCATGAACAACTGATGCAATTCTTCACTTTCCTAGTGTTATCCATCTAAGACATTCCGCTTTCAGAATCCTCTTGGTCTTCTCAATCAACAAACTATTTCTCGTTTTGTTCCTAACCATTTAAAAAAAAAAATCGTAGTGGAATGAATAAACAGCGCCACTCTTTTCTATTGGCTTGTCTGGTATTGCAGGTCACTCTTATTTAGTTGCACAGAGATGAGCCACAACACTAGACACATCTTGTGGACAATCGAAAAAGCAGAACATTTTCCTGGGCAGCTTCTTTAATCCCACATCTGTTCCTGGAATTTATCTCCTTCCCCCTACCCCATCATTTCTAGTCTATGATTTTATCCCTCGCAGCTTAGAAATACACCCATCCCTTTGTGACTTCACACACATGTATCTTATTGTCACATCATCACAATAGAACATGCTCACACACAAACATTGTAACCATCACAGCCTAGAAATAAATCTACGCAATCGAGCACAATTTCGAAAACTACACGCCTACATATAGTACTATGACATCACCTTTGAGAAAAAACAGACATATACTATTGTGGCATTATCTCAACCTAGCAAAACCTAGAAATATGAACAGATACTATATATTGTGACATTATGACAAAGCAAAGCTACAACAGATCGAAATAAAGACACATTTACAGCACCATCACAATGCAGGATACAAGCACATGCATACTGGATACTATCAGAATCACTGGCACATCAGAGCAGCAGAAAATCTGATGACGGGGATGACGGGCATACCGTATTTTTCGGACTATAAGACGCACCTAGGTTTTAGAGGAGGAAAATAGGGAAAAAAAATTTTGAAGCAAAAACTGGTAAAATATTTAATATATGGGAGCTGTAGTTTTGCAACAGCTGCAAGGCCACATTGGCAGGTGACCCTGCAGCTGTACGGGGATGTATAGAGTGTTTTTGTTTGCGGGGCCAGATGTACTTTTTAGTTATACCATTTTGGGGGATATCTATTGCTTAGATCACCTTGTATTGAAAAAAAAAACCGGTGGTTTATGATATATGATTTTCTACTTTTATATATATATATTCTAGGGACAGGAGGTGATTTAGAACTTTTATTTATTTCATATTTTTATTATATATTTTTAAAGCTTTTTTTTTTTTTTTTTTTTTACTATTTTATTCCCCCCCCCCAGGGCTTGAACCTGCGGTCACTTGATCGCAAGTCCCATAGACGGCAATACAACTGTATTCTCACCCATTCAAATGAATGGGTGAGAAAGTCTCCTGCAGGTTTCCGTATCCTGCCTGTGTTTTAGGCAGGAACCGGAAACCTAAGTACGGAGACCGGGCCGCAGATGTGAACGAGCCCTTAAGGACACAAACGGACACAAACTGACAACAGATGAAATCCCATTGAAATGAATGGAAATTGTAACGGACACAGCTAGTGTCCGTTGCTAAAATTTTGAACGGACAGTAGCAACGGACACTGCAATCGGACACCAACGGTAGTGTGAACGCCTTGCTCCAAATAATTAATGCAAAAATGATGATGATAGCACCAAATCTACTAGGTATATGGATGAGATTCTTCTATCATAAAAATCTATGGAGCGGGGAAGAAGAAGGAGGCGTCTGCTGGAGGTAGAGAGAGAGATACAGAAACAGTGATAAGTGAATAAGTGAAAAAGTTCAATGACACTAAGTGATTCCTAATTAAAAGGTTTTCCAGGTTATCAATAAAAAAACATCAATGGAGTTACAACACTGATCGACTGTTTGAAGGAACTGTGGTTCTTGTGTAAGCGCCGTGACCCCTTCTCTGTTTATATGGTGTCCATGCAATGTAACTACAGCCTCGTCATATACACATATATGTCACAAGGCTAGAATCACATGACACGGTAAACAGGCGCCATGGCCCCTTCAAAGTGCTTATCAGTGGGGAATTCATTGATCTCTTATTGATGATCTATCCTGAAGATCATTAAAAATTAACTGTAAAGCCCCTTTAATAAAGCACAAGTGCCGTCTTATGCTATTTTAATTAAATTAATTGCTAGAGATGAGCGAACACTAAAATGTCCGAGGTTCGAAATCATACTGTTCGACTGTTCGAACGGATTTCGAACCCCATTATAGTCTATGGGGGGAAATGCTCGTTTCAGGGGTACGCAAAATTCAATAAAATTATACTTACCAAGTCCACGAGTGACGGTCGAGCTGGTCCTTGAAGTCTTCTCCCGGCGCAGCATCTTCCAGCTGGAATTCACTCTGCCTAGGCATCGGGGCCTAGGCAGAGCCGACTGCGCATGTGAGTGAATTCCAGCCGGAAGACGCCGCAGGGACGCTGCACAGAGAAGACTTCTAAAGGTAAGAGAAGAACCAGCGTTGATTGGCAGAATGTATAGCATTCTGCCAATCAACGCTGGTTCTGCATCGAACTTTAAACTTTGAACAGCTAGTAGTGTTCGATCGAGTACGAGTATTTCGAATACCGTAGTATTCGATCGAACACCTACTCGATTGAACACTACTTGCTCATCTCTATTAATTGCCCCTTATATTATGCCCCTGATTCCCTCTGACATAACTACTGCTTCCTATTGATCCCTTATGTAAATCATGCCCCCTTCTATTGATAATGTCCCTTATATAAATGATGCCATTTATTTAAATGATCCGTCCCTTGTATTCATAATACCCCCAATGGTGCCTTATACAATTTTTAACACTCCCTAATATATAAATGACCGCCTCCTCCTTAAGTTCATAATGCCTCTAATTTTCCTTTATATAAATGTCTGCCCCCCCCCTTGTGTACATAATGCCTGCCAATGGCCCCTTATATAAATGATCGCTTCCAATATATCCGTAATGATCCCTAATGGCTCCTTGTATAAATGACTGCCTCCCTATAATGCCCCCATTATTTTCATAATGCCCTTTATATAAATGACCACCCCCTTATGTTCATAACACTCCATTATAGCCCTTATATAAATGATCCCCCATATTCATAATTCCCCCTTATACTATTAAAAAGACCCCCTACTGTTATATTTACCTGTTGTGATCCCTTGATGAATGGAGACGCTGCCCCCCCTTCTTATGCTGCTTTCCATGCGCTGTATCCATGTATAGGATGTCTGTGTCTTAGCACAAGAGGTGCGATGCTATGATGTCACCACGCCCAGTTTTGACAAGAAGCAGACGTCTTCTATCTGTGGTCTCAGTGTCTTGTAAACCACAGGCCTGAAATGCCTTGAGCGTCACAAGACAGAGAGTTTATTTATAGGATGCAATTTAACTACATACTGAAGGTGTCCTACAAGACGCCAATCTAGGTAAAGCATGTATTAATGGCGGCCCTGATGTAGACCCCCACCCTAGATACAGCCAGTAACTTAGCTATGCTATGGGTACCGTATTGTATTACTAATGCATTCTCACTAGTTGTCAGGATCGCTGGACTTGTAGTTATTGGCAGTCTATGAGTGTCTCTCTATAATTGCTTACTCCCCGATGGGAAGCTTTTTGTTTGCTATACATACTACTACTACTTTTTTTTTTTTTTTTTTACAAATATAGTTTTTATTGGGAAAAACAAAATAAACATACAATTTTTCAATTACACAAATAGAATGAAACAAGAATAAAGTGATTAAGAGCCAAAACAAGAACAGAGTAGACTAGTAAAGGCAATATTATCACCCAGGAAAGATCCCAGGTCGCAACAACAACATGAGAAGATACACAATAGTATTGCTAACATTCAATAAAAGAAATAATAGGCCCTTCTGATGTGGGAAACGTACTACTGGTACTTGCAGGGAAAGTTCTTGGATTTTACAATATAATGCACATATTTGGATTTGATAAAAAAAAAACAAAAAAACAACAAGTTCATTGACTATGTTATATATCGATGTCCTTGAGATTGTGCCATTTGTTTTCTGTCAAGTTAACAATGTTAAAGGGGGGGTTTGGAACACCTATGGTCCAAAATTTGGAGCTGGTAGACTTACTAAAGTATTAGGCAATAAATCAGCTCGGAATTTTGGAACAAATTAGGATACAGATATAATACAGTCCTATGAAAAAGTTTGGGCACCCCTATTAATCTTAATCATTTTTAGTTCTAAATATTTTGGTGTTTGCAACAGCCATTTCAGTTTGATATATCTAATAACTGATGGACACAGTAATATTTCAGGATTGAAATGAGGTTTATTGTACTAACAGAAAATGTGCAATTTGCATTAAACCAAAATTTGACTGGTGCAAAAGTATGGACACCTCAACAGAAAAGTGACATTAATATTTAGTAGATCCTCCTTTTGCAAAGATAACAGCCTCTAGTCGCTTCCTGTAGCTTTTAATCAGTTCCTGGATCCTGGATAAAGGTATTTTGGACAAACAATTCAAGTTCAGTTAAGTTAGATGGTCGCCGAGCATGGACAGCCCGCTTCAAATCATCCCACAGATGTTCAATGATATTCAGGTCTGGGGACTGGGATGGCCATTCCAGAACATTGTAATTGTTCCTCTGCATGAATGCCTGAGTCGATTTGGAGCGGTGTTTTGGATCATTGTCTTGCTGAAATATCCATCCCCGGCGTAACTTCAACTTCGTCACTGATTCTTGAACATTATTCTCAAGAATCTGCTGATACTGAGTGGAATCCATGCGACCCTCAACTTTAACAAGATTCCCGGTGCCGGCATTGGCCACACAGCCCCAAAGCATGATGGAACCTCCACCAAATTTTACAGAGGGTAGCAAGTGTTTTTCTTGGAATGCTGTTTCTTTTTGGACGCCATGCATAACGCCTTTTTGTATGACCAAACAACTCAATCTTTGTTTCCAAAATGAAGTTGGCTTCTCCAAATGTGCTTTTGCATACCTCAGGCAACTCTATTTGTGGCGTACGTGCAGAAACGGCTTCTTTCTCATCACTCTCCCATACAGCTTCTCCTTGTGCAAAGTGTGCTGTATTGCTGACTGATGCACAGTGACACCATCTGCAGCAAGATGATGCTGCAGCTCTTTGGAGGTGTCTGTGGATTGTCCTTGACTGTTCTCACCATTCTTCTTCTCTGCCTTTCTGATATTTTTCTTGGCCTGCCACTTCTGGGCTTAACAAGAACTGTCCCTGTGGTCTTCCATTTCCTTACTATGTTCCTCACAGTGGAAACTGACAGGTTAAATCTCTGAGACAACGTTTTGTATCCTTCCCCTGAACAACTATGTTGAACAATCTTTGTTTTCAGATCATTTGAGAGCGGGCTGTCCATGAACGACGACCATCAAACTTAACTGAACTTGAATTGTTTTGTAGAAAGAAATGGTCCAAAATACCTTCATCCAGGATCCAGGAACTGATTAAAAGCTACAGGAAGCGACTAGAGGCTGTTATCTGTGCAAAAGGAGGAGCTACTAAATATTAATGTCACTTTTCTGTTGGGGTGCCCAGACTTTTGCACCGGTCAAATTTTGGTTTAATGCATATTGCGCATTTTCTGTTAGTACAATAAACCTCATTCCAATCCTGAAATATTACTGTGTCCATCAGTTATTAGATATATCAAACTGAAATGGCTGTTGCAAACACCAAAATATTTAGAACTAAAAATGATTAAGATTAATAGGGGTGCCCAAACTTTTTCATAGGACTGTAGGTGTTCAGAAGAAGACATTCAGTTTAAGGTCATAATCTGTCAGAGAAGACCTCACAAAGACTGGACCTTTCCCTTTGGTAAAAAAAAAAAAAAAAAAAAAAAAAGCAGAAACACAGGGTTTTCTTTTTCTTTTTTTCTACCAAAAATGTAGTCCTTTGATGGGAAATCCACACACATAGTGTTCGGATCAGATCTGGGACCTCTGCAGAGTCTTTTAGGTTGCCAATCTACTCCTAGCATGTGCTGGAGTTGTCAGGGGTGTATTCCTTTAAGCGCTGTGTGTGTGTTTCTCCCGAACCTTTATTAGCGCACTTCCATTTCTCTTGCACCGCGCAGTCAGTTCTTCTGGAAATAAGGGTTGGTTCACACTAGCGCTTGAATTGTGTGGGCAGTGTGCGGCAAGCACACGGAGCCCATTATAGTCTTAACTGCACAGCGCTTGCATTAGCGTTGGTATTCCGTCCGGGGGGTCTCCATGCGGACTCCTTGCAGACAGAATACAAGCGCTAGTGTGAACCAACCCTTAGAGTTTACCTTGTATCTGTGTATCACTGAGGGGTAATTACTCAAAGAAAATGTATTCACTGAAGGAGTAATAAAATAAAACTTAACTTTTAATAATGATGTTTAAAATAGGATTCTAAAATCACCCACAACCTGTATACTCATGGTGCTCAGGGGTAGGTAGATTAGAGGTATGTCCATGTAGTAAGGGCCATACTATTGATAATTGCCTCCACTATCCCTGTTGCACCACTACACACCCCTAGATACAAGCAGGGGTTAAACTTGTATAGTCAGTAGCTTAGTTTTAGCTCGGACCTGATTGCAAGTACGGCTGGACTATTCCTAGCATCCTAGCCATTAATGTTTTAGCAGAGAAAATAAAGTTCTGCTCCCAGCATATTCCCCTCAACGCGTTTCTTTAACCCTATTACGGGTCAGGTCATCAGGAGGAGTAGTGTACTCAATCGTACTAGTTGTAGTGCGGTAAGAACCGCAATTCCCCCGTCCCGTATGGTAGGACGGAGTACTGGTATATGCCGCCGACCGCGGCGTCTCTCTGGGATATAAATCCAAAACTCCGCCCATACACTCACGCCCCTCGTGACGTGGCGCTCCATCATTGGTCGCGCTCATATACTGAGACGGAGGCTGTGTGTATGGGTCCGATATCGTAACACTATTAGCCCTGAACGCTGTAATCATAAATAGATCACCGGCGTGGTGATAGCTCGCTGGTAAGTGAAGCATAATCATGTAAATATGTACCGGCTTATCTTGTCTCATCATTGATATGGTACATTAGTTGGCATGTTTGTTGCACAACAAATCGCATCATCTACAAAGGCGCTGACCATATTTATTTTATTAATAAAAACAAAAGGATATTAACTCACAAGTATCTGCACATCGCTACATTGTATAAGACTAATGCTAAGCCATGATGTTGTTAGAATCATATAATATAGTAAGTTCACTCACTAATCAACCAGATACCGGAGGAATTGCGGTTCTTACCGCACTACAACTAGTACGATTGAGTACACTACTCCTCCTGATGACCTGACCCGTAATAGGGTTAAAGAAATGCGTTGAGGGGAATATGCTGGGAGCAGAACTTTATTTTCTCTGCTAAAACATTAATGGCTAGGATGCTAGGAATAGTCCAGCCGTACTTGCAATCAGGTCCGAGCTAAAACTAAGCTACTGACTATACAAGTTTAACCCCTGCTTGTATCTAGGGGTGTGTAGTGGTGCAACAGGGATAGTGGAGGCAATTATCAATAGTATGGCCCTTACTACATGGACATACCTCTAATCTACCTACCCCTGAGCACCATGAGTATACAGGTTGTGGGTGATTTTAGAATCCTATTTTAAACATCATTATTAAAAGTTAAGTTTTATTTTATTACTCCTTCAGTGAATACATTTTCTTTGAGTAATTACCCCTCAGTGATACATATTTAAAAATTTGGGGAATTTCTGCCCTTTCTATTAGCATATCTATGGCAGGTTTTTTGAATAATGACATTGAAATTAACCCTAGCAGATGGCTGGAAGAAGCAAAAAATGTTTTCTCTGAAAATGAGTTAACAGCATCTGAACAATGCATGTCAATCAAAACCATGTTCAAAACCCTTACTAAATCATACCGTCAATATGTTAGGTGTTGGTGGGAGATACAAGGCTTGGGAAAGTATATTGAGAATAATGTAGTACCAAGGGGACTTAGAAACACCACCCTCCCTCCTGAACGTTTGAGATCTACCTCCTTCATGAAAAAGTGGGAGGAGGAAATCACTGCCAGTTCAGTTAAATTAATGAAGCTCCTAGTGGAGGAAGAGGAGTTAGCACTAGTTAAACATATAGCCACCTTGAAGGAACTCATAACAAAAACGAAAACATTCAGTAGTGATCCGGAATATGACAAACTTGAAAAGAACTTACAGGCTAATATTGAGAAATATATTGCCACAATAAAGAACAGGAAACATAGTCAATTCCAAAGGGATCTCAATGACTTCAAAGAAAATAAAGCATATGTATATACGCGGAGTGATGTAGAAACCGATGCATCAATCTCAGATACTGATATCTCAGACAATGAGAAACGCAGTGGCTCTAGACATCGTCAGACTAGAGGAAGAGGGAGGGGTGGTAGAGCTTTTCAGAATAAACAAGCCCCAAGAAATGGAAAAGAAAAATCTAGAAAGGGCCAAACTAGTGGTTTTTTATCAGAGGGCCCACAGATTTCGACTTACTTTTTGAGAGGCAAACAAACAGCGACCCCAGCACCAATGGACGGATAGGGGGTAGTTATCAGAATTCTAGTGCAAATTTTGAGGGACTTGGTGACTCTTTTGAATCTATGACATCTCATGATGATAACCTCCAAATTGTAAACCTTTCCAAACGCAACATTAGTATATCCGAAAAAGAGGATTTGGCGAAAGGTTTGTCATTTGTACCCACAACCAGATTTAATGAATTTGGGTGGGTAAAAGATATTATGCTTTTTACCCGCAAACTGCGTTGGGCTAAGTTCATGCAGATAATGGACGCCAACAAATGTAGGGAATTAGGGATGAATCGGGAGGATCTTCCAGACCTAGCCCTACTAGAAAATATGTGGGAAGAAGGCCAAGGGGGAGTCATCAAATATACAGACCTGAGATCTAAAAGTCGAAAAAATCCACCTCTATTTGACACTGGAATTATAGATACTTTTGAACAGTTGGTCACTAAAGAGTTAGCTGCATTGGGTTCCCAATATCACCCCATCCGAAATAACTTGACTCATAGCCAGTTGGAGGCCCTGAAAGGGTTAGAAATGGATACATCCATTGTAATTAAACCCTCAGATAAGGGGGGAAACATCATCATTATGGATCGTGATAAGTACAAAACCATGTGTTATGACATACTCAACTACCCCCAAGCGTATCGTGTATTAGAAAGGGATCCAACTGAGTTGTTTATGAATGAACTCATTGCATTATTAGACAAGGCTTTGAATGATGGGGTAATTTCGTATACTGAATGGGAATTCATGATGCCCAAAAAAACAGTAATACCTACCTTCTATTGTCTCCCTAAATTACACAAAGGGGTGTCCCCCCTTAAAGGGAGACCAATAGTTTCTGGAATCAACAGCATCTCTACAAACATTAGTGTGTACGTGGATAGGATACTGAGGCCATTTGTCTTCTCTTTACCATCCTTTACAAGAGACACAATGGATGTACTCAGGAGGCTGGATGGAATAACCTTCCCAAGTGGCACACTCATTGCCAGCTTGGATGTTGAGGCGCTCTACAGCTCCATACCCCATGATAAGGGGTGTGGGGCTGTAGGGCGCTTCTTAGAGACACGTGGGGGCCCACATGCCCAGCACAGTCAATTCGTGCTGGATCTCCTACAGTTTATTCTGAAACGTAATTATTTCACGTACGACGGCCGCTCCTTCCTCCAGACCGTCGGGACTGCAATGGGCAGTCCCGCTGCACCAACTTTTGCAAATTTATATCTGGGATGGTGGGAGGAGCGGTACGTTTTTTCTGAGGATATGGAAATGTGGACGTCAATGGTGCAGATGTGGCTTAGATATATTGACGATATTTTGATTTTCTGGGCAGGAACGGAGGCACAGTTTAATGAATTTGTCAATATATTAAACAAGAACGATCTTAATCTCAAATTCACCGCTGAGGTGAATACATGCCAACTTACATTTTTGGATTTGAGAATCACTATCGATGAAATGGGTGACGTGTCTACTGAAGTATATCGAAAAGAGACTGCCACTAATAACATCCTCTCTTGGGACAGCCACCATCCTTTTCCCTTGAGAAAGGGTATTCCCAAGGGACAATTTTTGAGAATGAGGCGTAATTGTTCCTCATTTTCTTCATTCCAACATGCCTCAAAGGACCTTTCCAGCCGACTTAAAACACGTGGTTATCCGGAATCAGTTTTGACCGATTCCTATAATTATGCACGTACACAGAATCGCACTGACCTACTCAATCCCCGTCCTAGAGATAATGCGAACAACCAAATTAGAATCATTGGAACATTTGACCATCTGAATAGAGAAGTGAGATCTATTATTCATTCCAACTGGAATGTGTTAAAGCTAGATACAGATATTGCAGGATTATTGCAGGATATACCCTCTATCACTTTTCGGAGAGGTAGAAATCTTCAGGATAGGCTGATACACAGCATATGACTCCAATACCTGCAATTACTTGGCTCAACAAAAATGTGCCTAATGGAATGTTTAAATGTGGAAAATGTAAGGCGTGTGATTTTATTAAAACGGGCCCTACGTTCTCATGTGTCTCCACCGGAAAAACATATGATATCCGTAGCTTTGTTAACTGTACTAGTGAAGGAGTGGTATACGTAGCAACATGTAGCTGCCCTAAGAACTACGTTGGCATGACATCACGCCAGTTACGCCGCCGTATTTTAGATCACATCGGCAATATTAGGCGGAAAGAAGATAGACCTTTAAGCCGACACATCTGGGATCACCATGAGGGTGACATTAAGGCTGTACAGTTCCAAGGCATTGAGATTGTTAGACCTAATCCTAGAGGGGGGGATTTACATCAAAGGATATTACAAAAAGAGGCGGCCTGGATCTACAGGATGCAATCATTGAGCCCTAAAGGGTTAAACGAAAATATTGGTTATACTTGCTTCATCTAGATGCAATCGCTCACATGCATATAGTTCACTTGCATGTAGTTATAAAGGGTTAAAATAATTTTCATTCTCCCTTCTGGTTATATATCTGGTTGTAACCAGTTCAGTATTAATTTAACCATTTTACTATACTTGAGATTTGTAGGAACGGCCTTTATTACAACTTAAGTGCCATTTAGGTTGGGGTGTACTTCTCTTGCATCCTAAATAATGTTTTCCGATATCTCTAGCTTGCTATACTATATGCATACTTACCATCATATTAGTAGTAGTTCACACTACCTCCGGTATCTGGTTGATTAGTGAGTGAACTTACTATATTATATGATTCTAACAACATCATGGCTTAGCATTAGTCTTATACAATGTAGCGATGTGCAGATACTTGTGAGTTAATATCCTTTTGTTTTTATTAATAAAATAAATATGGTCAGCGCCTTTGTAGATGATGCGATTTGTTGTGCAACAAACATGCCAACTAATGTACCATATCAATGATGAGACAAGATAAGCCGGTACATATTTACATGATTATGCTTCACTTACCAGCGAGCTATCACCACGCCGGTGATCTATTTATGATTACAGCGTTCAGGGCTAATAGTGTTACGATATCGGACCCATACACACAACCTCCGTCTCAGTATATGAGCGCGACCAATGATGGAGCGCCACGTCACGAGGGGCGTGAGTGTATGGGCGGAGTTTTGGATTTATATCCCAGAGAGACGCCGCGGTCGGCGGCATATACCAGTACTCCGTCCTACCATACGGGACGGGGGAATTGCGGTTCTTACCGCACTACAACTAGTACGATTGAGTACACTACTCCTCCTGATGACCTGACCCGTAATAGGGTTAAAGAAATGCGTTGAGGGGAATATGCTGGGAGCAGAACTTTATTTTCTCTGCTAAAACATTAATGGCTAGGATGCTAGGAATAGTCCAGCCGTACTTGCAATCAGGTCCGAGCTAAAACTAAGCTACTGACTATACAAGTTTAACCCCTGCTTGTATCTAGGGGTGTGTAGTGGTGCAACAGGGATAGTGGAGGCAATTATCAATAGTATGGCCCTTACTACATGGACATACCTCTAATCTACCTACCCCTGAGCACCATGAGTATACAGGTTGTGGGTGATTTTAGAATCCTATTTTAAACATCATTATTAAAAGTTAAGTTTGATTTTATTACTCCTTCAGTGAATACATCTACCTTGTATCTGTTGCAAACCTCTGTGTGAATATCAGAGCCCAGTTATATACTTCCAGGCATGTATTTTTTTTTGTTATGGGTATTACCCCTTATTCATATTAACCCTTTTGGTTGCAGGAATGTGGTTGTAACGGAATTGCTAGCAGATTAGTAATACAATAGTAACAGAAAGAGGAGCTTAGCAGGGACAAAGTCTTAGAAGAGATTCACAATAGCCAACAAGTCTATGTGGGCTGATGACCTGTATATAGAAAGCCAAAAACCCGCCTTAGGCTTGATTGGAAGACAGGCTGTCAATCACACAGGCAAGACTACAGTAGAATTAGCCATTTGATGAACAGAGGGAAACAAGGTGCAGGAGATGGGTGTGGTGGAAATTCAATTACAAAGATAGAGCAGTGTTCATATAGTACAATGATAAACACTATGCAAAGCACCAAACTGAACAGCGTGCAAGCGGAGGGTGGCACAGAGACTCAAATAGGCAGAAATGTTACAGTGGTATTTCTGGTCTGTAATCAAAGCCCTTTGTTGTTATGTCCCTAGTTCCATTAGCATACCTGTGATAATCTCAATATCACAGCAGGAGACCCCTGGAACTATGTGTTTTTTAACTCAACTTAGTACAAAAATACCAGACTTTGTGTCTGGAGCCAAAAAACTCCACAGGCAACATGGTTTTATGATAATATCTCCCTAGGAGGATATGCTGACAGGAAGACATAGATTCTTGGTAATTCAGCAAAGACTCAGATTGAAGAAGAACATGCCCTGAGGCTAAGGATTAAGGTCCCAGTAAACCAAACCATAACTTCATTTTGTATGATATATTTTCTACTCTTTTATTTCCATTTTTTTCTGTATTGTATTGTACTTTTACCTTTATTTGCTTGATATTCACTGATATGTATTGCTTTTTATGTTAGTGGCTAGAACCAACCCACTCGGGTTAATAAATATATAAAATTTATAAAGCTCATTTCATATTATCCTATGAGCCCAGACACTCATGGGGTGTGAGTGGAAGGTTAAGAAAGGCGATCGCAGGTGTAAGACGAGATCCTTCACAATCTGTGTCCGACTTCTTGGCTCTGTTACTGGACCCCCACCTCTGTGTGCCGATTCTGCTCCTGTTTTCTCCATTACGACCCCTGCTTGACTTCTAGACTTCTCTCCATTGATCCTGTTCTGTACTGCGCTGACCTCACATTACCAAACCGGACTGCTGACCATTCTTCTGCCTAACTTTCCTGTACTGTGCTGACTTCACATTGCCAAACCAGATTGCTGACCATTCTTCTACATGACCCTCCTGCACCATGCTGACTTCATGTTCCCGACCGGGCGATGAACACATGACCATCTCTGCCACCTTGTCTGGAACCTTCTCCTCTGCCTCTGCCAACATCTTCTGGTTTTCTTTCAGCTCCAGTTTTGCTCTGGTGAGTCACCTATCTTCTGGGTTTTCTGATACTTGTGGTGTACTGAGCACACTGTGGAGAGGCGCTGTGTGCTCAGGGCTGTTTAATTTATCCTTTCCACTGTACCTATTTTGGAGCAACCCAAAATTGAGAACAGTGTTTGCTCATAACATATAGGTCTTGTTAGACAGGACAAAGTGAGAAGTTTCAGAAAGGAGTGACAGAGAGCTGTGTGCTGTCACATAAATCTGTGTGCACATGTTTATAAAAAGCAATGAAAGAAGAAGAAGGGAGGGGGAGAGCTGAGCTGACGTTCTGCAGGTGAAATAAAAACAGGGCTCATGGGATCAGTGCTAGGGAACACTCCTGAGTCAAACACTCAACATAGAAGAGATTAGAAATTGGAAATAAGAGTTTCTGACTTCTTGTGAAAAAATATTCTCAGCAAAAAACAGGTAAGAAGGTGTAAGTGCAACTTTTTTTTTTTTTTTACTCCATTAATTTAGTTGCAGTGTCCCAGAACAAGATGTTAATGTTCTGTTTAAAAAGTCATTTTGTCACCATATTATCTCTTATATTGTCAGGTGTAATCTCTAATGCCAGCCATTCTATTTGTGTGTTGTATATTGTATTGCATTGCATTACTTAGCATACAGTTAGCATTGTCTGCAGCAGTGTAGAGGTTAACTAGCTTTGCACCTTGTTTTATCTTAGCAAACCCACATGTTTTGCAAACCCCACATGTTTTAGCATCTTGCAACTTCAGTCACATGTTTTGCTCTCAGCCTATAGGAGCACAAGCTGCTTCTAGGGCAAGCTGAGACTTGTCCCGAGTCTAGCCCCTGCGTTCACAGAGAGAGGACTGGAGAAGAGAGTCTAAGCCTGGCTTCCAGCCAGTCCACATGTCTGCCAGCATTGTTCCAGGCTAGTCATAACCTTACATTGGGCTACATACAGCTACCAGTCCATCCCAACTACTGAATTCCTGCCAGCCCACACCTGGGAAATCATCCAAAAGTCTATTCCTGTTCTATTGGCCTAAGTCAGAGGAGTTACCTGTTGGATAAAGAAGTCCTCTGCCTGGATCCACGCTTCTCATGGGTTCCCCAGCTGAATCTAACCTAAGCGGCTTCCACGTCATTGAATTCACTGCTTTAGCACCCTGCTATAGGGCATTGCTCTAGCACCTATTCTGTAAGTACTCTCTTGCATCACATTGCATAGTATAGCCAAGCTGTGACACATCTCCCAAGGTAGAGCTAAAACTGCACTGGACTGTATATCTATTAACTATTTCCTACCCCAAATCTGTATACCTGCTATTGCAGTGGATATGGGACTGTGACTGAAGTGCTGCAATTACATGTGATAAGTGTAAAAGCTATACTGCTATTTGCTACTAAAGAGACTGATATCTGTACTTTGCATGCACAAGTGATCTTTCAAGTAAAGTTCTGCAAAACCGTTGTTACTGGACTCTTTGTCACAGAAGTCATTCCAGCCTGTACACTGTAGAAAAGTAACAGCTAAAGTGAAAGAAAAGGTACATGTATGTGGCAGGGGAACAGGGTTGTATACCACTCAGGCCTGTGACATAACCGTGACTACTACCCCCATCAGCCCATGGCTACCACCACCAGCGTTGTTCCACCACCACCTTGTTCACTACATCCCCCTTTTTCTTCTGGCGTCACGAACAGGATTATGGCTGTGGGTTTGCAAAGATAAAACAAGGTGCAAAGCTAGTTAACCGCTACACTGCTGCAGACAATGCTAACTGTATGCTAAGTAATGCAATGCAATACAATATACAACACACAAATAGAATGGCTAGCATTAGAGATTACCACCTGACAATATAAGAGATAATATGGTGACAAAATGACTTTTTAAACAGAACATTAACATCTTGTTCTGGGACACTGCATAGTTACACATGAGTTTATTGATTTGTCATGAATAATTTTGTCCATAATCTTGATCTTAATGTGTGCCTAGGGAGCACATTGTAATATGGAGAGGCAAATAAGTCTGGGTGAGATATCTGTCCAGCTCATGGAAGATTCACTAGCAACGTGATTCCTGGGGGTCTCTTAACCGGTTAAGGACCAGGCCCAAAAGTATGTTAAAGACCAGGCCTCTTTTTTCAAAACTGACATGTGTCACTTTAAATGGCAATAACTTTGAGACGCTTTAACTTACACAAATGAATTTGAGATTGTTTTCTCGTAACACATTATACTTCATGTTAGTGGTAAACACTAATCAATATTTTTGCATTTATTTATAAAAAAAAACTAGGAAATTTGATGGAAATTTGAAAAAAATTGCAATTTTCAAAATGTGAAATTCTCTGCTTTTCAGGCAGATAGTCATACCATCCAAATACATGAATAAATATTATCTCCCATATCTCTGCTTTATATTGGCATCATCTTTTGATTGTCTTTTAATTTATTTTGGACGTCACAAGGCTTACAAGTGTAACAGCAATTTTCCAGATTTACAAGAAAATTCTCCAAACCAATTTTTTAGGGACCACTTCAGTTCTGAAAGTAATTATAAAGACCCCATTTTCAAAACTGCACCCCTCAAATTATTCAAAACAGCATTTGGGATGTTTGTTAACCCTTTAAGCATTTCATAAGAATAAAAATAATATGGCAGTGAAATTTAGACATTTCATTTTTTTTCACTAATACATTCATTTAGACCCAAAATTAACACATTCACAAAGGGTTAAAGGAGAAAATGCATCTGACAGTTTATTGTGCAATTTCTCCCGTGCACAGAAATACCCCACATGTGGGTGTAAACTGATTTTTGGGCACACGGCAGTGCATGGAAGGGAAGGAGCGACACTGGGTGTTTGAACAGCAGATTTTGCTGGAATAATTTTCAGCGCCATGCCTTATTTGCAGAGACCCTAGAGTACCAAAACAATGGAAACCCCCCAAAAGTGACCCCATTTTAGAATCCACACCCCTCACAGAATTCATCAAGGGGTATAGTCAGCATTTAGACCCTACAGTTGTTTCACAGATTTTACTAACATTGGGATGTGTAAATGAAAAATTACTAAAATGTCACTTTATCTCCAAAGTTTTCATTTTCACAAGGGGTTAAAGGAGTAAAAGCCCCCCACAGTTTGTTAAACAATTTCTCCTGAACACGGCAATACCCCATATGTGGCTATAATCTGCTGTATGGGAACATGGCGGGGCTCAGAATGGAAGGAGCGCTATTTGGCTTTTGGATGGCAGATTTTGCTGGAATAATTTTAGGTGCCATGTCGCATTAGCAGAGCCCCTAGAGAACCAATACAGTGGAAACCCCCTAAAAGTGACCCCATTTGGGAAACTACACCCCCCACAGAACATATTAAAGGGTAGAGTGAGCATTTTGACCCTACAGCTGTTTCACAGATTTTATTAACATTGGGCCATGAAAATGAAAAATTACTTTTTTTCCAACAAACTGTCAATTTAGCCCCAAATTTTTAATTTTCACAAGAGGATAAAGGAGAAAAAGCTCCATAAAGTTCGTTACACAAATTCTCCTGAACACAGAAATGCCCCATATGTGGTCATAATCTGCTGTATGGGAACATGGCGGGGCTCAGAATGGAAAGAGGGCTATTTGGCTTTTGGAGGGCAGATTTTGCTGGAATATTTTTCAGGTCCCATGTCGCATTTGCAGAGCCCCTAAAGTACCAATACAGTGGAAACCCCCTATAAGTGACCCCATTTTGGAAACTACACCCCTCATAGAATTTGTCTAGGGGTAGAGTGAGTATTTTGGCCTCACAGGTGTTTCACAGATTTTATTAACATTGGGACGTGAAAATGAAAAATTACTTTTTTTTCCCAATAAATCGTCCATTTAGCGCCATAGTTTTAATTTTGTAAATAGTTTAAGAATTAAAAGCCCCCCACAGTTTGTTACACAATTTCTTCTGAACACGGCAATACCCCATATGTGGCCATAATCTGCTGTATGGGTACATGGTGGGGCTCAGAATGGAAAGAACGCTATTTGGATTTTGGAGGGCAGATGTTGCTGGAATAGTTTTCAGGGGCCATGTCGCATTTGCAGAGCCCCTAAAGTATCAATACAATGGAAACCCCTCAAAAGTGACCCCATTTTAGAAACTACACCTGTCAAGGAATGTATCAAGGGGTATTATCATTTTGAGCCTAAAATGCTTCCCAAAAATTAATGTACAAAATGAAAATTGAAATTTTTAAAAATATGCCATTTCGGTGCCCAATACGTTGCACCCACTTTGTGTTGTCAGAGACCTGCACTCCTAAAACTATTAAGTGGGCCATCCCGGGGGTCAAAAAATTATATATGTGGGTGTAAACTGCTGCTTGGGCACACAGCAGGGCTCAGAAGGGAAGGACCACTGTGCGTTTTAGCTTTTGGGGTACAGATTTAGAGGGACCCTCTGGGCGCCATGATGTTTTTGCAGAGCCCTGGAGGTTCCAGTAAACTGGAATTCACCAAGAAGTGACCCCATTTTGTAGGGGCAATTTTAGGGTCTCTGCAAATGTGACATGGTGTCCAAAAACGAAGAATCTAAATCTGCACTCCAAAAGCACATATCGCTCCTTCACATCTGCACCCTGCTGGGTACCCAAATAGCAGTGTATGCCCACATGTATGACACTGGTGTACCCCGGATAACGGACTTAATACCATATGTGGGTAGAAATGGCTGTTTGGACACAGCCGGGCACAGAAGGAAAGGAGCGCTATTTTGGTTTTTGGAGCACAGTTTGGTTTTTGGACGTCATGCCACTTTTGCAAAGCCCCTGAATTGCCAATAAAGTGGAATCCGCAGACATGTCACCCCATTTTGGACACTACCCCACTGATGGGATTTATCAAGTGGTGTAGCGAGAATTTTTAACCCTTGAGTGTTGCATTTATTTAGTTTCCAGAAATAAAATCGCAACTGATAGAGAAGTTAAAAATGAAAATTTTACAGATTTGCCATTTCAGTGTGCAACATGTTGTGCCCGACTTATGTCAGCAGAGACACTCCAAAAACTGTTAAGCGGGTATCCTGGGCACAACAGCTTTCAGAGCGTTCATCTCTGATACAAGTCGGGCACAACATATTACGCACTGAAAGGACGTATTCCTGGAAAAATGGTCATTTTCACCTCTCACAATCCGCTTCGTATTCATTTATGGATAATAAGTTATAGCAACACTTGGGGGTTAAAAATGCTCTCTGTACCCCTGGAGAAATCCTTCAGGGGTGTAGTTTCCAAAATAACGTCTCATATCAGGGGATTCCACTTTACTAGCGTTTCAGCTCTGCAAAAGTGTCATGGCATCCAAAAACCAAACCGTCTGCGCTCCAAAAACCAAATGACCCTTCTTCCCTTCTGTGTCCGGCTGTGTCCTAATATCAGTTTATACCCACATATGACATTATGTCCGTTATCCGGGGTACACCAGTGTCATATATGTGTCATACATGTGTCATAAACTGCAGTTTGGGCACAGCAGGGCGCAGAAGGGAAGGAGCGCTATGCGGCTTTTGGAATACAGATTCAGATGTTTGGTATCTGGACGCCATGTCATGTTTGTAGAGCCTGTAAGGTACCAGAAAAGTGGATTCCATGGGGTACCAGGAGTGACCCCATTTTGAAAACTGCACCCCTCAAAGAATTTATCAGTGGGTGTAGTGAGTATTAGTATCCCGGACGTGACTGCACAGCGGATGGCAAAGAGGGAATGTATAAGCGGTGCGGAGGACATTGCAGACACCAAATTCCCTACTATGTCCCCGTAGCTCCTATGATTGGGGGAGTCACTCTGGGGGTCACTTCTGGTGTCTGTTCCCTCATAAGCTGTAAATCTGGGATGTCCCCTGACATTCGCTCACACAGCTTATATATTCCCTTCCTGACGCAGCCAGTTGTGTTCTAATAATTTGGCGATTTTTGAGGGTTTTTGTCTTCACATTGTGAGATGCTATATTTTCTTTATTTTTCTGGTGACGCGGCCATATAAGGGCTTATTCTTTGCGGGATGAGATACATTTCGTAATGACACCATTTTTGGGTGTCTACATCTTATTGAATACATTTTATTAACCCTTTTTTGCTGGATTTAAAAAAAAAAAATCAATCCTGGCATTGAATTTTACTTTTTTAATTTTACATCATGCAGCGTACAGTAAAAGTAACATGTTCCCTTTATTCTGCGGGTCGGTACGGTTACGGCGATACCTCATTTATATTATTTTTTTATGTGTTACTAGTTCTGCAGAGGAAAAACACATTTGGGGACATAAATCAATGTTTTTTGCATCGTATCTTCTAAGAGGCGTAACATTTTTATTTTTCGGTTGACAGAGTTGGTTGAGGGCTTATTTTTTGCGGGACAACCTGCGCTTTTTATTGGTACTGTTGTCGGATGCATATGACTTTTTGATCACTTTTTATAGCATATTTTGTATGGAGAGATGGCGAAAAATCATTACTTCCAGCGAGTTTTTTCCGTTTTTTTTTCCGGCGTTCGCCGTGTACATTAAGTATTATTTCAGTTTTATTGTACAGATTGTTACGGACGCGACAATACCAAATATGCATTGTTTTTATTACTTTTTAGGTTTTTTTTTATATAATTCATTTTCTATTGAGAAAAAGGGATTTTTGGGCTTTATAACTTTATTAATTTTTTTCATACACTTCATTTTATTTTTTTTTTCATTTTTTTTTTACTTTTTCATGTGTCCATTTAGGACACTTCAATCAGCAATACTTTGCTGATATAGAATGCCATGTGAGACACAGCATGCAGGTGTCCCACATGGCATTCCGTAGCAGGATGTCAGGCTGTGTAGACGCACAGCCTGACATCAGAAGGTCCTGGCAGGATCACCAGGTATGTGGGGGCTCCGGGCAGTCTGGGGTCACTGGCCAGACCCCAGACTACCTTTTACTGCTATCGGCACCCTCCGATCTCGCCGCGGGGGGTGCCGATCTGATTCAATTGCTGGCGGATGCCTTTCGATCGCGCCGTGATGTTTCACGGCGCGATCGAAAGGGTTAAAACGTCCAGTCGGACTCAGTTCCGACTGGACGTTATTGAGGAAGGGGTTAGGTGTTAGTAACACCTAACCCCTGTCCCCCCCGCACCCCTCCCCCCGTGAAATAGGTACCTAAAGACAGGACGTATTTTTACAATAGTCCGGTCTTTAGGTACCTGGACCGCAGGCCGTAAATTTACGTACGGCGGTCCTTAACCGGTTAATAACATGTCCATTGGAAGGCCAGGGGTATCCACCATTTCGCTTCCCTCACACACTCTTTTCTATGGATGTTGAGAATGCAGTGTTTGAGGCATATGATGTGGTTCACGTTCAGTTATTTTACAGTCAGAGTGGTTGAATCTAGCAAGTGATGGGCCAGAAGTAATAGATTATGAGAGATCCAGAGTATGGCAGAGGACTTCGCACCTATTCCCTATCCAAGAAGTCCTAGCAAACAGACCACAGGCTCCACCAGCACCTGGATACCAAAATATGGCAAATGTTTAAATGTTACCCTAACTTTTTGTTCTGCTTGTATTCATCAATCAAAAGCAATAAATATAGGTAATATTGGTATTTCATTATGTTTGAGCATATGATCAAATTCAGGGTGTATAAACCAGATTAAAGGGATTGTCTGATCTATTAGGGCAAAGGAACATCTTAATGGAGGACCCTAAGTATCAGTTGCCCCTGCTCTGCCTTACACAGCTCATTCTTGTATTACATGGGCGTACATTTGGATAAATAGGACTATGCTTCCACCGGTGAGAACAACTGAGCATCACAAATGAAAAGCCAGACCCACCACATTCAGCTCTCACCTGAACAACAACAATGGGTTATAATAAGAAAACTGCTTTGAACTCTGTTCACACTTGTGCTAGGTTCCATTTCCTTTGGTTCTGGTATTTATAATGGTAGCACTATTTTGGCTTTCCGAATGTCTGGAAACCTGATAACCTCTGGATCAACACTGTAAGGGATTGTATGGTTATAAGTTGGACTTGATGGACTGATGTCTTCATCCAACCTCATCTACAGTCATGGCCAAAAGTTTTGAGAATGACACAAATCTTCTATTTTCACATGATCTGCTGCCCTCTGGTTTTTCTGTGTGTTTGTCAGATGTTTTTATCACATACAGATATATAATTGCAATCATATTATGAGTAATAAAAGCTTATATTGACAGTTAGAATGAGTTAATGCAGCAAGTCAATATTTGCAGTGTTGATGACCCTTCTCCTTCAGGACCTCTGCAATTCTCCCTGGCATGCTCTCAATCAACTTCTGGACCAAATCCTGACTGATAGCAGTCCATTCTTGCACAATCAATGCTTGCATTGTGTCAGAATTTGTAGGTTTTTGTTTGTCCACCTGTCTCTTGATGATTGACCACAAGTTCTCAATGGGATTAAGATCTGGGGAGTTTCCAGGCCATGGACCCAAAATCTCTATGTTTTGTTCCCTGAGCCATTTAGTTATCACCTTTGCTTTATGGCAAGGTGCTCCATCATGCTGGAAAAGGCATTGTTGATCGCCAAACTGCTCTTGGACGGTTGGGAGAAGTTGATATTGGAGGACATTCTGGTACCATTCTTTATTCATGGCTGTGTTTTTAGGCAAGACTGTGAGAGAGCCGATTCCCTTGGCTGAGAAGCAACCCCACACATGAATGGTTTCAGGATGCTTTACAGTTGGCATGAGACAAGACTGGTGGTAGCGCTCACCTCGTCTTCTCCGAATAAGCTGTTTTTCAGATGTCCCAAACAATCAAAAAGGGGATTCATCAGAGAAAATGACTTTATCCCAGTCCTCAGCAGTCCACTCCCTGTACATTTTGCAGAATATTAGTCTGTCCCTGATGTTTTTTCTGGAGAGAAGTGGCTTCTTTGCTGCCCTCCTTGAGACCAGGCCTTGCTCCAAGAGTCTCCGCCTCACAGTGCGTGCAGATGCACTCACACCTGCCTGCTGCCATTTCTGAGCAAGCTCTGCACTGCTGGTAGCCCGATCCTGCAGCTGAAACACTTTTAAGAGACGGTCCTGGCACTTGCTGGTCTTTCTTGGGTGCCCTGGAGCCTCTTTTTCCAAAAATGAAACCTCTCTCCTTGAAGTTCTTGATGATGCGATAGATTGTTGACTGAGGTGCAATCTTTCTAGCTGCGATACTCTTCCCTGTTAGGCCATTTTTGTGCAGTGCAATGCACTGCACGTGTTTCTTTAGAGATAATCATGGTTAACAGAAGAGAAACAACTATGCCAAGCACCAGCCTCCTTTTAAAGTGTCCAGTGGTGTCATTCTTACTTAATCATGGCAGATTGATCTCCAGCCCTGTCCTCATCAACACCCACACCTGTGTTAATGGAGCAATCACTGAAACAATGTTAGCTGGTCCTTGTAAGGCAGGGCTGCAATGATGTTGAAATGTGTTTTGGGGGATAAAGTTCATTTTCTAGGCAAATATTGACTTTGCAAGTAATTGCTGTTAAGCTGATCACTATTTATAACATTCTGGAGTATATGCAAATTGCCGTTAGAAATACTGAAGCAGCAGACTTTGTAAAAATTAATATTTGTATCATTCTCAAAACTTTTGGCCATGACTGTACTAGGTAACTATGTAACCCATCATTAGTCAATGGAAACTGCCAGGAGTCTTGGAATTTGTTTACAAAAATGAACCCATCATATTTGTACCTGCCAATTCCTCACACAATTTGTTAACCACTTTTGGAATCCCTGATAATCTATCAGCAAGTTTATATTTATGGAAGATCGGTGCTCATTTCTCCAAGGTTCTTGCCGAGATCCTTCAATAACTGTGTACAAGTATACCTAGTGGAATCGATGGAAGGCAAAGGGTGGTCACACCAAATAGTGATTTTATTTAGATTTCTCTTTTCTTCATTCACTTAATTTTGTTTATTGCTAAAAAATAAACTATTAACACTTGTATTTTGGACACCATTCTTACATTGCAGCATGCCAGTTTAAAACTTTTGCACAATTTTTTGTAGGAGAAAATCCCCAAAGTAAAAAATCAGTGGTCAGACTTGGGAAAGTGAATGAACAGCCAGAGGCTACATTGGTTATGGTAAAGTAAAGCCACCCACTGCAAATTGTTTGGTGACTAGGGTTGAGCGATCGGAATCAGGAAAGATCAGATCCTGATTGGCGATCAAGCAAATTTCATGATCATGATTGGCTGGAAAATGACCGGAAATCGGATTTTGAAATGTTAAGATTGGCTCAACTCTAAAAGTGACTTTTCCCATAGAGATGCATTGACTAGGGTTGAGTGATCAGGATCGGGGAAAAATCAGATCCCGATCGGACATCAAGCAAATTTCATGATCGCGATCGGCTGGAAAATGATCGGAAATCGGATTTTAAAATCGATCCTGAAATCTCAAGATCGGCTTAACCCAAGATGACAAGATACTACAAAGTGCATGTATTAGGGTGAGTTCACACGGAGTAAAGTGCCACAAAATCACGGCCGCAAAATAGAACCGCGTATACGATCCTGGCTCCCATTGAAATAAATGGGAGCATATACGGCCGCAAAAGCTCACGCGGCGTCTATGTGCCACATCACATGGCACTTTACTCCGTGTGAACTCACCCTTATATGGAGCCTTGTGAACGTATCTGTCCAGTGCGGAAATTCATTGCTCTGGCATCAGTAAGACGCATACTATAAAGGTAAGTAGCTAGTTTTTATTGTGTGAGATTATGATAAGTCCCCTTTAAGAATGGAAACATGGCGCTAGTCATAAAGCAGTTACATACCTCCTTGCACAATTTAGTGGTGAACAAGTCAGTAATACAACTTTGTGATGTATTTGTCAAACTCATTGTATCCATTGCAGAGTGATAAAGAGAAGACAGACTCAGTTTCTGAGATGCTTTATTAATATTATTAGAATAATTAGGAATTAAAGACAGATGTACATTCTAAGGAGTAATATTCCCCCTTTTATTTTACATGCGCATAGTTTAAATCTGACAATGTATATCTGTGCGGTGTTTTTTGCATCAGTTACAGCAGTGCAAAGGTTTTCAGCAAGACAAGAAACTGAACTTTCCACACTCTGCAATCTGGGTAACACGTGTCGTTCCGTAGAATCGGGCTCAGCTGGAGGTTACAGGACCTCTAGGGTTTAGTCAAGGCAGTGTCATCTCTTGATCATACTTTATCCAGGCCCAGTTTATGACTGCTTTGTGAGTATGACAACAACAGAAGAGCATAGAAGGCATTGAGTAACACAACGGATGCAACTTCATTCCTTTGCACCAATTGCACAAAAATTGACCCTCATTGCAACTTTGATTCAACATGACTTGGGTAGCAAATCTGTCATGTGGCCTTAGCCTAAGACGACTTCTATGCCAACAGTTGGGTGGAGTACTGTTTAATTTCTGTATAGTACCACATTATGCACATCAGCCAGAGGCCAAGGTATGGTTGTGAAACATTCTGCCCCAAAATTTCTATTTATTACTGAAATTTGCTCAAACTTTTAATATCCATTTATGTATATGGACATATTATCAGTAGTAGATGTCTAACAAATAGCCATAAAAAATCATTTGCAACCATTGTCAATGCTGTCCATGGTTTCAGGACTGTGACTACAGTGCTCCTTTCTTCAAAAACAGCTTACATTTTGTTCACAGTTTGACTCTTATATTCTAGCTTGGGTGCATTGAAGTGAATGGGGCTAAGATGCCAATACCACCTATAATCCATGAACAGGTGCAGAGCCATTTTGGAAGAAAGGAGCTATTTTTCTAATCTTGAACTCATTAAACTCTAGTTTTCGATGGGACTCGAACCCAGGACTCCAGCACTGCAAGGCTACAGTGCTATCCACTGAGCCACCGTGTTGCCCTGCCTTATTCAGATCTTAAGGATTAGAGATGAGCGAACACTGTTCGGATCAGCCGATCCGAACAGCACGCTCCCTCTATGAATGAATGGAAGCACCTGGCACGCAGACTTTACCGGCAGCTGGCCGCTTAACACCCCCCCCCCCCCCCCCCGCGCGTGCCGGCCGCTTCCATTCATTTCTATGGGAGCGTGCTGTGAGCGTGCTGTTCTGAACGGCTGTTCCGAACAGTGTTCGCTCATCTCTATTAAGGATAGATGATCCTATTCCTCAGATCATGCACAATCTGAATAAAGCACATCCAGTTGAACAAACCCTATTCTCCACAACTCTTCAGCCAGCAATCCTAAAGATTTTGGTGAGTTTCCCCATATTCATTTTTTCCATGGGTTCTAATTTATAGTTGTTTTACCAATGGGTGGCAGTGCCATTCCAGATTCTTGGACCAGCAAACAGTCAGGTTTACATATAAAATCACATTATAGTGTTGTGCCTATCTAATAATTATCAATCCAACAAGGTATGTCCACCATATTGGAGGAAGCTGGGCCAGGGCCTATAATCATATACCTGTTGTACTTTATGGGGTTACTCTATGTACCCTCACTGTTTTCTTTTCTCCCCACTATAAACGTGCATGGGGGGGGGGTCTCCCGCCTCCTCCCATGATTGTAGATGTAAAGGGAGATAAAACTAGGACAGCTGGATTTCAACTGCCTGAATCTTTTGTTCTCAGAGTCTACTATTCTGCTTTTTCCTCATTGGCACCATACATGAATGTTGGGAGTTTGCGAGAGATACCTCATGTGACCGACATGTACATATCTAATTCCATGGTCGGCCTAAGTCACATATTGTAACAATAGACTAGAGATTACAAAACAGGGTCCACTTTTTGTTTAGAAACAGTGCTAGTTTTCTCTACAGACTGGTCCGGTATCACAACACGTTCTTATTTACCTGAAAACAAGACGGTATGAAGTATCAGCAGTCGCCATCATAGTATACAATAATGCAATGCTCGCAGTATTTTGCACATCTTTGTATTTAAGAAAAGGGACATTATCTAAAGAAAAGAGGGATATGTTTTTCAGTGGAACCTGTATCATGATGGATTTATATGTGGTATCAATTGCATGTTTATGAACAAAGAATAGGTAACGTGACATCACTTATTTTGTATCAGCTTTCTTCCTATTGATTCAATGCATTTAAGATTAAAAACAATAAAGCAGCTTCACAAATTCTCTTAATCCGAAAATTTACCATTTTGCAAAAGCAGCTCTAAGACAGATCTATGTAAAACCATGATTACAGACTACAAACAATCCCTGTGTATTCTGATCTTGCAGTCATGCTTTTTGCCATCCATACTATCCATCCTCTACATCTTGCTCTTTCTACAGAACAATATCAGGATGTAAGAAACAGAAAGAAGGCAATATGACTGAAGGACCAGATTCTTGGCAGCAGCACAAACTTTGTTCAGGTTTCTTATTTGTTTATTTAAATTAGACTTCTAGATTTCTACCTTGTTATGTGACATACTGATCTACAATTTTTACCACAAGATTGAAACAACTGGCCTTGTTGTAGATCCCATCCAGAGATTTCTTACGTTTTACCACTTACTCTTGAATGTGAAACAAAACACAATGAATTGTATCCATGTTGCCAACAATGGCATCCAATAGTGCCAAAAATTACCATAAGGAGCACAAAGCATAAACATGTCGCAAAGAGTCACCGAAACCGTTCTTTAGGTAACGTGACTTTTCTATGATTTCCTAACTGTCCTTTAGCCTTGAAATGAATTGATCTTCCGCTTCTCTCAGGAGCGCAGTGAATTCTTCTTCCGTAAATCTGCAGATCCTACGATACTTTACCGAGTAATGATTGTATAATAGTATACACTGTTATCCCATGTTCTGTTCAGGTGTCAAGAGCCGAGACCAACTTCGGGGGCTTTCACGCTTGCGCTCAGTCTCCGATTTGTGCATTCTGTTGCGGTTCCGTCTTCATCCCAAGCAAAACTGGACAGGAGACGGATATCCGGCGGAATGCACAAACCGGAGACCGAGCGCAAGTCTGTAAGAGACAATGCATTGACAATGTGGACTGAGCATTCAAAGCTCAACCAGTCTGCACCAATATCACCAACTCTTTCTTGATGAAAATGTTTGCACTGCCGATAAGCATAGCATATGGAGCATTACAAAATAAGATTGAAAATAAAGAATGTACCATTCATGGGCACATCAGAAGCAAGATATTTACAAATCTCTCCAGAGAGTATATCCTACTTGTTGGTTGGGTTGCACCCCTCTCATCTGGATGAGACCATGTTCTACAACCCAATGCATTGTTGATAAAAATCTATTCCAAAAGACGCATGACCATAGACAAACAATGTTACATCTGTATTATAGATTGTGTATTTACTGTAGACAGAGTCATTTCAAATATACAGACTTTAAAAATATAAGATACAATTCTAAAGAACGCTATCCAGAAGTGGTCAGGATTCATGATGTCATCAGGTTACACACTTCATATATTTTACTTACTGATGTATCAGGATTTATGGTGGAATTCTGTGATAAAATAGAAAAACCAGACTTTTCATTATATAGTGGAAACCCGGAGGTTGACGTTATCTTGCTTTTGTAAGTTTTTACAAAGGAATTCCTAAGACATTAGATATTTAATAAAAGTAGAACCTGTTTGGATCTTTAGAAAATAAATATGAACTTTGATCTATATATCCTAAAATAAACCACATTCACACTCTGAACTAGTAAAGTCACCTCGCAGTTTTGGATTTCCATTCTCAATGACCATTTCCCTTGAATCCACATATTGTAACACATGATATACCACTCCAAAGTTAAGGAAGACTTTGACAAATCACCTCTCGAAACATGTTAGCATCTGAAAATGTCTTCTATGTGTGCATATTTAAGACTACCTCCTAGATCCGTATTCCTGCCATTGAAAGTTATCAGATAGGGAGTGATGTAACAGAAGAAAATCTAGAATAAAGGACGACACAAAGAAAAAAGGAAGACATAACAGTTCTAAGAAATTGGGTCAAATTATGGCTGTTGACCAATATGGAATATGGAAGCCACAAGAGAATGGAATATAGTTGCTGGATATTCTTACCAATGAGGACATGTTGGAATTTTGTAACATGAGGATATCGACTAGTATGGCATTATATTAGATATAGACCGCTGTTCATATTGGTGACGGAGTAGGAGACAATCATTCATCTCTATACAGTTACAATTCACCTATTCCATAGATAATACAACAATATTAAGACTGTATTTTGTATACACCATGAGGCCTCGTAAACCCGGTTTCTTTTTAACATTAGATTTCTTGATGTAACTTATGGGAATCTTTACAGTACCAGTCAATAGATAATGGATCTGTCTACAATTTTCTTCTAAACTGTAGCATTTTAAAGCAAATATCCAACATATATCCTGTTATCTGATTCCTACATTCACTCCTTGTACTCAGATTGTTATACCTACACCATCATCACCTCTCCGAAGTTCTTATGGTGTCTGGTCAGGTCTAATATCTCTAGCATGTAAGTTAGAAATTCTCTATGGTACCTGATATATGGATGCACATAATGAAGTATTGATGTAATGTAACGCTCATAAGACTGTGGCTCCATACTATGCTGTTCATTGTATGGACACATCCAACCTATAATATCAATTTGCCGTATGATTGTGACAATCTCCCTGAAAATCTTTAACCTGAGATGTGATGGTTAAATGCAAACTCAAGCCATGAACTAAGACCTTTTGTAGAACAGAGAAATGACCAAGTATATAGCAAGTGGTCAGGGGTCTGAAGCCACAGCAGGTTCGGTATGTAAAGGAAAGAGTACTACGGTATGTCTGTATTCGGGGTTTGGAAAGGCAGATGAGTAGATGAGTAGTTTGAGACTTGGTACAGGACACTTCAAAACAAGGCACAAAACACAACATCGAAAATCCGTGACACAGCCGGGACAGGACAAACAAGAGACTCTCAAGAATCCGCCACAGGGAATGAACACACACAATGATGTACAGGCTTGGCATGGGAAATTCATTTCAGGATATATTTTGGAAAGGACTTGTGGTCTTTAGATAAGACTTCTGGTCTCCTCTTGCTTGGTGGGTCTTAGAGGAAGTAGAGTATCAGGATTATGGGTGGTAGCTGGAAAGTATAGAAGTAGCGTTGTTTTCCTGCCAAGGAATAAACTATACACACTGTGCTAGGTGTTAATGTGTAAAGCAGCAATACTAAGTGAATAATCCAATAGATAAGCATTCTTCTAATTAAACTACGGTAACATGCTTTGGTCCCTTTTGTTTTACTAGTTTACAAAGACGTGATAGGGTGAGTCCATGATCTGGCTGTATAAATCCCTGCCTTACATTCCATTGGACTACTCCTTCCCTTGTACCAGATGCTTATTGCTCAGAATCAGTAACTCTCAAACCATTCACAGACAGGTAAAAATGATCTGATTGACAGATTTCCATGCCTAAGAACTGATGGTTACACATGCACTATGGTTGGGTAGCAATCCCTGAGGACTGATTTGAGGAGCACTGTTCTGGCTGAGTTCTGGATACTTGCAACTCTTTATTTGGTGGGCACTGTACAAAGTTTTTTAATATTGCATTGTCTTACAATACATCAGATAGTCCAACGCCATCTTCTTTGTACTATCCTCGGATGAGATGAAGGATCGTGTTTCCGTTTTTTTTTTCTTTATGTCACTGTGCATATATGAATTGTTTTTTTGTTTTTTTTTTGCATCACTCTGGAAAATGAGAACTAAGTCATGCAGAGCCTTGAAAGATTTGTGGGAGGCAATATATATACTGTATATAGAAAATGTAGATGTACATTGCTGACAGCAAAATAAAAAGAGTGCTTTAATCTAAGAGAAACAGAAAATGAAAAAGTCTGCTCTGTTTTACAGAGCAAAGGCAGTTCCATATGGTGGTACCTAAGTGATCCACAATAAGAGAGACAGACCCACATAGCAGAGACAGGCGGACAGAGAGAAAGAGCTGTGCAATGATCTGTGGGTCACCCACACGATGTCACAGACGGTGGGATTCTAAGGGTTGTCAAGTTCCCTGAATGCCAGATGTTCTGTGCGTGCCAAGTGACCTGCGGCTTCAGATCCAATCTCTGTATTCCCTGTGTCCTAGTCCTTCTGTGCTGCAGGGAGGGGATCTGGACCTCTATGTGGCAGGAGTGGTACCTAGGCAATAAGAGAAGAGGAGTCGTCAGAAAAGTCAAAAGCAGAAAAGTGGACAGGGCAATAATTTTATGCAAAAATACCTGCGCTAGATAAAATACCTGCGCTAGATAAGCTAAAATATGAGTAAAGAGAGTAGACAAGGTCAGGAGGTTATTACTGTAGAGGTTGGTATCGTGATGAGACTGGTGGAATATTCATGTGTTGCTTATGATTTTTCAGTGGGACAAGTTAGAAGAAATGGTCAGTGGTTCATGCTGACATGGAGGTGACAATAAGGCCTGGTTCACATCTGCGTTCGGTATTCCGTTCGGGGAGTCCCCCCGAACAGAATACCAAGCGCATTGACAAGTGGTGAGCTTATGAATGGGGTCCTTGTGTTTTCCGTGTGGTCTCTGCACCAGTCATGCGGAGAGGAAAGTAGTTCATGAAATACATTTCTCTCTGCATGACTCACGTGGACATTATAGTCTATGGCAGGGGTCCTCAAACTTTTTAAACAGTGGGCCGGAGGCAGAGCAGGTCGCACAGACATCGGGAGTGGTGCCCTCCAATAGGTAAAAGTGAAGTGCGCTCCATGGCCTGGCCCGAGCTCCCCAGGAGCTTCATTATAAATGCACGCCTGCCGGCGTTGTCGGTGGGGCCAGACAGAAGTGCTTGGCGGGCCGCATGTGACCCGTGGGCCGCAGTTTGAGGACCCCTGGTCTATGAGGTCCATGTGCTTTTATAAGCTCACCATTTGCCAATGCATTTGGTATTCCGTTCAGGGGGTCCTCTTGCGGATTCCCCAAACGGAATACCAAATGCAGATGTGAACAAGGCCTAAGTGAAATAACCATGTGTTAGAATAGAGGTATGAAGAAAGCATCTCTACTAGAGATGAGCGAACAGTGTTCTATCGAACACATGTTCGATCGGATATCAGGCTGTTCGATGTGTTCGATTCGAATCGAACATCACGTGGCAAACTCCAAAAAAATTCGATTCCCCTCCCACCTTCCCTGGCGCTTTTTTTGCACCAATAACAGCGCAGGGGAGGTGGGACAGGAACTACGACACCGGAGGCATCGAAAAAAATCGGAAAAAGTCATTGGCTGCCGAAAGGTGACCTCAATTTTAGACGAATAGTGGATTTCAAATCCGGGTCATATGAGAATGTGAACTTTGTGACTAAGAGACAGGGATAGCTGTACAGGCAGGGATAGCTAGGGGTAACCTTTATTTAGGTAGGAATGTTATTAAAAATAACTTTTTGGGGCTCTATCGGGTGTGTAATTGTGATTTTTGCGACATAAACTTTTCCCCATAGGAATGCATTGGACAGCGCTGGTCAAATTGGTCAAATTCCGTACTCTGGCCAATCAGCACTGGCTCTGCTGGAGGAGGCAGAGTCTAAGATCGCTCCACACCAGTCTCCATTCAGGTCCGACCTTAGACTCCGCCTCCTCCGGCAGAGCCAGCGCTGATTGGCCGAAGGCTGGCCAATGCATTCCTATGGGTATGCAGAGACTTAGCAGTGCTGAGCCAGTTCTGCTCAACTACACCGTGTGCCGATCAGCCCATCTGATATAGCATAGCCGAGTGTGCACACTCGGCTCTGCTACATCAGATGTAGCAGAGCCGAGGGTGCACTGGAACCCTTATGCACACTCGGCTCTGCTACATCAGATGTAGCAGAGCCGAGGGTGCACTAGAACCCTTATGCACACTCGGCTCTGCTACATCAGATGTAGCAGAGCCGAGGGTGCACTAGAACCCTTATGCACACTCAGCTCTGCTACATCTGATGAGCTGACCGGCACACGGTGTAGTTGAGCAGAACTGGCTCAACACTGCTAAGTCTCTGAATTCCCATAGGAATGCATTGGCCAGCGCTGATTGGCCAGAGTACGAAATTCGACCAATCAGCGCTGGCTCTGCTGGAGGAGGCGGAGTCTAAGATCGCTCCACACCAGTCTCCATTCAGGTCCGACCTTAGACTCTGCCTCCTCCGGCAGAGCCAGCGCTGATTGGCCGAAGGCTGGCCAATGCATTCCTATGGGTATGAAGAGACTTAGTAGTGCTGAGCCAGTTCTGCTCAACTACACCGTGTGCCGGTCAGCCCATCTGATATAGCATAGCCGAGTGTGCACACTCGGCTCTGCTACATCAGATGTAGCAGAGCCGAGGGTGCACTGGAACCCTTATGCACACTCGGCTCTGCTACATCAGATGTAGCAGAGCCGAGGGTGCACTAGAACCCTTATGCACACTCGGCTCTGCTACATCAGATGTAGCAGAGCCGAGGGTGCACTAGCACCCTTATGGAGTGGAGTAGTTGAGCTAAGCACACACATTCAGCTCTACTTCATCGGGCTAATAGAATGCATTGGCCAATCAGCGCTGGCCAATGCATTCTATTAGCGTGAGCTGAGTTTGCACAGGGGTTCCAGTGCACCCTCGGCTCTGCTACATCTGATTCGACGAATCAGCGCTGGCTCTGCCGGAGGAGGCGGAGTCTAAGGTCGGACCTGAATGGAGACTGGTGTGGAGCGAACTTAGACTCCGCCTCCTCCAGCAGAGCCAGTGCTGATTCGTCGAATTCCGTACTCTGGCCAATCAGCGCTATCCAATGCATTCCTATGGGGAAAAGTTAGCTTGCGAAAATCGCAAACTGACAGGGATTTCCATGAAATAAAGTGACTTTTATGCCCCCAGACATGCTTCTCCTGCTGTCCCAGTGTCATTCCAGAGTGTTGGTATCATTTCCTGGGGTGTCATAGTGGACTTGGTGACCCTCCAGACACGGATTTGGGTTTCCCCCTTAACAAGTATATGTTCCCCATAGACTATAATGGGGTTCGAAACCCGTTCGAACACTCGAACAGTGAGCGGCTGTTCGAATCGAATTTCGAACCTCGAACATTTTAGTGTTCGCTCATCTCTAATCTCTACTATACGGACTACACAGGGCTGCACTTCCACTAGGAGCGGAGACTACAGTGTGAATTTTGTTAAGGGTTCCTTTGTAGGCATATTTATTATGTGACTGGTATATTCATTACTCTTAGTATGGCACTTATGTACTCCAGCATATTGCAGGAATTGATACCATGGAGTCTCCTGTTATATCAAAATATTATAAGTAATGGTTGCAGCATGTTTCTGTAAAATGGTGAAGAGAACCCAGTAATAAGCTGGCCCCAGATGAACCTAGATTAGGTCCCAGCTCTATAAAACTAAAGTGAGCCCAGGCAGCAGCCATGCAAAAATAAACTTAATCCATGGCGGTACAAGCCCTAATGGTTCTTCCTGTCCTAAATCCCTCTCTCTAAGTCCCTACCTGGACTCCATGGAAACTGTGCACTAGTCCAGGTTACCATTTTCCTCTGTGCTATGCTCTTCCTCACAGGGTGAAAGTTCATCCACAGACGTTTGGTTTGTGATTCCTACAAATAGAATGCAAAGCAATTATTAGAGATGTCTTATAATATGTACATAAATAAATATTGTTCTATCTGCAATAAATGATAGATTCCTCACCACTCGCTGCTCTTTCTTTCCACTTCTGCTTGTTTTCTTGGATGTACTTGGTCCAGGTTGACCGGAAGCTGTTCAGGTCTGCATTAATGTCTCCTAGCTCAGCTTGTTCATCCAGGGATGGCTGTCTCCACTGAGAACTATGACTTGGAAATAGATAAATGGTAAAGTCTATATATTGGGAATAATTTCTAAACAATTCAGTATCCATTGTATTCAAGAGAGAACAGTAACTTGTGTCCCCATTACAACTTGGCCGTTACCTGCTGGAGTAACTCCAGCACGTAACGGGCCCTATTTATTGCAGCGCTGAGGGCTGCCTGAAGATGGATGCGGAGTGGAGAGGAACTGCCGCCTCCACAGTCCATCTTTTAACAGTAGTGAAGCCAGCAATTACTAGCTTCACTACTCTACACAAGCAAACTTCTATCTCCTGCCCTAATTACATCATGGAAGATAGACTTGCACATTCTCAGTCAGTGCCCTCTATTGGTGGCACTGGCATCCTAATTACATCAAGGAAGTCAGATTTGCATATTCTTCCCATGTTCCTTTGCAGTGGAGCGCTCATGGCTTAATAAGACTCCACATACCTAAATGGTGGTCTCTCCCTATGGAGTGACGATATCCCCTCAACCCTATAATAAGTTACAAGTTCTATTGAATCATTTCCCATAAAAGTATACATCCATCTGCTCAGTCCTCCCTGCTCTATAACATGCATATGTTCATGGTGACAGGAACCCTTTAATTTAGCATTTTCTAGGTAAGTGATCACAACATCACATACCTGGACTGATTGACTGGAGCCGCTGGTTTGGTTTTGCTTCCTTCTTCTACTAATGGAAGAACAATCTTCTCAGCCACATCGGTCAGCACAGAAAATGTTGGGTCAACAATAAAATCAATGAATCCTGTAAGAGAAGAGATCAACTGTTGCAGTAATGCAGTAAAATGAGTCACAGGGCCGTCAATGTTTACAGAGCTGAATTACCTATCTGCGACTGAGCCACCAATGTGGACTTGCGGTCACAAAGTGGTGAGAATGGCAGCCCCATTTCAGCTTCTTTGTCACCCTGCAAGAAAACAAATACAACATCATGGCCGTGTATAGTAAGCACTGGACACACCAAGACCCAACCCCCACGACTTGCAGTCAACTGCAATCTGACTATCTGATCCTCAAGGAGTCTCAAGTGTGTAGGGAATTCAAGAGGATTAAAGCAGACAAGGCCGCAGGACCCGATGGTTTAAGCGTAAGGGTTCCTAAAATGTGCAGTGACCAGCTGTGTGGCGTTATTACACACATGTGCAATATGAGTCTAAAGCTAGGAGTGGTACCTCAACTGTGGAAAACATCTTGTGTGGTACCAGTCCCAAAGAAACCCAACCCTGATAGGCTTCAATGACTACCGACCTATAGCACTGACATCCTACCCTAGTGAGCTCCGCTCTGGACCCCCTCCAGTTTGCCTATTGGCCAGGCATTGGGGTAGATGACACCATCATCCACCTTCTTCACAGAGCTCTCTCTCACCTGGAGAAACCCGGGAACACTGTGAGAATAATGTTCTTTGATTTCTCCAGTGCGTTCAACACCATACAGCCAGGGCTATTGAGGGAGAAGCTGAACCTTGGTGGAGTGGACCATCGCCTGTCCAACCGGATCCTAGACTACCTGACAACCTGCCCTCAGTATGTGAGAGCCCAGGACTGTGTGTCTGACACTGTGATCTGTAGTATGGGGGCACCACAAGGTACAGTTCTTGCCCCATTTCTCTTCACACTGTACACTGCTGACTTTAGGCACAACTCATCCAGCTGTTACTTACAGAAGTACTCCGATGACTCTGCTATAGTCGGCCTTATCACTGATGGCGACGATAGGGAATACAGAGACTTAAACCGGGACTTTGTTGAATGGTGCCAGCAGAATCACCACAGGATTAATGCTGGGAAGACCAAGGAGATGGTGTGGACTTTAGTAAACGGAGAAGTGCTCTGACCCCGGTGGAGATCCAAGGGACATGCATTGAGATAGTCAGGACCTATAAGTATCTGGGTGTGCTCCTCAATAATAAACTAGACTGGGCTGATCACCTGGAGGCGCTGCACAGAAAGGGCCACAGCAGGCTCTACCTGCTCAGGACGCTGAGGGCCTTCAGAGTCCAGGGGCCACTTCTTAGGGTCTTTTTCAACATACTGTAACATACTGAGGGACTATTAAAAGATTATCTTATCTTATTATCCTATACATTATCCAGCAGGCCCATCTTTCAGATTATATCATGAATGGTACACTATAAGAGCATTATAGTGGAAAACATACATACAGAACATGTAATATAAAAAATTGAGTCTTCAGTAGTTGATACCTTTTTTAATGTCTAACTAAAATGATGACAGATTGCAAGCTTTTGAGACTCTAGGCCTCTTCCTCAGGCATACAAAGGAGACGGAATCCCGATCGGAGATCAGGCGCAGGTGTGAGCCCAGCCTTATTTGTATTAGTCATATATGGATAATTGTTTCGTATTTTTCAGAACATACAAAGGAGACGTGGCAGCTTGTTTTTGGCAGCTTGAAAGGAACAGTTTGTATGTTTCTGAGTTGTTAAGCATTAGCTGTGTAATGACACTGACACATTTTGTTGTCTGTGAATACAGCTTTTTCAGATTTATATTTTTAATTTAAAATTAAAATGCCTGAACAGAAGTTTAATAAGTGGCAATAACCGCAGTGAGGCTCGCAATGTGTATATTATTAGGCTCATAAAGTAAATTGATGTATTATAATTATTTCTAAGGTTACACAATATGGTGAAAAGAAACAATTAGAATAACACAAAATCAGGTCTACGTTATAAATCTAAGAGCTGTTCAAAGCAATTTACAATGAGTTGTTGTTTGATGACAGATTCACCTGCTTATTATACAGGATAAAAGGATAGAAAACAGAAGACAGATGGTGAGATTTATTCAGCAAAATGTGACATTCTGTCACAAATGGAGTTATAGACTGGAAAAGTATCTGGAAAAATTGTTGTGGCTGACAGTAGACAAACGCAGGACAAATCTGCTAAAGATTGTCCCACATTTAGCAATAGGCTACTAGAGTAAATGCACACCAGCCAAGAGGTGAGGTTATATACAAAAACATACAATAAAGAAATGTGAATGTGAAAGTTTGTGTGTTTAGATGTTTGTGTGTTTGTTCCTCAATCACGCAAAAACAGCTAAACGAATTTGAATGAAATTTGCTACATAGATAGATTGTAACCTCGATTAAAATATAGGCTACTTTTTATCCCAGTAAATGACATGACTTCGCGACTGTTATGAATTTATGTTCATATACTATATTACACTGCTCTTATCTCAGCTTCTTAGAAAGCCAGGGTTGTTATCTCTCTGTGTAAACACACGCTAACCCTCAGTGGTTTGTGTGCATACCTTTGCATATTATCTGATCTGCTCCAGGCACTGCAGGCAACTTGACATGGGTAAACACCTTTAATCCAAATTGGCAGTTTGTCAATTTTAAACATGCCTGAAAAAAGAATATCTAATTTGTCGCAAACGAGAGCTATGAAGCAAGCCAGAAGTCAACAGAGTTCTCCTCAAGCGGAACTGAGGGGGGATCATCGACGCCAACAACACATGCATTATATGGCATTGCAGCGAGCTACTGAGATGCCGGAACAATTACAGGCACGGTGCAAAGAACAACTTCAGTGCCAGGCCAACTTGAGAGCTGCTGAAGCAGGCGGATCATCAACGCCAACAACACGCTCATTATATGGCGTCCCAGCGAGTTGCTGAGATGCCGCAACAAACACAGGCACAGTGCCAGTACGAATTCAGCAACAGGCCAGCTTCAGAGCTGCCAAAATGCTGGATCATGTGGATCATCAACACCAACAACACACTCATTATATGGCGTCCCAGCGAGATGCTGGAACAATCGCGGGCACAGTGCGAGGAACGCGATCAGCGACAGGCCAGCTTGACAGCTGTCAAAACGCCGGAGCTGGTGGATCATCAACACCAACAACACACTCATTATATCACGAGCTGCTGAGATGCCGGAACAATCACAGGCACGGTGTGAGGAACAAGTTCAGCACCAGGACAGCTTGAGAGCTGCCAAAACGCCAGAACATGCAAACCATCGACGGCAGCAATTTGCTGAATGTTGGCGGATCATCCATTCCAACAACCCGCAGACGAAGTCGCGGGCAGAGGCTAATCTAATATAAAAGTAATGAGTTCTCTGTAAGGGTTTATACAGGAATCCATTTTTAATGGACATTTGCTCTCTGTGTTCTGCCCTCAATTCATTAAGGGATGTGTTTTGTCCTTGGTTGATGGATCAGCTTTTTCTTTAACAAGATTTCTCTATTTTTCAATACTTTGGATCAGAGAAAAACAGACAGCATACGCCTGTGAAAAATAGTCATCTAAAATGGATGTCTAGTCGATTCAATACCAGCCAAATAAAGATAGTGGCTGATGCACCTTAATGTCAAAACCAGAGCCACAACTTAAGGGTTCTAGGAATTCTTTATATCAAAATCACTAATTTACCTATAAAAATGGAAAACAAAATTTATGGGAGCTACTACGTAAGAAAAAAAAGTATCCAGAGAAATATCCAGAGCCTTTTTAATGTTTTGTTAATGCTAAAGCATTTAAGCATAACAGACTGAAGAAGTACCCAATTCTGGGCTGCGGGGCTGTGGGCCAAAACATCAATGCCTCTTTTTTTCCACAGCCCGACTTTAACTTCAACTCCTTCATAAATGGCTGACAGCAATGGTCAGACTCAGAGGGTGCAAAGCTCCTCAAATTTACCAAAAAGCCCATGAAAGTATGGTAAATATACAACACACTATGCATCTAATTAGTTATAGTATGTCAAAAATTGTGGGGCAACACGATGGCTCAGTGGTTAGCACTGCAGCCTTACAGCGCTGAAGTCCTGGGTTTCAATCCTGCCAGGAACAACATCTACAAGGAGTTGTATGATCTCCCCATGTTTGCATAGATTTCCTCCCATACTACAAATACATACTGATAGGAAAAAAATGTACATTGTGGTACCTATTTGGGGCTCACAATCTACATTTAAAATAAAAAATTATGTAATATAATTAAAAATAATCAATAATTTTATTTTGAAGCCAGTGTGTTTTAGGAACATAAAGAAAATCCCGCAGACTGACTGTAGACAAGATTATCGCTCGTTTACTTTGGAATTCCTTTCTGGGTTTAGTATTCCTTCTGTGTTCTGTACAGATATGAAAGATTAGCAGAGAACTGTCGAGTAGATAGTGAAGACACAGAAGTAGTATACACTTGTTCCTGACTTGGATCAATTATTAACAAAGGATCTAACTGTCAAGAAATGTGACACGTGCCATAACTAGTAGGATGAAAGACTGAGAAAAACCTTCACATATAATGATGCCGCAACCTAGTGGAGGAGACCGGTGGATGGGAGTTGTAGTGGCGTAGGATGTGCCAGCTGCAAGGCTGAGCACACTCCACATGTACCTCAATCCCACTTCAGGGTCGGACGCAGTTGAGGGGGGTCCTGCAGAACTATGATGGTGGTGATAGTAGTAGTATTCCCCCGGGCACTTCTATTTGGAGAGGGGACCTCTCCTCTCTGAGCTGGTGTGGTGGTGTTCAGAAGGGCCCTGATGGTGATGCAGGCATAACTCAGAAGTTCAGGTGTGCAGTGAAAACCAGGTGTGGAAGGAGCACATCAGCAGCAAATCAATGGGAGCGTGTACGGCCCGCAAAGGCTCCCGCGGCGTAGACGTGCCACATCACGCGGCACGTTACACCGTGTGTACCCTCCCTTACAGGCTCGGTGATATAAGTCCACAACTACTTCTCCTCTCTTGCTACGCCCCACCTTGGATGTTGGAGGTAAAAGTGGAGCAAGGATTGACCAGGGCTGAACCAAGGCATTGGTTTTGAACTGCGAAGGGGGGAAAAACAGGGAAAAGCTGCATAACAGAGACGCATAACACTGAACACAGAAGACCAACATAACCTGGAGGCACAACAGACAAAAATCTAAAATAGCAGCACTCCAGGATGCTGCAATGATCTATCTTAACAAACAAAGATCAGAATTGACCAGGATATGGCATTTGATGTAACTCTTTGGGGATGTGAACACTGGGTACTACTATGAACTGATAAAATACATACATAAAGAGATCAGGTTACATAGAAACTCATATAAATCTAAGGAGAAGGGATGTCTCCTACACATTGCAAATATAAAGAAAAGGAGATCCTGCTGCTTTGCTATTCTCAAGCAGCAGCGGTATGGCAGACATTATACAGCAGCACAGGTAATGTACTGGGTAGACATTATATAGCACCAGGATAGAAAACTTACTTCAGCAGCAACTGCTTCTGACTGGTTCCTCTTTTAGAAAGTTTTTTTTTACAACTTTGATATGGACATTTATTTAACCCCTTAGCGACCTTTGACGTACTATTACTTCATGGGAGCTTGGTACTTAGCGACCCATGAGGTAATAGTACGTCATGGTTATAAATAGTCTCCACGTCTCAAGAGACGCTAACTGTAAGAAGGTTGCTGCTGTCCATGACAGCAGACAACCTTCTCCACGTGAATCGGGAGGTTTAACCCCCTCCCTGCCACTTAGATTGCTGAAAATGACCGATCTATTCAGATCGGTAAATTTCAGCTTTCCGGCAGCTTTCCGGCACAGATCATTGGATCTGCGCCGGCAGATGTCAGTAAAAGTGACAGGGATTGGAGGTATACATACCACCAATCCTTGTCGAGTGTTTGGGGGGCGTACAGTGGCGCCAACCCTCCAGATGTTGCAATTGGTTGATCGGCACGTGTCACGGCCGATCAACCAATTGCAGGCTTGCAGGACAGTGTTAACCGGGGGTCACTTTGCTTCCCATGTCAGTTCCCCTGGGACTTGCGAGCAGAGTAGACCTCCGTGCTGCCCTGTGAGCCTTCTGTGCGTTACCGCTGCTGCTGCGTGTCTTCAGTGACATATTTGATCTGATCAGAGCTCCGTCGCTGCTGCTGCCAGCCACCCTCTCCTGTCATTCCTAAAAATCTCCCCCCAGCCACTCCACCAGCCACTCCCACCCTCCCATCCCCATTCCCATCCCCTTCCCATCCCCCCTCTCCACCAACCTCTGATCTCACGTCTGGCTGCATCAGCTCCTAAAAAGTTCTGCAATCTGCACCTAGCCAGTGGGTGCAGAACAGAGCCTCCCTCCCCCTTCTTCCTGACTGCTGGTAAAATTAACACTTTACCAGCAGAACTTTTTTTGGAAAGCCCTTCTTGGGTTTTTTTTTTTAGTTAGTTTCTGCAATAAAGATATAGTGTGTGTGTGTGTGTATATATATATATATATATATATATATATATATATATATATATATATATATATATATATATATATATATACACACTTCTATCTGTATTATTGCAGTTCAATTTTAGCTAGGAGAAGAATTTTTTTCTAAACTCAGTTTTTTTCTAAAGCGCAGTGATCAGTAACAAATAAACGTTACTGATCACATCTGTACTTTTTTGCGCACTTTTTTTCTAGTTAGATTTAGTAATAAAATATATATAGACTGCTCCGTCTATTTTATATTTTATTAGTTCAATTTTAGTTAGAAGAAAATAATCTTTTTTTTTTCCTTTGTGGCTAAACTCAACGCAGTGATCAGTAACAAATAAACGTTACTGATCACATCTGTACTTTTTGCGCACTTTTTTTCTAGTTAGACTTAGTAATAAAATATATATAGACTGCTCCGTCTATTTTAGATTTTATTAGTTCAATTTTAGTTAGAAGAAAAGAATCTTTTTTTTTTCCGTTGTGCTAAACTCAACGCAGTGATCAGTAACAAATAAACGTTACTGATCACATCTGTACTTTTTGTGCACTTTTTTTCTAGTTAATTCAATTTTAGTTAGAAGAAAAGAATCTTTTTTTTTTCCTTTGTGCTACTCAGCGCAGTGATCAGTAACAAATAAACGTTAGTGATCACATCTGTACTTTTTTTGCAGGTTTTTTTTTTTTTACATCAAATACACGTGTTAAAGCACAACACACACCCCACACTTTGAATTTTCAATAAAGTTTCAAGAAATAAAGTTTTATATACTCAAGTAAAACACCACACACACACAAAAATGTCCCAACAGTCCCAATCATCCCAAAGAAGGTTTTCAGTAGAAGAGGCGTACGCCATACTGGCCTCTGACACTGATACCGCCAGCGAGGGAGAAGAGGAAAATGCCCCATTCCTTTATTTTTCCTCTTCTTCCTCCTCCTCCTCCTCATCCAGTGATGAGCAACCCCAAAGGAGGCGCCCCAGAACAATTGCTGATTTAGTTGCCACACCTGTAGAGCCCATGTGGACCCCACCACCAGAAAATTTTGAACCTCAGCTTCCTGACTTTGTTGCCCGGTCAGGAATACAAATTGAGACTGAGGGCTTCAGAGAAAATGACTTTTTCAAAATCTTTTTCTCTGATGAGTTTGTAGATCATATGGTGGCCCAAACGAATTTGTACGCCGTACAATTTTTGGAACAAAATGCCACCTCTTCCTATGCCAGGCCACAGAACTGGACCCCAGTAAATGCAGCAGAAATGAAGATTTTCTGGGGTCTTATTCTGCATATGGGCATAGTGAAAAAACCTAAAATTCATCAGTATTGGAGTACAGATGTCTTGCACAACACTCCAATCTATCGAATGGCTATGACCAGGAAGCGGTTTGAAAGTATCCTAAAGTTCCTTCATTACAATGATAATTCCCAGTGCCCGCCCCAAGATGCCCCAAATTTTGACCGCTTATACAAAGTTAGGCCAGTTATTGAACACTTTAGTACCAAATTTGCAGAGTCCTACATCCCTGATCAGAACATTGCAATTGATGAGTCTCTGATCAGTTTCAAAGGGAGGCTAAAATTCCGCCAATACTTGCCCAGTAAGCGGGCACGGTATGGCATTAAAATGTATAAGCTATGTGAGAGCAGTTCAGGATACACTTATAAATTTAGGGTGTATGAAGGAAGGGACACAAGGATTGAGCCCCCAGACTGCCCCCCAATCCTAGGAGTTAGTGGGAAAATTGTGTGGGATTTGATGCACCCACTGCTGGACAAGGGTTATCACCTCTATGTAGATAACTTTTACACCAGCATCCCACTCTTTAGATCCCTGAGTTCCAGAGGAACTGCAGCTTGTGGGACTGTGCGCAGAAATCAAAGAGGCCTCCCTAGGGCACATATTGCGCAGCCCCTCAGAAAGGGTGAGAGTAGTGCCGTCTGCAATGAGAATATGCTGCTGGTCAAGTATAAGGACAAGAGGGATGTTTTTGTACTGACCACAATTCATGGCAGCAGCAGCACCTCTGTCCCTGTGCGTGGCACCAGTACCACTGTCTCCAAGCCAGACTGCATCCTGGCATACAATAAGTACATGCGAGGGGTTGATCTATCTGATCAAGTCCTAAAGCCCTACAGTGCCATGCGAAAAACAAGAGTGTGGTACAAAAAGCTGGCCGTGCACATGGTTCAGATGGCATTGTATAACGCGTACGTGCTATCACGATGTGCAGGCCACACAGGAACTTTCCTTGAGTTTCAGGAGACAATTATCAAGACCCTGATATTTGGGGACCTAGAAGTGCCAGGCCCCAGTACTTCTGGAACTCAAGGTTCCCGTATAGTACCAGGGCAACATTTTCCCGGCGAAGTCCCCCAAACTGCTAAAAAAGGGAAAAACCAAAAAAGATGCAGAGTGTGTTACAAAAGAGGAATAAGGAGAGACACCACTTATCAGTGTGACACCTGCCCTGATAAACCTGGCTTGTGCATGAAGGAGTGCTTTAGATTGTACCACACTTCCATGGAATATTAATTTTAGAATTTATTTTCCATGGAATATCGCCTCCTTATACCATCACGTATTCTGCACACAATTACTTTCATCCGGTTATGCAGTAATTTCTGCAAAATAAATTATTGCCATACAAGCTGCATCCAAATGTTTGCTATACTTGGGTGCAATTTAACACTGACGTCACTGAAGTCAAGGGGTCTAGTTTCCAAAATGGGGTCACATTTTTGGGGGCTTTCACTGTTTTGGCACTTCAAGGCCTCTGCAAATGTGACATGGTAACTAAAACCAATTGCAGCCAAATCTACCCTCCAACTATTGTTCTCTCCCACTGTGTGACCATACATCACTTTACATACACATGTGGGGCATTTCTGTAGTTGGGAGAAAATGCTTGACAATTTGTGGGGTGCATTTTCTCTTTTAACCCCTTGTGGAAATGCAAAATTTGGGGTTAAAGCAACATTTTATATCAAAAAATGTTACTTTTCCTTTTGTTGGGCCAATTCTGCTACACTCCTGTAGGGTCAAAGTGCTCACTATACCCCTTGATAAATTCCTTGAGGGGTCTAGTTTCCAAAATGGGGTGACATTTTGGGGGTTTCCCCTGTTTTGGCACCTTGGGGGCTCTGCAAACGGGACATGGTGCCTGAAAAATATTCTAGCAAAACCTGGCCTACAAAATCCAATTAGCGCTCCATCCGTTTTGAGAGCGACCGTGTGCCCGTACATTAGGGTACCAGCACATATGGGGTATTGTCGTGTTCGGGAGAAATTGTGTAACAAAATGTGGGGTGCAATTTTTCCTTTAACCCCTTGTGAAGATGAAAAATTTGGGGCTACAGTGACATTTTATTATAAAAAAAGTAATTTTTCATTTTCACATCTCAATGGTAAAAAAATCTGTGAAACACCTGTAGGGTCTAAGTGCTCACTATACCCCTTGATAAATTCCTTGAGGGGTCTAGTTTCCAAAATGGGGTCATTTTGGGGGGGTTTCTACTGTTCTGGCACTTCAGGGGCTCTCCAAATGCAACATGGTGCCTGAAACAGATTCCAGCTAAATTTGCCCTCCAAAATCCCAATAGCGCTCCTTCCGCTCTGGACCTCACAGCGTGCCCATAGATCATTTTACATCCACATATGGGGCATTTCTGTAGTTGGGAGAAAATGCTTGACAATTTGTGGGGTGCATTTTCTCTTTTAACCCCTTGTGGAAATGCAAAATTTGGGGTTAAAGCAACATTTTATAGCAAAAAATGTTACTTTTCCTTTTGTTGGGCCAATTCTGCTACACTCCTGTAGGGTCAAAGGGCTCACTATACCCCTTGATAAATTCCTTGAGGGGTCTAGTTTCCAAAATGGGGTGACATTTTGGGGGTTTCCCCTGTTTTGGCACCTTGGGGGCTCTGCAAACGGGACATGGTGCCTGAAAAGTATTCTAGCAAAATCTGGCCTACAAAATCCAATTAATGCTCCATCCGTTCTGAGAGCGATTGTGTGCCCGTACATTAGGGTACCAGCACATATGGGGTATTGTCGTGTTCGGGAGAAATTGTGTAACAAAATGTGGGGTGCAATTTCTCCTTTAACCCTTAGTAAATGTGTAAATTCTATGGCTAAATGAATATATTAGTGACAGAAATTGAAAAATGTAAATTTGACCTCCATTTTGTTGTAATTGTTGTGAAATGCTGAAAGGGTTAAGAAACTTTCTAACTGCTGTTTTGGATTCTTTCAGGAGTGCAGTTTTTAGAATGGGGTGACTTTTGGGGGGTTTTATTAGAGAGGCCTTTCAATTTCCCTTCAGAACTGAACTGGTCCCTTGAAAAATGTGTTTTGGAAATTTTCTTGAAAATTTGGAAAATTACTGCTTGACTTGTAAGCCTTATAATATCTGAAAAAAATGAAAGGGTGCTTAAAATTTGATTGCCACATAAATATGAGACATGGTTAATTATATTTATGAAAAAATTTGGGTAGTATGACTTTCTATTTGAAAGGCTTGCAATTTCAAAGTTTGAAAACTGCATTTTTTTCAAAATTTTCACCAAATTTCCTATTTTTTCATAATTAAAGACAAAATATATTGTCGAAAATTTACTACTGACATGAAGTACAATGTGTTACGAAAAAACAATCTCAGAATCACTTGTGTAAGTTAAAGCGTCTCAAAGTTATTGACATTTAAAGTGACACATGTCAGTTTTGAAAAAAGAGGCCTAGTCCTTAAGTCACTTTTGGGCTGTGTCTCTGTGGGGTTAAAAAAAATCCTTGTTGCTACAATGACACACTCGTAATGTGCTTTTCTCATACAAAGCGCAGAGAAAGTTGTGATGTCAGTGGCTGCCATACAGGTGCTGATCCCCAATACTCACAATGTTCATGAGAAATTACTTTTCTGTATATTTTTGGTTCGTGGGGAGGAACCCATGCAAACATAGGGAATAAAAACAAACTCCAAACAGATGTTAGATGCCCTTGGTTAGATTCTAACAAAGGACCCCAGGGTTGCAAGACAAGAGTGCTAACCACTAAGCTCCTGTGCTGCCCTACACACTTAGCAGAATAGATATGGACATTAATTAATTATGCAACCCTGAAACCTGAAAGATCCGGAGAAGATCTATATGGAGGAGTGGGCCAAGATCTGGGAGTATGCAACCCTGGTCAAGAACAACAGGAAACATCTGACCTCTGTAATTGCAACAAAGGTTTCTGCACCAAATATTAAATTACAGACTTCTCCATTCTCTGTACGTCGGTAAACTGAAAGATCCGGAGAAGATCTATATGGAGGAGTGGGCCAAGATCTGGGAGTATGCAACCCTGGTCAAGAACAACAGGAAACATCTGACCTCTGTAATTGCAACAAAGGTTTCTGCACCAAATATTAAATTACAGACTTCTCCATTCTCTGTACGTCAGTAAACTTGCAAAATCGCCAGTGTGTCAAATACGTATTTTCCCCGCTATATGTCTGCACAGATCTGTTTTGTGAAATAACTGAATAGAATTGACGTATACTGCTGTAGTTACCTGTCTGAAAAACTCCTCCATGAGGGCTTTGGTCCACCGGGCATGCACTTTCCACTGCTTGGTGGGATGGCTGATATCAGCTGCATGAAGTAGTAGAGAGAGCGCCTTGGCTTTGTCAATGCTGGAATACATGACAAGAAGGGTTATAGTATATGAAATCATATATCACATATAATATACCATTGTCTGGTATGACAGACATCAAACTACTGAATTGGCCTCTATGAAGGGTATAGGATGGCGCCCTAGAGCAGTCTATTGCAGACATAGTGCACACTCGACACCTACATACAGCATTGTTATCGGTCACTATAGCATTTATTTTTTTGTCAACATAGATGTCCGAGGGCTTGTTCTGAGCATAGTTGTCAGTGGTATATTGGGATACAAACTATATAACGGTATAAAGAATCAGCTATTTGGCATTGTTATTATTTAATGCATTGTACAGTGAGGACTACATAATCTATTCATTTTATAGTATGGGTCGCTGCAAATGTTATCATCCAGGTTGCTACTAGAAATGAGCAAATAGTAAAATATTCGATATTCGTTTCAAATAGCCCCTAAATATTTGACTATTCGAACGAATATCGAACCCCATTATAGTCTATGGGGAAAAAATGCTCGTTTTAGGGGATGTCACTCTTCGACTCAGGAGAGTCACCAAGTCCACTATGACACCCCAGGAAATGATGCCAGCACCCTGGAATGCAACTGGGACAGCAGGGGAAGCATGTCTGGGGGCATCTAACAAGCCCAAGTCACTGTATTATGCCGGGATCCCTGTCAGCTTGCGATATGTGGGAGCTGACTGTTTCCCATAGGAATTCATTGACCAATGTTGATTGGCCGAATGCCATACAGAGTACAGCATTCGGCCAGTCAAAGTTGGTTCCGCCTGAGGCTTGTCTGTTAGGAGGCGGAGTCTAAGATCGGACTAGAATGGAAACTGCTTTGGACCGAACTTAGACTCCGCCTCCCCCGGCGGAACCAGCGTTGATTGACCGAATGCTGTACTCTGTATGGCATTCGGCCAATCAACGCTGGTCAATGCATTCCTATGGGAAAAAGTCAGCTCCCGCATCTCGCAAGCTGACAGGGATCCCAACAAGATAGAGCCCCAAAGAGATGGGTGAGTAACATTCCCACCTAAATAAAGGTAATCCCTAGCTAACCCTGCCTGTACATCTATCCCTGTCTAGTTCACAGTCTCAAATTAACCAAATGTTAAATCCATCATTCGTATAAATTGGAGGTCACCTGATTTAGCCAGCCAATTACTTTTTCAGATTTTTTTTTTTCAATGCCTCCGTTGTTGTAGTTCCTGTCCCACCTCCCCTGCACAGTTATTGGTGCAAAAAAACGCGCCAGAGAAGGTAGGAGGGGATACAAATTTTTAGTGCGTTTGCCTCGTGGTATTCGATTGGAATCGAATACCTCGAATGGCCAGATATTCGATCGAACAGTGTCGCTCATCTCTAGTTGCTATACAATTATGTTTAGATTTTTAAAAGCTTTCTATTTTTTCAATAATATAATACTGTGTATGAAAATGTTTTCTGTTTTAATTTTCTTTTTTCTAAAACCACTTTTGTGGTCAACATTGAGGGCATCATCTGAGTGGTTGAGCAGCTGGGTCATGGTCTGACCTGGCATGGAGTAGTGTTTAGATGAAACTCTCATCTATTATATAACATCCTCCCATGTAACAATCAAGGTACAAATTTTTGAAGATAAAATAAGCAAAAGTCCATGTTAGCCCTTCCTGTGTGATTTTCTACAGCCATATAGGAAGACCTGTGATCCTCCTTCCCAATTCTGGTCTTGTTCTACAGCCTGTACTAGAGCCTTGGGTACTAACTCCCATCTACAGTCACATTGCAGAGCTGTGTTTGTTCAGAACTGATTTGTTCTTTTCCAAGGCTCAGAATAAGCAGTCAGCGGTCAGGAAATTATATAACTCACTCTTAGAAAAACCTCTATTTAATAAAACTGTAATACCCCTTTAAGCCCATCAGCATCTATTCTAAAGAATGGAACCGTACCTGCAGAAGACATGCTTGGGGTTGCAATGCAGAAAGATATATTCTCACTGACACTTGGTTTGTCCACAAGCTTTCCATCCTATCTGACATTTATGGTGCATCGTACTTTAACATCTTACTGTTTTAAGTAGCTAAGGCTTGTCTATTTGAGGACTCACTTTTCCATTGACTGCAGGCCAGACTTCATGGTTTTGACTTGCTGGAAGTGACAAGACATATCTGTGGCTAGAACCATCTCGATGACAAGAGCCCTTAGTTCTCTGCAGAAACAAACTGAGAAACTTAATGAGGTTTGCAGATAGTAGAGGATACTGTATAAAAGATCTCATAGATATGAGTCTGATATTTCACCATATTAGACATTTTATAGAGGACATACACCCTAAGGGGGCATTCACACGAAGTAACGCCGGGCGTGTATCACAGCCGTACACGCCGGCGTTACGGCAGACTGACGAACACTTTCCCATTCACTTCAATGGGAGCGCTCGTAACAGCGGCGTTTACGAGCACTCCCATTGATGTGAATGGGAAGTGTTCGGCAGTCTGCCGTAACGCCGGCGTGTACGGCTGTGATACACGCCCGGCGTTACTCCGTGTGAATGCCCCCTAACACGTCTGTCATAGTAAATACTTGTATAATACATGGAGCGATTTCTCTTAACGCCAGGCACTGCGTCATTCCTCTATAATAACTCTTGGAAATGTTTGAATAAACTGACAACCATGTGTTACCTTTCCCCTTGTCCAATACTGTAAGCCCCGAATTTCTAGTGCCACAGAGTGTCGGCACACGGTTATTCGGCAAGGGGAATGGGAATGTTCAGTTGTCAATGTATTCATTCATTTCCAGGATTGATAACAGAAGAAGATCACAATGCAGAGTCTTAAGAATAGAAGAGTCACACTATTCATTTACATTACTAAACCAGACATATTATGGGGATTGGCAGGGTCTGTTTAACCCTCGCTTTAACTCTGCCAAGAAATGGGAGTTATCTGGATCTTATGATCTGCTAATAATGAAATATCACAGAGGAAGAAGCCAGCCATCTGCTCTATCTCTATTTCAGACCAATTCATTAATACCAGAGGTAATAAAACGCGGGCCGTACATGTAAGCATCTAATTATATTACTTACGGCCTGCTCCAAGCTTTAATGCTTTAGTCAATACTCCGCCGCTACTGCTGCCTGTAACTGAAGGCTATTGGTGTCTGGGCACAGATATCGATCAATCACAAAGAAAAAAAAAACACAAGAAACGTACGTGAACTCGTCTTTCGTGAGATTCACAAATATGTTCATTTCATCATCTTGCATGATCCGATAGACTGCACTGACGTGGTGGTTTTCCAGGACTGACCGGTCATTGTATAGGATAGCGCAGTCTGATCTACAAAGAAATGGCAGTGCAGAGTATACATAAATAAAAGATATTGGGGGAATTCATTAATAAAATAATAGCAAAAAAGTTATACGTTGTCTCTACCACTAAGATCATATATAGTTACAAGGCAAGTGGGACATTTAAAGGGAGTCTACCAGCACCAAAGTGTTTTTCTCGGAAGACTATAAGACGCACCCCGGGTTTAAGCAACAAAAATTAGGAAAAAATATCTTAGATTAATTTAACCTTCTCTTCTGGACAAATGGAGTAAAGTGGTGAAAGTATGCTACGGAAGATAAAGAGGGTTATTAGATATTGGTTAGCAACTGTGTCAGCAGGGAATCGGGTACTGATAAGAATAGAGAAAACCACTATATATCCACTGTATAGCCTTTGCACTCCCTGGGCTTTGGGAACCATTTCTAGTATGTATGGCTTTTGATATATTCATTATGTCATTTGGTAGCAAATTCTCTGTTTCATCAGAAACTAAGGCCCGGTTCACATCTGCGTATGATTTTTCATTTGGGGAGTCTGCTTGGGGACCCCCTGAATGGAAACGTAATCTGCATAAACAAAGCTGTTACCTTAGGAAACTGGTGGACCCCATAGACTATAATGGGGTCCGTTTGGTTTCCACCACAAGTAATATGCGGAGAGAAAGGTGCTGCTTCCACATTTTTCATGCAGAGAGGGGAACAGATGTGAACTGGCGCTAAGCGAAACGAAACACAAAAAGAGTAATTCACCCCTCCCCTGAGCCACAAAAGTGTCAAAAAAATCACATTTTAGCAATTTTTGTGCAAAAAAAATGAGACTTTTTACCTTTGGTTTCACCCTCACCACTTTTTTAAAAAGTGGGACTTAGCTTGAGGCCTCTCACAGCCTGTCACAAGTGTTATCATTTAGGCCAGAAGGCATAGATGTAAGTTCACACAGAGTTTTTTGGTCAGAGTTTTGAGGCCGTATCTGCCTCAAAACCCTGACCAAAAAGACGGCTCCCATTGAAATCAAGCGAGATGCTCATTCTTCGGGCCGAGACGCCTCGCCATTTATTGGGCCTAATCCGGAGCGGAGTGCGTGGCTGGATGCCAATGCAGTGCACCGGCTTTCAGTCACAGCTACCCGGTTTTTGGATCGGAACGCCGCCTCAGGTTCCAATCCAGAAAACCCCATGTGAACTTACCCTAAGACGCTCAATAAATGGGCACACATTACTGCAGAACAGAAGGGATCTATAGGGTGTATGTACAGCCAGTCTTCATGAATTCCCCTTATAGCGCCTGACACCATATTATGAATCAGAGAAATATCCGAGTCACCATGATTTACTATATTATTAACTTTTTATATGGATTTATAACAGGGTATGATATTATATATATATATATATATATATATATATATATATATATATATATATATATATATATATATCCTATCCTATGAGCTGCTATTTATAGTTTTTGTCATTTCCAGCTCTAGTGAGAGAACATTACATAGTTTTATGGTTTTCGACCGTAAATAATCATTTTTGTAGCTGGAAATCAAATTTCGTGCGGTCCAGCTGCAGAGGATGACCTTGTATGTGGGGACAGTACAAGTATTACTGACGTATATAGGTAGTAATAACATCCGCCGCTTGAATGTTCTCTGCTATAGTCCAAACTAATGCGTTTGATTGGAAAGGGTGCCTGTCACCAGGATTGGGGACCCTAAACCGACAGCAGGCCCATTGCGTGTCTAGTTACAGAGTTTTTCAACTTTATTGTGCCTGGCATTGCAGTTCATTCTCATTCCCTTGAATATGGCTCAGCTGTAATACCTATGTGCAGCCTATGTAGAAGAGTGGCGCTGTTTGATAATCTCATACAAGCTTTTAATCAAATTAATGGAAATTAAAGAGCGTTCTATAAACAATAACATGTATATTAATGTTTCTATTAGATCCAATACATAAGGAGGGATAGGGGAATCTACCTAATGCATTCTCAAGTGCATTAACAGCTACTGCAAACCAGCTAAGACATTACTGATGTGCGAGACGTTAAAATAACTCAGTCTGAACATCATTATGTCACTCCAGACATGTGACACCCAGACTGTTTCTATGGAAATCTTGCCGTGTTTTTACGTTTCATAGCACTGTAACAGTCAAAGCCCAAGAGATTTTGTTGCGGTTCATTCCCGTAGAATCATAATGAAATTATTGATCTTCAGAAGACCTTCAAATACATTTTTGCAAAAGATTTTCCCTTCTTAAACACAACTGCTTAGAACTCAGTTGTTCAGAGCTGATCCGCATATAGGTTTATGGACCTGAATGCTATACTGCAATGGGGCCGAAGGACTAAGATGGCTAGAGAAAATCTTTGAATCGCTGCAAAATTTTTAATTATTTCATTGACCTTATTTTATCTACAAATTTAAATATGGCTCTGTTCATAGTAAAAACCCTTTTTGACTAAAACCCAGAGGAAAAAATTGCTGCAGGAAAAACCGCAACGCATCGCAGTTCTTCCCGAAGCGCTTTAGACAGAAAGTTTGCAAAGTTTTCCTCCACGGACTTTCATGTTATAGTTCTCCCTTTGGGGAAACCACTGGCGTTTCCGTAGGTGTAATTGACGTGCTACGATTTCCAAAAACGAGACAGTTTTGGAAATTGTGGCGTGTCCACACCGCAGTTTTTACCGCAAAGTGGGCATGGGATTTGCTAGAATCCCATCCATTTTGCACTTACTGTAAAACGCTGCAATTTTTTCCACCGCGGGCAAATTGCAGCTTTTCAGTCCAATGGGGCCCCAGTCTTAAGGGTAAGGCCCCACATTGCGGAAACGTATATTTTTGTTGAAGATTTTGCTGCATTTTTTTTATATAAAACGAGGAGTGGATTGACCAGAATGGAGAAATATAAGAACTTCCTATATATCTCCTTCTGTAGCCATTCTTGGCTTTGGCTCAAAAATCCACAGAACAATCTGCAACAATAAAAACTGCATTTCCTTAGCCTAAGGGAGATGAACTGTCTTTAAGGAACATTTCCAGTTCTGCAACAAGGTAACCAAAATTGGTTGTAAATATATTGCCTTAGTTATCTTGTACTGATTCTGACTTACAGTCTGTAGTATAGCTCAGAACTGCAGTCTGCAAGCTTCAGAGCATAAATCTCGAAGTGTCTTATTCTGTCTTACTGTCTGCACAAAGCTGCTCATTCTGGAGAAGTACAATTTGTACACCAGGAAATGTATATAATCAGTTAGGGCTCATTCACACGGGGCAAGAGGGGTCGGATTTTGGCACTGAAACCTCTTCAAAATCCGCCCCCTCACAATAGAGGTCTATGCAGACCGCTAGTGTTCTTTTTTCCGCTAGCGGTTTGTTTCCACTAATGGAAAAAAGCAGCAAGCTGTCCTCTCTTTAGGCGGATTCAGCCACGGCGTCTGCCTCGCGGCAGCACCCTACAGACTGGGCCCATTCATGTGGGCCTACTCCGGAGCAGGAAGCCGCGACTGTCAGAAGCTGCGGCAGGCGCATTTTGGTCCTATTTTGACACTTCCCGCGTCAATATCAGGGCCAAAATACGCGGTCTTGTGCCCCGTGTGAACTAGGCCTTATGTAGTTTTTTTGTTTGGTTGGTTTTTTTTTGTTTTTTTTACAAAGGACTCTATGGTTTTATGGTTTAATCCATATAGCTGAACATCACATTTCTTCATGTCCAGCTGCAAGGCTGACCTTGATAAAGGAGGCAGAATAAGCAAGCAGAGTCAGATAAACCTTCTTTTTGTGTTAGAGGTGAAGCTTGTAGGCCCCAATACAAAATCTGCAATGGGGTCCCTACATACCCTGTGCTATTTACAATAGTGGCATATTTTATTTGCCAGGGGGACCTTTGGCGCCCCTTTAGCATCCGTGGCCCAATAGCAATTGTTATCTTGCATGCTCTATAGCTATATTCCTGCTTAGAGGAACATAAATAATCTGTTAATACAAATTTTATTGGTCGAAATGGCCGATTCATCCACTTTGCCTGATGCCCAGCCAGAAATCTGACATGTAGATGCTACAAATGTTAGTTCGAAGCTGGCTGACAGCAGATTTTAGTGTGCCAAACACACATTGGCCATGATGGAAATGTTCGTCTAGCTTGGCATGGTTGGCTGCTTTTGTTTGCTGACCAGTCCCAGTAGAACAGAATTGAGAGTGCAGCTCTGCAGAAATCTAATGCATTTGCAAAGTTACTTTCTATGTAGAACATAAACTGTGCAAAATGTATCAATGTCCCTTTCTTCAGAATAACTGACCTCATCCAATCTTAAACACAATAGTTTTTAATTGTAGCACGATATTATATGCATCAAATATGAGCTGGCATATAAATACAAAAAAATCCTTACTTTGTCTGGATGTGGAAGCTGTTTGTTGTTCCTGTATGTTCAAAATCATGGATAGCAGCAGCAAAAATGATAGCCAGGATCTCAATCTCATTTAGGCAATGCTATGGAAAGAAAACAAGAAAGGTGTAATCTAGCAGTCAGCCACTGGAGGGAGCTAGAGGACAATTACTCTGCATTGGAAGTCCTGAAAAAATGAAAACAACTTTTTATCCTAAATGCAGAATTATTAAAATATTGAAATATAACAAGGATACAGAACATAAAAAAGAACAAAACCTTTCTTCAAAGACAGCCTTCTCCTCCGCACTACGGTATTCTCGGAGCTGCGGAGTCTTTCTGTGGAGTTTAAATATTTACATATTCAATATTAGCTCTTCCTTCAGTACTAGAGAAACGACAAGGTTTTTCATTAGCGCTCCATTCCAAAGTTATTATCACTCTTACCAGATTCTACACGACAAAGGAAGGATTTGTCATTCTACTGCCAGGAGATTGTGCAGATGCCGACTTAGGAGACATCTCATCCTATGTGAGCGAGACATGTGTCATCTTCTACCCAACAAGGAGCTTTTACTAGTGATTGACAGCTCCGGCTTCATGTCATTTTAGCAATACCTTGACAATAATGGTACAATTGGGGTGTATACCTTTAACAAGTGCAGCCTATAAGAATCATGGTCCTGTGTGGAAAAGCAAGGAGTCACTTGGGAGTTGCAAAGCTGGTTAAATATAACCTCACTAAGCGCTGTAAGCCCGGCGAATTAGGGAAAGGGCATGGAGACGGCTGCACAAATACCACAGCAGCACATTATTATTAGCATTCACCGTAAATGAAAAGGACCAAGAAAATGTGGCTTCTTCAGGTGTCTCCAAGGGTGGTGGGTCTTGGGCTCACTTATTTGGTGTCAATGTATGGTCATAATATTGTTGTATTTGGGTTGGGTCTCCACCCTTCCCATGCAGAACTCCTACCTTATATGTTTTACTCTTTTCTAGTATCTCTGATCCTTAGAAAGCTGGGTGACAGCCCACAGCAATTCAGCGTTTTCTAAAATCCCCAACAGCAAATCCACTGGGATCTCTACTGATTTGGAGCAGATGACTTAAAGCCAATATGGAAAAAAATTATATTGGCTGCCAACCAACTTTCTTCATAACAGGCAAAGGCCCGGAGGCATTTATAATACTGGTATTTTGTTTTATATTTTAGGAAGTAGTGGAAATGGTCTTTAAAGGGGTTGCAGAGGGCTTAAAATGGCATAAAGGGATTGTTCATGGGTACTCATGGACAAAAAATTATAGAAACGTTGGATTTAGGGTTGAGCCGATCTTGAGTTTTCAAGATTGATTTTAAAATCTGATTTCGGATCATTTTCCAGCCGATCTCGATCCCAATCCCGATAGTGAAATTTGCTTGATCGCTGATCGGAATCCAATCTTTTTTGATTCCAATCGCTCAACCCTAGTCAATGCTTCTCTATGAGAAAAGTCACTTTTAGGGTTGAGCCAATCTTGAGATAACCTCCGACCCCGTTGGAGAAGATTGGGATCGGAATTCCAAACGAGATTGGGAAAGTTACTCGATCGCCGATCGGAATCCGATCTTTTCCGAACCCGATTGCTCAACCCTAGCTGGATTGCTGCAAAACTTGACATGTAGGTATGTCTCAGGTAGCTCAGTGGTTAGCACTGGTGTCCTGGCTTCAAATCCCACCAAGGTCAACATCCGTATGGAGTTTGTATGCTCTACCAGTGTGTAGGTTTCCTGTGGATACTCCAGTTTCCTCCCATACTCCAAAGACATATTGGTAAGGAATTTAGATTGTATGGCTTAAGTAAGACGGTAATAATATCTGTACAGCACCATGCAATAGATTGGTGCTATATTAGTAAACAAATGTACAAGAAACTATGGAAATGATTACAGGTGTTCAGTGCTCTCCCCATTGCCTTATAAGGTTTTCAGAGGCTGCTTATGGGTAGTGTACATCTTGGTAAGAGATCGGTGCCTGTAAGACATGCCTCTAAATGCACTCTAAGACATGTTGCCATTCTTTTACAGGGGTGCAATAGTGGACTGAGAAAAGCAGGATGGTTGTTTGGACAAACTGCCAGTCATGTAGACATTCTGACCTAGCTGTTAGGAGGTGTTGGGAGTAGTAGTTACATGAGGACATCATACATGTGAACAGGCCCATGACAGCCTAGACAGACCACCAGTAAAGAGCTACACGAGCAGGTCACAATTTCATTGTCCACATTCAGGTGGCTCCTTCACTACACACTCCCGTCTCTGCCCGGACCATTTTCAAGCAATTAGCAGAAAGAACTGTGGTGTCACAGTCCCCGTTACAAATCCTTCCGTTGACAACTAGCTATTGTCACCTTCATTTGCAGGGGTGTCGTGAATGAGAAGCCTGGACTGCTATGGACTAGATATATACATGGCATCCTGCAGCCACATGGCAGATTTTCTGCAAGATAATGCTCACCCACCCACAGCAAGGGTTTCCCAGGAATGTCTCTGCCAGATTACAACGCTTCCTTGGCCTACCCAGTCACCAGGTTTGTTGCCAATTGACCTTTTATGAGACCAGCTGGAATGAGAACTTTAGCAGCCTACTAGTGTGCAAGATCTACAGACCCAGCTACAATATCTGTGCGCAGGATCCCATCCGGAATCTGTATACCTCCATGCCCAACCATGTATCTTGTATCTAGTCGGCCCAGTCGAGTACTAGAGCTGCCTTTCGATTGTACAGTTTTCCCCAAATAAACTTGTCCTTTAAGGGGGCATTCACACTACCGTCGGTATCCGACAGCTAGTGTCTGCTGCTAATGTCCGTGCAAAATCTTGTGCGGACACTAGCACTAGCTGTGTCCGTGACATTTTGCATTGATTTAAATGGACATGGGGTGCGTTCTTTTACTGTCCGTGGGTGTCCTTAACTGTCCGTTCCCAAAGATGTCCGACTTTTCAAGCGGACAGCAAAAAGCTACGTGTCGGGTTTTGCTGTCCATTTGAAAAGTCGGACATCTTTGGGAACGGACAGTTAAGGACACCCACGGACAGTAAAAGAACGCACCCCATGTCCATTTAAATCAATGCAAAATGTCACGGACACAGCTAGTGTCCGATGCTAATGTCCGTGCAAGATTTTACACGGACATTAGCAGCGGACACTAGCTGTCGGACACCAACGGTAGTGTGAACGCTCTCTAAATGTAATATTACATTTACACATAGAAAGTCTCATTCAATCTCAACAACATCATATCAAGACATAAATGTTGTAAAGAAACAAAGACGCTGTAGGGTGATGTCCTACCGACCTGGTCTGGCGATGGTTTACATGTCCTGTGTCAACATCTGGGGATATTATCACTCCTTAAGGAGACATCACCTTCACAGGTGTATGGAGACTTACAAAAGCAGTTTTCGCTCCACATTGCTGAACCAGAAAATAGGAATGTCCTCCAAGATGTGCCAAAAGTATGGCCAGGACACCTGCAGTTGTATGGTTGTAGATGTATATGTCTTCCACTGACTCCCATTGTAGATGATAAATACTAATATTTGTTTTTGCAGAATGTCCTATGTCCTATGCTTTCCAATACAATTCCTAACCAGCCAGCCATGTCAACAAGACTCGTTCATAGAAGTCTAGGCATGCATGCAGCGTATACACCAGGAAAATGCCTGAATACAGTGTGAACACAACACCAGGCAGCTGCCAATTCTTTCTGGAGCAATATTAACCCTTTCTTCCATGAAGGCTTTCTCATGAGCTAATTTCGAACAGTATGCCAACTAAAGGAAACGTGTTGTCTAAGACACATTTGTGGCATCTTCAATAATGTATGGCTCGTGCCGCGGCGCTCCATTTATTACAGTAAATGAGGGTACACAGCTGCTGGCGCAGCACAGATGAAACTATTTTTTATTCTGCGGCTAATTGAGTCATAAAATAGAGCGACGTCTTCCATCTGATGTCATTTCTCCATCACTTATAGAAAGTTAAAGACTTCAATCTGCTACAGAAAATTGGTATTTACTGGTGATTATGTTGTCCGTTTATTATGTCGCCGCATTATACCGTGATGGTTATGACCTTCATAAGGCTAATAAGTCTGTGAAATTCCTGACTATACAGGAAACAAATACATGTAGACTTTTCATGTCATGTCCTGGCACACTGGGTATTGGGGACCTAGAATCAGAGATATTTGTGGTGCTAACCATCAAGTGCCCACTTTTGTGTGGTCATGGACGGACTGCTGTGGGCACTTACCTACAGTAAATCCGGCACAAAATCTTGCAATTCTGAAGGACCATGCCAGCATGTACAGGTTAGATTTAGAGATGAGCGAGTAGTACTCGAACGAGTAGGTATTCGATCGAATACTACGGTATTCGAAATACTCGTACTCGATCGAATACTACTAGCTGTTTGAATGTAAAAGTTTGATGCAGAACCAGCATTGATTGGCCGAATGCTATACAGTTGGCCAATCAACGCTGGTTCTTCTCTTACCTTTAGAAGTCTTCTCCGTGCAGCTTCCCTGCGGCGTCTTCCGGCTCTTCATTCACTCTGCCAGGCATCGGGCCTGGGCAGAGCCGACTGCGCATGTCCGCTTGTAGTGGGGGCATCCACAGTCTGCTCTGCCCAGGCCCGATGCCTGGCAGAGTGAATTCAGAGCCGGAAGACGCCACGAGGACGCTGCAAGGAGAAGACTGCTCGGAGGATCCAGCCCGACCCTCACTCGTGGACTTGGTAAGTATAATTTGATCGAACATTGCCTACCCCTGAAATGAGCATTTTCCCCCCATAGACTATAATAGGGTTCGATATTCGATTCGAGTAGTTGAATATTGAGGGGCTACTTGAAAAGAATATCGAACCTCGAACTGTTCGCTCATCTCTAGTTAGATTCTCATGCAGTTTAATACATGTACTGTAACATGACGTTCAAGAAGATAATGATATTGTACATCTCAGGGGTGAACACTTACCACCATGCCTGTCCGTAGCAGAAAACAATGGACTGTTTGTGTCACATCTGCTGCATGGATCTGGTTATGATAAGGATTCTTATATTTCCCATAGCCGCTTTCCAAGGCGTCCAGAAAACTCATTAGAAACGCAACTGGAATCTGTGTTAAGAGAGCAGAAACATGTCAGCCGACACAATCCGTGGTTTATGTCCAATACAGGAATGGGTGCACAATTTGTCTAGAAAACTTGATGGTCCTTTTTCATATACCACTACATTATATGTATCCCATTGAGCGGAGGTCACGCTACATTTTTTCTGGAATAGTAAAAATTTTCCTCTTGTAATTTTTGAGGAGTGTTTTTAGCCAAGGAGGAGTACAAAGATCGCAGTAATGGAAATAAATGATATGTAAGCTTAAAGAGGACCTTCACGTCCTCATCGATGTGTGGTAGTATAGACCGCTAGAAAGCCAACAGTGTTCTGAATTCAGCCAGGCTTTCCATGTATGTTCCCCGCCACAGGAGATTTCAGTGCCACTAACTTCGGCACTGATATCTCCCAACTGTCATAAGGGCGGGTCTTACAGCTCAGCGTCATCACTGGACGGTAAGGAATGCCTCCTCTGAATTTACAAGTCTATGGGTGTGGGGGGGGGGGGGGCGTTCCTCACAGCCCAGTAAGATCTGTCCTTCTGACAGTGGGGATGTCAGTGCCATAATTAGTGGTACTAATTTCTCCAGCAGTGGGGCGCGTACTGAGTTCAGCACAGAGTCGACTTTCTAGCAGTATATAATACCGCACATTGATAAGGCACGGAAGGTCCTCTTTAATAATGCTAAGAGGTTGCTGTTTAAGCAGGAAAACCATTACTATAACTGTCTTCCATGCGTCTCCCACTCGCACACCACCTCCTCACCACGCCCTCTCTCCGTAGGTGTCCCCCAGGGCTCCGTCCTAGGACCCCTCCTGTTCTCCATCTACACCCTCGGCCTAGGCCAACTCATAGAATCTCATGGTTTCCAATACCATTGCTATGCCGATGACACCAAAATATATCTCTCTGGACCAGACATTACCTCTCTGTTGGCCAAAGTTCCAGATTGTTTAGCAGCTGTAGTCTCCTTTCTCTCCTCCCACTTTCTCAAACTCGACATGGAGAAAATGGAGTTCATCATCTTCGCCCCACCCCTACGGCCCCTCTATCTGACCCATCTATCAAAGTTAACAGAACCACTCTTACCCCTGTCCCATGGGTCCGATGTCTTGGGATCACTCTGGACTTCGACCTATCCTTCAAGTCACATGTTCAAACACTCAACACTTCCTGCCGCCTCCAACTCAAGAACATCCACCAAATCCGCTCCTCTCTCACCCCTGAAACTACTAAGATGCTTGTCCATGCCCTCATAATCTCCCACCTAGATTACTGCAACACCCTTCTCCATGGACTCAGAGCAAACACCCTCGCCCCCCACCAGTCTACTCTAAACTGTGCTGCTCTCTTAATTCACCTCGCTCCCTGTTCTTCATCGGCTACTCCCCTCTGCCAATCCCTTCACTGGCTACCCATTGCCCAGATATTGAGTTCTATATACCATCAAGCGTTACATGAGTGATCCCTACATTTTCTATATGCCACTAAGAATTATGTAATACATTGAAAGCAATAGGGAAAAAAGCCTCCCATTGATTTCAATGGGGAGCGCACGTATGCTGGCTCCCATTCAAGTCAATGGAAGCTGCTTTTTACGCGCTCATTCTGAACGTGTTTTTACAATCAGAATGAGCGCAGCATTACATCGTGTGAAGGCTCCCTTATATAGAAAGAACAGCGCCCTTGGTGGACCACAGTGGTACTGCATCCTCATTTGTTTTTAGTGTTTTTGATTTGGTTGTAATACTTTATATTATCTACGTTCCCCTTTAAAAATATGAGTGGTCCTCAGCCAAAATCATTACGACAGAATGAAAGTAAAATAATTGCTGGAGAATAAAAGGTCAAGGTTTTTACTTAACATATTGCTGGTCACATTATACAACAAAGCACATAATATTCTCTCCTAAATTACTACAATAGAATTCCTAATGCAGTAAATGCATAGACATTTAGTAACCCGGTCATGACATAGAAATGGAATTTTTCATTAAGTCAAATATTTTAGGCATGACAATCTCTTTGAATATATTGCTGAAAAAAGCTCTAACTGGATTGGTTTTATTTCCTTGGAATTATTAAAGCTACGGTAAGTGCCCTAATTTGATCTATTGCCTTTTACTTTATCTCCTACTTCCACATTGCCACACATTATTTATGACCATGGCTGTAAGGTTCTCTTTAGGCATTATGCACATAAGCTCTTAGTATATATGTAATATATGTCGGCACTATATACAGATGCAGATGATCTTGTGATACTGTACTGTATGTGTTACCAACCATGTGAACTTCATATTGTATTCAGTCTGGCTACCATAAAAATCTGTATCTGTGTTCTAGACATATTTCCTGCTGGTACCCCCACAGATCAGCATCCTACTAATATTATAAATGTGAAAGTTTGGATGTTTGTGTGTTTGTTAGTCAATCACGCAAAAACGGCTGAATGGATTCGAATGAAATTTGACACATAGATTGTAACCTCGATTAAAACATAGGCTACTTTTTATCCTGGTAAATGACATGGTTTCATGACTGTTATGAATTTATGTTCACATACTAAATTACACTGCTCCTGCAGCAGCTTATCTCAGGTCCCAGGGCTGTTAACTCTCTGTGTAAACACACACTGACCCTCAGTGTACATGCATTTGCATATTATCTGATCTGCTCCAGACTGACACACTGAATGGGAAAACACATTTAATCCAAATTGGCAGTTTGCTACTTTTAAACATGCTGGGAAAAAGAAAATCTAATTTGTTGCAAAATTGTAAAACGACAGCTATGAAGGAAGCAAGAAGTCACAGAGTTCTCCTCAAGTGGAGCTGACGGGGATCATTGGTGCCAACAACACACTCATTATATGGCATCCCAGAAAGCTGCTGAGGTGCCGGAATAATCACGGGCACAACACGAGGAATGAGTTCAGCGGCAGGACAGCTTCACAGCTGCCAAAACGCTGGAGCAGGCGCATCATCAATGCCAGCAACACGCTCATTATATGGCATCCCAGCGAGCTGCTGAGATGCCGGAACAATCACAGGCACAGAGTGAGGTACAAGTTCAGCAGCAGAACAGCTTAAGAGCTGCCAAAGTGCTGGAGCAGGCAAACCATCGATGGCAGCAATTATCTGAATATAAGTGGATCATCGACGCCAACAACACGCAGACGAAGTCGCGGACAGAAACACACACACAAACAACATACAAAATACACGAGTGCAAAACTGGGCAATTCTTATAGGGCCACTACACAAACAAAAAATGAAATATACCCGTGCGAAGCCGGGTCCTCCTGCTAATAATACATAAATGCAATTTTTCAGCCTTCGTTGACTTCTTTGGGAGAAATTTAGGACTCATACAATGTCACTAAGTGTATATAAACCTACAGTATCTAGGAAGCTTAGCACAGTATTATTGCTCCATACCACCTGTGCACTTATAGCTTTAATACTGGTCCATTCAGCGTACAAATCACTAAGGGTGGTGACAAACATAGCACTTGCTATAAAGCAACTGCAAATGGCAGAAGACCCAGGAACAAAGCTACTGGGGTAGCAGTGGTAGCCACTGCCACAGGGCCCAGGACATTAGGGGGCCCAGCAGGCCCTTCATGTTATGTTTTTTGTTTTTTTTTGTTTGATTTTGTTAATGGGCCTTTACATGCTGGAGTAACCACAGCAAATAACAAGCCTTATTTACTTACCTATCCTCGCTCCTGGTCACGACTGCCTGCACTTCTCTTTCTGCAGATGCAACTGTGAACAGGATAGATAAGTAAGGCCGAGGGCCCGCGAAGCCCACAAACACTACTATCATTATACCTTGGGGTCCTTTCAGACCCTGAAATATAATGATTGTTGGGCCAGGAAAGGTGAGGGAACATAAAAAACAGTTTCACTTACCTCTCCTACATTCCGGCAGGCTTCTGGCCTGTTTGGTGATGTCACAGACATCATGCAGGCCAGGTCGGCATCCTTATGTGTTGCCGGCCTGAGTCATGTTACGCCTGGTCCATCATTGGAGAGACCTGAGTCTGAGTCTGAGTGTGCCGCAGCCCAGGAGAGGTAAGTAACAGAGTTTTTTTTATGTTTGTATCCTCCCCTGGGTCTCTGCTGTGGACGGGCAGAAATTTGGCACTTGTTGCCACACAATAACTGCTATGTTTACCTTCACCCTAAAGGTATGTTCATACATAATTTTTTGCAGGCAGATTTAAAAAAACTCCTCACATCTGTTCCATTCACTTTAAAGGGAGTCAGGAGCAGATTTTTTCCTCTAGCTGATTTTTACCTAGAGATAAAAAGAAGTGTCATGACTAGAGATGAGCGAACAGTGTTCTATCGAACTCATGTTCGATCGGATATTAGGCTGTTCGGCATGTTCGAATCGAATCGAACACCGCGTGGTAAAGTGCGCCATTACTCGATTCCCCTCCCACCTTCCCTGGCGCCTTTTTTGCTCCAATAACAGCACAGGGTAGGTGGGACAGGAACTACGACACCGGTGACGTTGAAAAAAGTAGGCAAAACCCATTGGCTGCCGAAAACATGTGACCTCTAATTTAAAAGAACAGCGCCGCCCAGCTTCGCGTCATTCTGAGCTTGCAATTCACCGAGGACGGAGGTTTCCGTCCAGTTAGCTAGGGGTTAGATTCTGGGTAGGCAGGGACAGGCTAGGATAGGAAGGAGAAGACAACCACAACAGCTCTTATAAGAGCTAAATTCCAGGGAGAAGCTTGTCAGTGTAACGTGGCACTGACGGGCTCAATCGCCGCAACCCAGCTTTCCCAGGATCCTGAATGGAATACACTGTCAGTGTATTCCCGTATACCCGATATATACCCCCGATACCCGTTCCAACGGTGTGCCCCCCCACCTTCACCCCAGAAATACCCTGCAAGTCCCCTAGCAATAGGATTGGGGCTATATACACCCACTATTTTTGCTACTGCCATATAGTGCCATTGTCTCACTGGGAATTCAAAGAATATATTGGGCTTACATATAACTTCAATTCCAGGGAGAAGCTTGTCAGTGTAACGTGGCACTGACGGGCTCAATCGCCGCAACCCAGCTTTCCCAGGATCCTGAATGGAACACACTGACAGTGTATTCCCGTATACCCCATATATACACCCCAAATCCCCGTTCCAATGGTGTGCCCCCCCACCTTCACCTCAGAAATACCCTGCAAGTCCCCTAGCAATAGAATTGGGGCTATATACACCCACAATTTTTGCTACTGGTATATAGTGCCATTGTCTGACTGGGAATTCAAAGAATATATTGGGGTGACGTGCACCCACAATTTTTGCTACTGCTATACAGTGCCATTGTCTCACTGGGAATTCAAAGAATATATGGGGGTTATGTGCACCCACAATTTTTAATACTGGTATACAGTGCCATTGTCTGACTGGGAATTCAAAGAATATATGGGGGTTACGTGCACCCACAATTTTTAATACTGCTATACAGTGCCATTGTCTGACTGGGAATTCAAAGAATATATGGGGGTTATGTGCACCCACAATTTTTAATACTGCTATACAGTTCCTTTGTCTCACTGGGAATTCAAAGAATATATGGGGGTTATGTGCACCCACAATTTTTAATACTGGTATACAGTGCCATTGTCTGACTGGGAATTCAAAGAATATATGGGGGTTACGTGCACCCACAATTTTTAATACTGCTATACAGTTCCTTTGTCTCACTGGGAATTCAAAGAATATATGGGGGTTATGTGCACCCACAATTTTTAATACTGGTATACAGTGCCATTGTCTGACTGGGAATTCAAAGAATATATGGGGGTTATGTGCACCCACAATTTTTAATACTGGTATACAGTGCCATTGTCTGACTGGGAATTCAAAGAATATATTGGGGTTATGTGCACCCACAATTTTTACTACTGGTATATAGTGCCATTGTCTGACTGGGAATTCAAAGAATATATGGGGGTTATGTGCACCCACAATTTTTAATACTGGTATACAGTGCCATTGTCTGACTGGGAATTCAAAGAATATATGGGGGTTATGTGCACCCACAATTTTTAATACTGGTATACAGTGCCATTGTCTGACTGGGAATTCAAAGAATATATGGGGGTTATGTGCACCCACAATTTTTACTACTGGTATACAGTGCCATTGTCTGACTGGGAATTCAAAGAATATATTGGGGTGACGTGCACCCACAATTTTTGCTACTGCTATACAGTTCCATTGTCTCACTGGGAATTCAAAGAATATATGGGGGTTATGTGCACCCACAATTTTTAATACTGGTATACAGTGCCATTGTCTGACTGGGAATTCAAAGAATATATGGGGGTTATGTGCACCCACAATTTTTAATACTGGTATACAGTGCCATTGTCTGACTGGGAATTCAAAGAATATATTGGGGTTATGTGCACCCACAATTTTTACTACTGGTATATAGTGCCATTGTCTGACTGGGAATTCAAAGAATATATGGGGGTTATGTGCACCCACAATTTTTAATACTGGTATACAGTGCCATTGTCTGACTGGGAATTCAAAGAATATATGGGGGTTATGTGCACCCACAATTTTTAATACTGGTATACAGTGCCATTGTCTGACTGGGAATTCAAAGAATATATTGGGGTTATGTGCACCCACAATTTTTACTACTGGTATATAGTGCCATTGTCTGACTGGGAATTCAAAGAATATATGGGGGTTATGTGCACCCACAATTTTTAATACTGGTATACAGTGCCATTGTCTGACTGGGAATTCAAAGAATATATGGGGGTTATGTGCACCCACAATTTTTACTACTGGTATACAGTGCCATTGTCTGACTGGGAATTCAAAGAATATATTGGGGTGACGTGCACCCACAATTTTTGCTACTGCTATACAGTTCCATTGTCTCACTGGGAATTCAAAGAATATATGGGGGTTATGTGCACCCACAATTTTTAATACTGGTATACAGTGCCATTGTCTGACTGGGAATTCAAAGAATATATGGGGGTTATGTGCACCCACAATTTTTAATACTGGTATATAGTGCCATTGTCTGACTGGGAATTCAAAGAATATATGGGGGTTACGTGCACCCACAATTTTTAATACTGGTATACAGTGCCATTGTCTGACTGGGAATTCAAAGAATATATGGGGGTTATGTGCACCCACAATTTTTAATACTGCTATACAGTTCCTTTGTCTGACTGGGAATTCAAAGAGTATATGGGGGTTATGTGCACCCACAATTTTTAATACTGGTATACAGTGCCATTGTCTGACTGGGAATTCAAAGAATATATGGGGGTTACGTGCACCCACAATTTTTAATACTGCTATACAGTGCCATTGTCTGACTGGGAATTCAAAGAATATATGGGGGTTACGTGCACCCACAATTTTTAATACTGCTATACAGTTCCTTTGTCTCACTGGGAATTCAAAGAATATATGGGGGTTATGTGCACCCACAATTTTTAATACTGGTATACAGTGCCATTGTCTGACTGGGAATTCAAAGAATATATGGGGGTTACGTGCACCCACAATTTTTAATACTGCTATACAGTTCCTTTGTCTCACTGGGAATTCAAAGAATATATGGGGGTTATGTGCACCCACAATTTTTAATACTGGTATACAGTGCCATTGTCTGACTGGGAATTCAAAGAATATATGGGGGTTATGTGCACCCACAATTTTTAATACTGGTATACAGTGCCATTGTCTGACTGGGAATTCAAAGAATATATTGGGGTTATGTGCACCCACAATTTTTACTACTGGTATATAGTGCCATTGTCTGACTGGGAATTCAAAGAATATATGGGGGTTATGTGCACCCACAATTTTTAATACTGCTATACAGTGCCATTGTCTGACTGGGAATTCAAAGAATATATGGGGGTTATGTGCACCCACAATTTTTAATACTGGTATACAGTGCCATTGTCTGACTGGGAATTCAAAGAATATATGGGGGTTATGTGCACCCACAATTTTTACTACTGGTATACAGTGCCATTGTCTGACTGGGAATTCAAAGAATATATTGGGGTGACGTGCACCCACAATTTTTGCTACTGCTATACAGTTCCATTGTCTCACTGGGAATTCAAAGAATATATGGGGGTTATGTGCACCCACAATTTTTAATACTGGTATACAGTGCCATTGTCTGACTGGGAATTCAAAGAATATATGGGGGTTATGTGCACCCACAATTTTTAATACTGGTATACAGTGCCATTGTCTGACTGGGAATTCAAAGAATATATGGGGGTTATGTGCACCCACAATTTTTAATACTGGTATACAGTGCCATTGTCTGACTGGGAATTCAAAGAATATATGGGGGTTATGTGCACCCACAATTTTTACTACTGGTATATAGTGCCATTGTCTGACTGAGAATTCAAAGAATATATGGGGGTTATGTGCACCCACAATTTTTAATACTGGTATACAGTGCCATTGTCTGACTGGGAATTCAAAGAATATATGGGGGTTATGTGCACCCACAATTTTTACTACTGGTATACAGTGCCATTGTCTGACTGGGAATTCAAAGAATATATTGGGGTGACGTGCACCCACAATTTTTGCTACTGCTATACAGTTCCATTGTCTCACTGGGAATTCAAAGAATATATGGGGGTTATGTGCACCCACAATTTTTAATACTGGTATACAGTGCCATTGTCTGACTGGGAATTCAAAGAATATATGGGGGTTATGTGCACCCACAATTTTTAATACTGGTATATAGTGCCATTGTCTGACTGGGAATTCAAAGAATATATGGGGGTTACGTGCACCCACAATTTTTAATACTGGTATACAGTGCCATTGTCTGACTGGGAATTCAAAGAATATATGGGGGTTATGTGCACCCACAATTTTTAATACTGCTATACAGTTCCTTTGTCTGACTGGGAATTCAAAGAGTATATGGGGGTTATGTGCACCCACAATTTTTAATACTGGTATACAGTGCCATTGTCTGACTGGGAATTCAAAGAATATATGGGGGTTACGTGCACCCACAATTTTTAATACTGCTATACAGTGCCATTGTCTGACTGGGAATTCAAAGAATATATGGGGGTTACGTGCACCCACAATTTTTAATACTGCTATACAGTTCCTTTGTCTCACTGGGAATTCAAAGAATATATGGGGGTTATGTGCACCCACAATTTTTAATACTGGTATACAGTGCCATTGTCTGACTGGGAATTCAAAGAATATATGGGGGTTACGTGCACCCACAATTTTTAATACTGCTATACAGTTCCTTTGTCTCACTGGGAATTCAAAGAATATATGGGGGTTATGTGCACCCACAATTTTTAATACTGGTATACAGTGCCATTGTCTGACTGGGAATTCAAAGAATATATGGGGGTTATGTGCACCCACAATTTTTAATACTGGTATACAGTGCCATTGTCTGACTGGGAATTCAAAGAATATATTGGGGTTATGTGCACCCACAATTTTTACTACTGGTATATAGTGCCATTGTCTGACTGGGAATTCAAAGAATATATGGGGGTTATGTGCACCCACAATTTTTAATACTGCTATACAGTGCCATTGTCTGACTGGGAATTCAAAGAATATATGGGGGTTATGTGCACCCACAATTTTTAATACTGGTATACAGTGCCATTGTCTGACTGGGAATTCAAAGAATATATGGGGGTTATGTGCACCCACAATTTTTAATACTGGTATACAGTGCCATTGTCTGACTGGGAATTCAAAGAATATATTGGGGTTATGTGCACCCACAATTTTTACTACTGGTATATAGTGCCATTGTCTGACTGGGAATTCAAAGAATATATGGGGGTTATGTGCACCCACAATTTTTAATACTGGTATACAGTGCCATTGTCTGACTGGGAATTCAAAGAATATATGGGGGTTATGTGCACCCACAATTTTTACTACTGGTATACAGTGCCATTGTCTGACTGGGAATTCAAAGAATATATTGGGGTGACGTGCACCCACAATTTTTGCTACTGCTATACAGTTCCATTGTCTCACTGGGAATTCAAAGAATATATGGGGGTTATGTGCACCCACAATTTTTAATACTGCTATACAGTGCCATTGTCTGACTGGGAATTCAAAGAATATATGGGGGTTATGTGCACCCACAATTTTTAATACTGGTATACAGTGCCATTGTCTGACTGGGAATTCAAAGAATATATTGGGGTTATGTGCACCCACAATTTTTACTACTGGTATATAGTGCCATTGTCTGACTGGGAATTCAAAGAATATATGGGGGTTATGTGCACCCACAATTTTTAATACTGCTATACAGTGCCATTGTCTGACTGGGAATTCAAAGAATATATGGGGGTTATGTGCACCCACAATTTTTAATACTGGTATACAGTGCCATTGTCTGACTGGGAATTCAAAGAATATATGGGGGTTATGTGCACCCACAATTTTTACTACTGGTATACAGTGCCATTGTCTGACTGGGAATTCAAAGAATATATGGGGGTTACGTGCACCCACAATTTTTAATACTGCTATACAGTGCCATTGTCTGACTGGGAATTCAAAGAATATATGGGGGTTATGTGCACCCACAATTTTTAATACTGGTATACAGTGCCATTGTCTGACTGGGAATTCAAAGAATATATGGGGGTTATGTGCACCCACAATTTTTAATACTGGTATACAGTGCCATTGTCTGACTGGGAATTCAAAGAATATATGGGGGTTATGTGCACCCACAATTTTTACTACTGGTATACAGTGCCATTGTCTGACTGGGAATTCAAAGAATATATTGGGGTGACGTGCACCCACAATTTTTGCTACTGCTATACAGTTCCATTGTCTCACTGGGAATTCAAAGAATATATGGGGGTTATGTGCACCCACAATTTTTAATACTGCTATACAGTGCCATTGTCTGACTGGGAATTCAAAGAATATATGGGGGTTATGTGCACCCACAATTTTTAATACTGGTATACAGTGCCATTGTCTGACTGGGAATTCAAAGAATATATTGGGGTTATGTGCACCCACAATTTTTACTACTGGTATATAGTGCCATTGTCTGACTGGGAATTCAAAGAATATATGGGGGTTATGTGCACCCACAATTTTTAATACTGCTATACAGTGCCATTGTCTGACTGGGAATTCAAAGAATATATGGGGGTTATGTGCACCCACAATTTTTAATACTGGTATACAGTGCCATTGTCTGACTGGGAATTCAAAGAATATATGGGGGTTATGTGCACCCACAATTTTTACTACTGGTATACAGTGCCATTGTCTGACTGGGAATTCAAAGAATATATTGGGGTGACGTGCACCCACAATTTTTGCTACTGCTATACAGTTCCATTGTCTCACTGGGAATTCAAAGAATATATGGGGGTTATGTGCACCCACAATTTTTAATACTGGTATACAGTGCCATTGTCTGACTGGGAATTCAAAGAATATATGGGGGTTATGTGCACCCACAATTTTTACTACTGGTATATAGTGCCATTGTCTGACTGGGAATTCAAAGAATATATGGGGGTTATGTGCACCCACAATTTTTACTACTGGTATATAGTGCCATTGTCTGACTGGGAATTCAAAGAATATATGGGGGTTATGTGCACCCACAATTTTTAATACTGGTATACAGTGCCATTGTCTGACTGGGAATTCAAAGAATATATGGGGGTTATGTGCACCCACAATTTTTACTACTGGTATACAGTGCCATTGTCTGACTGGGAATTCAAAGAATATATTGGGGTGACGTGCACCCACAATTTTTGCTACTGCTATACAGTTCCATTGTCTCACTGGGAATTCAAAGAATATATGGGGGTTATGTGCACCCACAATTTTTAATACTGGTATACAGTGCCATTGTCTGACTGGGAATTCAAAGAATATATGGGGGTTATGTGCACCCACAATTTTTACTACTGGTATATAGTGCCATTGTCTGACTGGGAATTCAAAAAATATATGGGGGTTATGTGCACCCACAATTTTTAATACTGCTATACAGTTCCTTTGTCTCACTGGGAATTCAAAGAATATATGGGGGTTACGTGCACCCACAATTTTTGCTACTGCTATACAGTTCCATTGTCTCACTGGGAATTCAAAGAATATATGGGGGTTATGTGCACCCACAATTTTTAATACTGGTATACAGTGCCATTGTCTGACTGGGAATTCAAAGAATATATGGGGGTTACGTGCACCCACAATTTTTAATACTGCTATACAGTGCCATTGTCTGACTGGGAATTCAAAGAATATATGGGGGTTATGTGCACCCACAATTTTTAATACTGGTATACAGTGCCATTGTCTCACTGGGAATTCCACAAATAATTTGGGGATTCATTCACCCTACATCTCAGGCTCTTGCCATATTCACCCAGGTTGTCAGTGCTGCACCAGCTCGTTCCCAGACAGCTCGGCCCGAAAAACGCGTTACCTATATAGAGGATTTGGACAATGAAGACAACATGTTCTAAATCTAATGTCTGCACCTTCTCCAGAATTAAAATAAAGGCAGCGTTTAACTTTCAAATAGCACTGCACAAAGGAAGAGCTTATCAGCTTGTCTCATGACATGCTACTGAAAAGTTTCATTTGTGTATCTTAATGTAAATATAGTTGTATAAGCTTTTTGGGTTTTAGGCACTGCCAAGTTATTTATTACCACCCGCTCCCTTATAATGATGATGACGCCAAAGTCACTGTGGGTGTTCAGAGCTCACAGCTTTGGGTGACATTTGTCTTGCTCTCTGTCGGTACCAGCTGTCTTTTTGGATACCGTAAAGTTATGTTGACTTTATTAACAGCTATAGAAGCTTTAGCCAGGTTGTGACGGTGTGTAACCCTAACAACACTAAGTGGGATACACATTAATAGTCAGTCTATGTACGCTAAACGTATCACTGAAGTAATTTTTTTTCCCTCTCCCCTAATATAAGAAAGGAACAGACATTAGACCTAGACCGGGGTTCGAGGCTTGAAAAAATCCAGTATTATTTGTTCTTCATGATGTGAAATATGTGTTGAAAAGCAACCCAAGATGAAGTCAGCCATGTGTGCCAGTGTGTTACTTGGCATGCCTTTGCTGGCCCCAACTGTAAGGGTCACTCTCCATTTCCTCCATTTTCCACTCCCCTTCACACCATTTGTGGTGAAGCAATGGGATGCACTGAAGTGCACCCTCTAGCCTCGTGTGGGATAGGGACATCAGATGCCACTCCAACCCCCTCGTCTTCCTCCGCCAGCCAACGGTGCGAAGATGAGAGGAGTGTGCTCTGAATGTTTTCTGCCTAGCAGAGGCTAGTTCTCACTTACGAAAATGGCCCCACTTTGACCTGTATATCAGGCACAATGGTGTAGGTTTCAAAGAAACATGGCACCAACAAGTTGGAAAACGTGGGCCATGCGTGGACCGTGTTTGAGTCTGGCAAGCTCCAGATCTGCTACCAGGTTCCAGCCATTATCACAGGCGCAAAAATGCCAGGCCCCAGGTGTAGCAGGGAAAAAAAAATGCCATCTCAGCCAGGATGGCATCCCTGACCTCGGAGGCACTGTGCTGTCTGTCCCCCAAGCTGATCAGTTTCAGCACGGCCTACTGACATCTCCCCATGCCAGTGTTACAGTGTTTTCCGCTAGTAGCTGGGGTGGAGGTTGCAGCTTCGTAGGGTTTCAGTCTACTCCTGCCATGAATTTTGGCCTGGGAGAGGAGATAGGCCACCCCAGTTTGCACCCGGGGAACAGACTCCACCACATTCACCCTGCCTGTCATTAAAGATAAGCACTGCAGCATCCCTGACCACAGGCGCTTGTCCATGTGTCGGTGGTCAAGTGGACCTTGCAGCAAAGCGCAGAGCTCTGGGCCCGACTGATGTTATGGGACACATGCAGGCGCAAGGCAGAGACAGCACACCAAGAGAAGTAGTAACGGCTAGGCCCAGCATAGGGAGGTGCCCCAGCTGCCATCTGCTGACGGAAGGCCTGGGTCTCCAGAAGCATAAACAAACACCAACATCTCCAGGGCCAGCAGTTTATCGATGAGGCTGTTACAGGCTTGGGCATGGGGGTGGGTTGTATTGTACTTCTGCCTGCAATGAAAAGCTTGGGAAATGTGGAGTGGCTGGGAAGAGGCGCATGATGGTGCAGGCCAAAAGGGCGCATGAGGGTGAACTCCCCAATGTGTCAGAGATAGGTGTGTAGGTGTCCTTGCATCATATACTTGCACCATATTTGGCTTTGGAAGTTAATTTTGTGCCAAAAAGTGGTTAAGACAGCGATCCCTCAGCTACTCCCGTTACACTGTCTATTGAAGTTACCATCTGTGGAAGTGGACCACCATTTCTAAGATCCCAAAGGAAGCAGGCAAGAGATGTGCAGTTCAGAAAAAAAGATGAGAAAATAAGTTTAGGCTGTAGAGCACAGAGGGATCGGAGAGGACAGAGCTGGTGTCGGCCAGGTATTCCCACAACATGCGCCTATACTTGTCCCTCCTGGTGACACTAGGCCCCTGAGTGGCAGTAATTTGTCCAGGGGGGCCATTAACGTGTTCCAGACCTAGGAATAAGTCTTCCAACAGGGTAGAGTTTTGCATGCCTTTGCTTCTACCCACTGTTTTTGCTGCTTAGCTTCCCTCCACATCTACTCTGCTTTCACCCCTAAACATCACCCCAGTTTATGCCTTTGCTTCTACCCAGGTTTTTTGTTGATTTAGCTTCCCTCTACATCTACACTGCTTTAGCCCCTAGACATCACCCCTGTCCATGTGGGGTCGGTGGCCTCGTCATCCACCAACTCCTCTTCCAATTGCGCACTGCCCCCTTACTGCAAACCGCACATGACCACAGCTTGCCTTGATGGCAACTGTGTCTCATGATCCCCACTTAGGTCCAGACAAGTCGGTGGCGGGTCCAAAACCCCAAAATTGGAAGGAAATGGCAGATGCTGCAGTATTTCTAACACCTGTTCCTGGTGCTCGGGCCTGGTCTGTGTTGTACCCTGCACCCTGCTTAACGCATCTGCCATATCCGAAGTTGTGCTGAGCGCATGCTAATGTTTCGTGTCCAGTGCAATGGATGGGATGGGATTTCACATAAGTCTGCCACCCATGGCCACTCATGGTTGAGCAACTGAGGGAGTTGACTTTGACGAACCCGAGGGTTTTGGAGTTGGAACTACATCAAAGGTCTGTGCTGCTCACACACTCTGCTCAACACATGATATGTTTAGTGCCAGCAGTGTGGAGACGTCGCACAACAGCCGTTGTTCCAGCAGGTACAGGCGTTGTAGGAGTGCATAGAGGCTAGCAGCGGCAACTATACACTTTAAAAACTATCCGCACAAGCGCCACACTTTCACCAGTAGCTCAGGAACATTGGGGTACCTTTTTCAAAAGATTAGCAGCAATGAGTTAAAAACGTGGCCCAGGCATGGAATATGTTGCAGGCTGCCAAGCTACAGAGCCAATCCCAGGTTATGGCCATTATCACACATGACAACATGCCTGGGCCCAGGTGCAGTGGCAAAAACCACATTGCCGTCTCATCGAGGATGGCATGACTCACTTTGTAGGCAGTGTGCTGTCTGGCCCCCAAGCTGATGAGCTTCAGCACGGCCCGCTGACGTCTCCCCACACCAGTGTTGCAGCGTTTCCAGCTCGTAGCTGGGGTCAATTTAACAGCGGAGGAGGGTGGTGTTTCAGCCCTCCTCCCAGGAATGTTGTGTGGGGAGACAAGTCAGGCCACCACATTTTGCGACCCGGTCCACGCCTCAACTACATTCAACCACTGTGCCCAAATTGAAAGGTAGCGTCCCTGTCCGCATGCACTTGTCCATTCGTAACTGGTCACATGGAACTTTAGGGCTAAGCGCTGAATTTAGGGACCGCCTCATGTTTGGGGGAAAGTGCTGGTGTGGACGGCACAGTGCGGTGGCGCAGTAGACACTCTGCCCAAAAAGGGCAGAGTGTCCCCCAGCCGGGATTCCAACATCTCCTGGGCCAGATTTCTTGAGATGAGGCCGTTGAAGCCTTGGGCATGTGGGTGGGTTGCGCTGTACTTTAGCATGAAATGAAAGGCTTGGGAGATGGGGAGTTGCTGGGAAGAGGCGCATGATGGCGCGGGCAAAAGGAGAAATGGCAGGAAAAGGTGAGGATAAGGGTGAACTCCCCAAAGTGTCAGAGGCAGATGTGGAGGTGTCCTGGCTCCTGGTCTGGACTGCAGCGCCAGCCCTGTCAACAGTGGAAGAGGCAGTGGCCGCCAGGCCAAACGACGATTATCCTGCGCTTGCTCTCACCCACTGAGCCCAGGGCTTGCCTTCCAAATGATGGCACCCGCAAGAGGTGGTGAGATTCCTCTCCGCAGATCTCCAAACCATCTTGGACTTGCAAATTGCACTAAATTTGTCATGTAACTGACATGTATATGATGAGTCTATCCATTGTCTGTTCATTTTGGTGAAAGTCAGCCTGTCAGCTGACAGACAGCTGTGCTTGTCAGTGATGATGTCACCGGCTGCTTGTACCCCCAGTTTTTGCTGCTTAGCTTGCCTCCACATCCACACTGCTTTTGCCCCTACACATCACCCCTATCCATGCCTGTGCCTCTAGCCATAAGTCTGCCACCCATGGAAACTCATGGTGCAGAAAGTGAGGGAGCTGACTCTGAGGAACCCTTGGGTTTTGTAGCTGGTACTCCATCAAAGGTCTCTGCTGCTCACACACCCTGCTGAACATACGGTATCTAGGGTTAGAGCGTGTGGTGACCTCGCACAACAGTAGGTGCTTCAGGCAGATGTAGGCCTTGCTGGAGTGTATTGCGGCTAGCTCCAGGTACTGTAGACTTGGGAAAGTGGGTGTCCAAGTGCCGCACTTTCACCCTTAGCTCAGCTAATTTGGGGTATGTTTTTAAAAATCATTGCACCACTACATTGAACATGTGGGCCAGGCATGGAACGTGTTGGAGGCTGGCAAGCTCCAGAGCCCTCCAACAAGCTAAAAAACCTGGCCCCAGGGGCAGCGGGGATAAACAAATTGCCATCTCATCCAGGATGGCATCCCTGACCTCAGAGGCAGTGTGCTGTCCGTCTCCCAAGCTGATGAGCTTCAGCCCAGCCTGCTGACGTCTCCCCACACCAGTGTTGCAGCGTTTTCAGCTCGTAGCTGGGGTAAATCTAACAGCGGAGGAGGAGGAGGGTGGTGTTTCAGCCCTCCTCCCAGGAATGTTTTGTGGGGAAACAAGTCAGGAAAATTCTTGAAACGGGAGAGTTTTGCATCTTTGCCCTTGCTGCCTATGGACATCCCTTTGCCTCTAGCCACCATTTTCCCTGCTTTGCTTGCCTCCACATCCACACTGCTTTTGCCCCTAGACATCACCCCAGTCCATGCCTTAGCTTGTACCCCCAGTTTTTCCTGCTTAGCTTGCCTCCACATCCACACTGCTTTTGCCCCTAGACAACACCCCAGTCCATGCCTTAGCTTGTACCCCCAGTTTTTCCTGCTTAGCTTGCCTCCACATCCACACTGCTTTTGCCCCTAGACATCACCCCAGTCCATGCCTTAGCTTGTACCCCCAGTTTTTCCTGCTTAGCTTGCCTCCACATCCACACTGCTTTTGCCCCTAGACATCATCCCTATCCATGCCTCTTCCCCTAGCCATAACTCTGCCACCCCTGGAAACTCATGGTGCAGAAACTTTGGTTGCTGACTTTGAGGAACCCTTGGGTTTTGTAGATGGAACTCCATCAAAGGTCTGTGCAGCTCACACACCCTGCTCAAGATATGGTATTGTAGGGTTTCAGCGTGTGTGAATGACGGACAACAGCCTGTGTTTGGACAGATGTAGGCCTTGCTAGAGTGTTTTTAGGCTAGCAGCGACTCCTGTGCACTTGCAAAAGTGGGCGCACAAGCGCCGCATTTTCAACAGTAGCTTCGGTACATTTGGGTATGTTTTTAAAAAACTTTGCACCACTAGGTTAGACGTGGGCCAAACATGGAACGTGTTGGAGGCTGGCAAGCTCCAGAGCCGCTACCAGGTTCCAGCCATTATCACAGGCGTAAAAATGCCAGGCCCCAGGTGTAGCAGGGAAAAAAAAATGCCATCTCAGCCAGGATGGCATCCCTGACCTCGGAGGCACTGTGCTGTCTGTCCCCCAAGCTGATGAGCTTCAGCACCGCCTGCTGACGTCTCCCCACACCAGTGTTTTAGCGTTTGCCGCTAGTAGCTGTGGTGGAGGTTGCAGCGTCGTAGGGTTTCAGTCTACTCCTGCCATGAATTTTGGCCTGGGAGAGGAGATAGGCCACCCCAGTTTGCACCCGGGGAACAGACTCCACCACATTCACCCTGCCTGTCATTAAAGATAAGCACTGCAGCATCCCTGACCACAGGCGCTTGTCCAAGTGTCGGTGGTCAAGTGGACCTTGCAGCAAAGCGCGGAACTAAGGGCCCACCTGATGTTGAGTGACACGTGCTGGTGCAAGGCGGGGACGCCACACCGGGAGAAGTTGAGACGGCTAGGGACGGCATAGTGAGGTGCCACAGTTGCCATCAGGTCCGGGAAGGCGGGAGTTTCAACAAGCCGGAACGCCAACCTCTCCTGGGCCAGCAGTTTAGCGATGTTGGCGTTCTAGGCTTGCGTGGGTGGGTGGTTAGCAGTGTATTTCTGCCGGCGCTCCAATGTCTGAGAGATGGTGGGTTGTTGTAAAGAAGCGCCTGATGGTGCCTTTGATGGTGCAGGAGAAGGAGATAAGACAGAAACAGGGGAGGATGAGGGAGAAGTCAACAAAGTGGCGGAGGCAGATGAAGTGATGTCCTGGCTCGTCCTCTGGAGTGCATCGCCAGCACTGTGAGCAGAGGCAGTGGCATGAACGGCGGGCGACGTTTGTCCTGCCGTTGCTGCCTGCCACTGATTCCATTGCTTGGATTCCAAATGACGGTGCATTGAAGTGGTGGACAGGTTGCTCTTCTCAGGGCCCCTACTCGATTTCGAGAGGCAAATTGTGTAGACGACACTATATCTGTCCTCGGCGCATTCCTTGAAAAAACTCTACACCTTCAAGAAACGTGCCCTCGATGGGGGAGTTTTTCTGGGCTGGGTACAAAAGGGAACATCTTCGGACATTCCGGGTCTGGCCTGGCTTCGGCAAAGCAGCTGACCTCTGCCTCTGGACATGTCTCTGCCTCTAGCTACCCTTTTTGGTGCTGCACCTGCCTCAACATCCACACTACTTTCCCAGCTTGACATCTGCCTTGTCCAGGTGGGGTCGGTGTCCTCGTCGTCCACCACCTCCTCTTCCAACTCCTGTCTCGCCTCCTCCTCCTGCACAATGCGCATGTCAACTGGCTGCCCTGACAGCAACTGCGTCTCATCGTCGTCGATGAGGGTGGGTTGCTGGTCATCCGCCACCAAATCGACCGGAGATGGAATGGAGGAGACTCTAGTGTTTGAGCATCTGGACACAGATACTCGTCTGTTAGGTCCGTGGAATCGCGAAATGGAGGGGCAGGTTGCGGTACAGTCAAAGGAAGGGAGAACAGCTCTGGGGAGGGACAGTTGGGGTTATTGTTCTGAGAAGATTGGGAATTTTGGGTGGAAGGAGGACAAGACTGTTGGGTAAGAGGAGGTAGAGGCTGACTGGCTGGTGGACAATGTGCTTTAAGCGTTATCCGACAGCCATTGCAAGACCTGTTCCTGGTTCTCGGGCCTACTAATCTTTGTACCATTCAGCCTAGTTAATGTGGAACTTTTGTGCAAAGCGCAGAACTTAGGGCCCGCCTGATGTTAAGGGACACACGCTGGTACAAGGCTCAACTCACCCTAAGTGCCAAAAACACTGCTGGTGCAAGGCTCTACTCATGCCAAGGGCCTCAATCTCTGCTGGTAGCTCAGCTTAAGGTCATGTAACTTTGTTTGGAAGGGCTCATGTTAAGGGCTAGAAAAGTGAATTTTGGAAGGTCTTACCACATCACACACACACACACACACACACACACACACACACACACTCAAAATGACAGTTAAGGGTGAGGGCTTTTGGAATTCCCATTGCCTATTCCATTTGTGGTTGTCATGGGGAACGTGATTTAAAGGGGTGGTTGTTACTGTTTGTTGAGCTTAAATTGGGGTTTGTGTCCATCCATTTGGGGAGTAAAGAAGGTTTCCAGGTATTTTCCCACTTTGATAGAGGTTTTTTTGAATGTGGAAAGTGTGTAGTTGTTAGGCAGTGATGTTGGGGTAATAGAGGGTCTTTGGTGTGTTAGATGCCCCCAGGCATGCTTCCCCTGCTGTCCCAGTGTCATTCCAGAGGTGTTGGCATCATTTCCTGGGGTGTCATAGTGGACTTGGTGACCCTCCAGACACGGATTTGGGTTTCCCCCTTAACGAGTATCTGTTCCCCATAGACTATAATGGGGTTCGAAACCCGTTCGAACACACGAACATTGAGCGGCTGTTCGAATCGAATTTCGAACCTCGAACATTTTAGTGTTCGCTCATCTCTAGTCATGACCTATCTTCAGGTGGATTCCACCTTGCAAATTTCATCGACCTGAATGGGAGGCAGAAAATAAAAGCTAGCGTTTCTCTACATTGTATTGAAAAACAAAACATTCAATCAGACATTAAATCATATTTTGCACACATGGGTCAGTAAATTTCCAGGAGCCAACCTTTTTCTAAGTACTACATAAATGTACTGTCTACTTTACATTCACCAATTACTCACCAATATATCTTTATTAAAATACAATTCCCTTCCATAATTACTTGTAATAATGTATGATATATTACCCTGGTAACGTACACATTCTGGAGCTATTAAACCCTATGCAGTGGCGTAGCACTGGTAGCAGCTGCCACAGGGCCCAACACCTTAGGGGGGCTAGGCCCCCTCATTAGTTAATATGCCAAAATAACAAAAACTTTTTTTACTTTTTGTGGCCCGAGGCCACCTAAGGTGTCAGTTCCAGACGGTGGAGGGCCTTAGCGTGCGTCCTGACAATGGGGGAGAGGCGGAGACATTGTGCAGGAAGAAGATAGTCCCGGGGGATTGATTTTATGGAGTGAGCAGAGCAGCACTGAGGACTTCTGGAGAGTGAGTGGTGAGATTAACCCATGCATGCAGGGCAGGCTGTACCGCACACAGTACTCTTTCTTCTGCCTGGGGAAGAAAAGGGTTATAAGTGCCACATTCAATGTCAGTGAAGTGTGTTTTAAGAGAGAACTGTTAGAACACTCTTCACTGACACTGAATGTGGCATTGTAACCCCTTCTACCCTAAGCAGAAAACTTATTACAATAAGTATTATGTATTAAGTACATAATACTGTGTGCAGGGGCCACAATAGGGAACAATATTGTGTGCAGGTGCCACTATGGGGCATAATACTATGTACAGGAGCCACTAAGGGGCATAATGGTGTGTGCAAAAATGCGGGGGGGGGGGGGGGGTCGTACAGGGTCTTTGGGGGGGGGGGGGGCATGTCAAAAATTCGCCACGGGGTCCCGCCATTCCTAGTTACACCACTGCCCCTATGCTCACTTTACTTTGTCACATGACTGCTAAACATGATGTCATATAGTGGTCTTCATGAGGAGCTAAGTGGCGCAACACATAAAAAAAAAATGGCGCCCAGGCCATTTTTTATATCAGTGTCAGTTTGCGAGCGCCGGAGGAGGACGGGACTGGAGTACATCGGAGGAAGAGGAGGCGTGGATGAAGAAGAAGACACACCCTGAATGCCCGCCCAGGGTGCGCGATCTGTAAGTAGAGCACATTTACGGTGCCTGAATAGCCTTTTTAAAGGCTATGCACGCATATGTGGGGCTCTATCAGCATGATTTTGCTGATAGAGCCCCTTTAAGATACAGTAGTATCAAAGCAGCTCACTCACTCACAATGTAGTAGAGTTTAGTGGCTGCAGCCATTTGTATGTCTGTTCCAGTAGCCTCTTCTTCCTCACATCTCTCTCCATAGACTTTTATGTAAAAAGGAACTGAGCATAATAAATTGAGAAGAAAACATTTTTTAACAAGAAATTTACTAAATGTTCTTGTATCCCCCGCGCTAATCATTTGTAAAAAGTTGTTTTAGGATAACTTCTAGGATACTTATAGCAGGTATCTTACCTTAAAACGACTGTTTAGGTTGTGTCTGGTCAGAAGTTCAAATACAATTGTCTTCAAAGCATGATCTTCACTCACTCTGTTCAACACAAACACATCGAAGTCCCAGAGGTCCAAATGCTATAAAAATGAAACAGAATAACAACTCCAAAATTTAGAAATATAAGTGGCAAGTTTTACCTTCTGGATCAGTATCGGCAAACTAGCTGGTGATCTGCATTACTGGTTGCATGGACTTTATATTGTATGCTATATGGTAATGGAACTTAAATATCCCCATAAAACGGTGATATTATTCCCCTGTCTACACTGGCTGGGTTCACTTTAGAGTAGATTCTTGGTCGGCCAAGTGCTCTGTATACAAGGCCTGCCCAGTGTTTATATATTGGAATTGATAGCATGTATTATATTTACATTTTGCAACTTAAGCCGAGATAAAATGTTGAATATTTTTACAACCGTATTGTTATCTTTAATTCCACCACCTTTTATGATGTTTTATTCCCTTCCCAGATGTAACAAAAAATTCCCAGTTCTGCCGCTCCTACAGAGACGTGTATTGTACGCGCTCCGAGGAAAGCTACAAAGTTGGGGCTAAGCTGTTAGGTCACCAGAATATCTGCGGAGTAAAGATAAGACACATACCGACTCAAAGAAGAATCAGAAAAGATTTTACTTTTTCTTTGGATATAAATAGACAAAATATAACATAGTTTTTCTTGTAAAGAGGACCGATCATCAGTAATACGTGTGTGTGCCACACAATAACAATTTTCACTCAACTAAGGGCTCGTTCACATCTGCGCCCGGTCTCCGTTCTACAGGTTTCCGTTTCCTGCACAAAACAGAGGCAGGAGACGGAAACCTGCATTTTATGCTCTCCACCGCGAAACAGTTTTTTTAAAATCAGACACAGAGACGGACATGCAGTACTCTGAGTCCGATTTAAAAAAAACGGTTTTGCGGCTGAGAGCATAAAATGCTCACCGCCGCTCACGGCCGGACCCGGTCTGACAGGTTTCCGTCTTCTGTATGCAGAAGACGGAAACCACAGAACGGACTGCCGAACGCTAGTGTGAACCTAGCGTAAGCATTGAGCCATTTCCTGTTATTCCTCCTGGAAATATATAAATACAGTCATAACTTGGTGTTTGCATTCTCCTTGTTATAAGGACATCTATACACTCAGATTGTGTAGTGATACGCTACTGAAAGAAGGAACAGGATAGTAAGGTCATATTGTGAGGCAAAGCCTAAGGGGAGGCCGAAATCACAGGGCTTGGCGTGAAGGAAGAGATCAGGGATAGGGGCTAATGAGATTATCAGGGAGTAGGGCCTATAACAGGCAAATAAGAGATAGCGAGGGCTATCCTATGGCCTTGTTACCAGAGAAAAACGTTCACTCCACCCCTGAGTTTGTTCCGTGGAGTTCATGACTCGTCCTGTGGCCTGACAAGTTATATGGTTGAGTAGGATTTGTGATACTGGCCATGGCAGGGGATCCTTAAAACACGTGGACTGTTAAGCTAAGGCCCCCACGGGACGTCCCACAGCAATAAAATGCTACGGGAAAAACTGCAGCAGCAACGCAGCGCTTTAATCAGAAGGTTCGCAGAGTTTTCTAATTATATCTATGGGGAAACTGCTGGTATTTCTGTAGATATAATTGACATGTTGCAATTGCCAAAACCGTGCAGGCTTTGAAAATTGCGGAGTGTCCGCACAGTGGTTTTTACCGCAAAGTGGGCATGGGGAGCCTTCACACGGAGTAAACATGCATGTATTTTTGCAAAATACACGTGTAAAAATAAGACTCCCCTTGACTTCAATGATATTTTTTACACGTGTAAAAATACACCTGTAAAATGTCATTGAAGTCAATGGGAGTCTTATTTTTACACGTGTATTTTGCAAAAATACATGCGTGTTTACTCCGTGTGAAGGCTCCCTAACTGAAACACCCCAATTCTTTCCACTGCGGGCGAATTGTGGTGTTTGGTGTTTCCATCCCATGGGGCCCTAGCCTTAAACTGAATTTTGGTGGGGGAAGGTGCTGGCCTTGTGGATTTTCAGCTTGTAGGTGCTCCAGATAAGAAATACATTGTTAAAAATATTTAGGGCTTCAAGAAGCGCGCGCTCACGCTCTCTCTCTTAAACATTTAATTTCAGTGTAAACTACAAGCTTGCAAAGCTGATTTTTGTTTTGTGGGAAAGTGTAGAAATAGGAATCCCCTTATATAATGCTAATACTACAATGTTTACAAAGGAACAATCTGACATTACCCTGCAGACAATAATACATCCTCCATGCTGCATGATGTGAATGCCGCACTCGCACAGGCTGCTGTGGTTTCCTAAAGGGTTTTATGATTGTGTCTGCGGTGCATTGAGACAACGCTGCTGATGTGTGTAATTGCTTGCACTCGGATTTTACAAGGATCCAATAATGACATTACATTAGTAATTTACTATGTAGTTCCCCAACATAATGGTTAAAAGCAGAATTTCCCAACCTGGGTTCCCTGCACTCCTGACGTTCTGTGGAACCTCTTTATTAGATCCCCAGAAGATATGAAAATAAGTAATTTTACTAAATGTAATCCCTTAACAGGACAAGAATATGGAATTGTCTTCTGCCATACCCCACCCTTCTGTGACGTAGAAGTGAAGGTTATCCAGGCGTGTCCCCTACAATTGGCTGGTTATGACGTCCTTACAATGACATCGAAGTAGAGCTTGTGTTTAATAGCAGGTTATAGCGTTCTTTCACGTACTTATATCACATATACTGTGTACCTTACCTTTAAGCTGTTAACAACAACTGCAGAATAATTTGGTCCGACGGCTGTGTATGTTCTACGAAACATTCTGGACAAAAAAACAAAAAGACGCTTCCTGTAAACAGGTACTGAACGTGGACTTAAAGGCATGTAGAAAGATACACAGAAATATTGTAGGAGTAAATGCAGTCTTCAGGTACTAAGGCCACATTCACATTTGCACCAGGCTTTAGTCAATATTTAGGTTTCCATCAAACCATCAATTAAAGGGGTGGTCCAGTGTCAGACTGATATTACAAATATTATTTGCAAAATGAGAAGCTCTACAACTTTCCAGTATACTTTCTCTATCAATTCCTGATGATTGTCTGGATCTCTCCTTGAGGTCATTTATTCTGCCTACTTCTGGGGGGATACAAATCAGTCCATGGTCATGTAACGCTGGGTTCACACATACTGGGTACTACGTTAGGGGATACCGTTACCCTCTCTGCCTGAAAAGTGTGAAAAGAAAAGCGCTGCAAACACTTTTCGGGGTCCAGGCGGAAACCACATGGACTCCATTATAGTCTATGGGGTTCATGGGTTTTATGCAGATTACGTTTCCGTTTGGGGGGTCAGCTTTGGGATACCCGAATGCAGATGCGAATCTAGCCTTTTAAACACACAGATGCACAGCAGACATGCAGATATCTAAAGACTGTGCTGTGGCTATAACAAGCTCGGCACCTAAGTCCATCACATGACCATGGACTGATTTGTATCCACTGGGAGTGAGAAGAATTAATGACAGCAAGCACAGATTTAGAAAACCAGGAGATACAAAAAGCATATTGTAAAATTATAGAACTGTAGATTATACCATCAATACCGTTAGTCACTGTAGAAATGTTGATTATACAAACAATAATGTTTGTGTCTTAATATTGATCTAAAACTGGATAACCCCTTTAAGTCTATAGATTCCATATTGGGTTTGTTTCTGCAGTGTGTAGATGTAACTTGTATATATCAGACCTACTACACTACTACTGTACTGGGCAGCAGGTTAACCGTCAGTGATTTGTCCAGGGTACTGAAAAGAATAAAACTCAACTTTCCCTGGTGCACCAGCGCCTCCCGACATGGTTCAGTCCTCCCGATCCTTGCCGCACATGACTACCTGTGTCATCTCAGGGGTCTCCCACTGAGGCTGTTGATTGGCCTCAGTGGTCACGTGACTGCTGAGGCCAATCATACACCCTACTGGGAGGACACCAGAGCACCGGGAAAAGGTGAGTATGATTTTTTTCTTTGTTTGTTTTTCATCTCCACCGGCCTATTTTAAAAATATTTTTTTGCCTGGACAACCTCTTTAAGGAATATCTCATTGTTGATAAATGCCATAAATGCTCATTATTCTATAAACTCTCTATTATTTACCAGATACCGATGAAATAACAAGCCATATAATAGTGATCAGGGTATTTTTAAAGGGGATACCCACTATCTAATGCAGCATTAGGTTCCGACACCCAAGACCCTGCAGATCAGCTGGGAGCTGCACTGCTCACTCACCATATGATGTAAACATTGACAGGAGCTGTGTTCTCCCATTGCAGCTGATCTGTAGGGGTTCCAGGTGTTGGACCCTCACAGATATAACATTGATAACATATTAGGCAGTAGATAACTCCTTTATATTTAATGTCCTTTTATATTTACATTTTTATTATGTTCTTATGTTAACATTATATACCATAGAGATTTACTAATAGCATAAAAGTATGTGATAAAACTGGCGCATTTATACACTGTCTACTATAACATTACAGCACTGTTGGTACATTTTTGCCGCAGTGTCACATCTTCCACCCCACCACTTCTTCAGATAAGTTATGTTCCCTTTTCATAACAAGTTGTTTCTAAAGAGTGTCTAAACACCTGATAAATGTATCATATGAAACGTTAGACATGCACCAGAATTCTGGCGTCTTTTGTTTAGTAAATCTCCCCCACTGTGTATAGAGTTTGGCCAAACAACATTACATGGTTGAAGTTGCAGAGGTGTGATACCTTTCGACGAAAATCCCTGCTTGTACGGCATGTACAATGCTACGGAATCTGGGCTTTTCCTCAGATCTTCGCCCGGTTGATCGTGTCTGTTGTGTGAACGTAGAGGCCAACCAGTCTCTGACCTCAGAGGGGACGCAATCTGAACGAATTTCCTGCAGTTCATCTTCTGTATCTAGAATCTGCCTATAAATAAAGAATAGAAATGTCAGTACGATGAAGCGATTGACAAATCAAAACAAAATAATAAATCATCTTTAATTTATTTTGGTGAAAATCAATTTCTTCTACTAACTCACAGGACGGGAAGAATTTATGACAAATTCTCTAAGGAAAAGACTGTCAAGTCTATGGCTAGAACTAAAAAGTTTTATGAAACTTTTTTGCAATTCACAACATTTTTTTTTATGTTTTTTTTTTTTTTTTTTTGTCCATAGGAAAAGTGTCAAGTTCCTTGACTTATGATGTCATTTATCACATTTCACAAAGCTGGCAGCTAATGTGTCACAGATGCATTAAGTTTTCCAAATTGTGCAGTGCAATGCATTTTTATTGAGGATTTCTGACAGCTCCTGCCAGGCGACAAGTCACTTTCAATTTTTTGCTATAGCAATGAGTGAATACTTCTGACAAAATAGAATTATTTCATTTATCAGGAGATAAAACTGAATTTTCTCCACCAAAAAAAAAAAAAATTACATTTTTTATTATAGGAAAACTTTCCTATTATTAAAAAGTCTATAGCCTGGTTATAAAGGTCATAAAGGGCATAAAGAATGCTGCAATGTAAAAATGCTTTCAAAAATAGGAGTGTTTATTTTTGTCAATTAACAAAAGCGAAATCTGAATTACATCAATATTTAATATAACCGCCATTTCTGATCTCAACATCATTCAGTCTGTCTGGGATTCCGTGAAGAGACAGAAGGATTGCGCAAGCCTACATCCACAGAAGATTGGTGCTTAATTCTACCAAGATGTTTGGAACAAACTCCCTGACAAGTTACTTCAAAAATTGTCTATGGCTGAAGCCCCACATTGGGAAAATGGAGAGTTTTAGGGTACGTTCACACAGAGTTTTTTGGTCTGGAACCTGAGGTGGAAGGCCGCTTCAGGTTCCGGACCAAAAGCCGTGTTGCACTGCACCGGCATCCAGCCACGCGCTCCGCTCCAGATTAGGCCCAATGAATGGGCGTAGTCCGGAGGAGGGCGTGTCTTCAGGCCGAATCGCGAAGAATGAGCATCTCGCTTCAACTCCTGAATAGCTTCCATTAATTTCAATGGGAGCCGTCTTTTTGGTCAGGATTTTGAGGCGGATATGGCCTCAAAATCCTGAGCAAAAAACTCAATCTGAACTTACCCTAATAGTCCCTGCAAAGTGGATGGGATTCTGGCTAACTCCATTCACAAGTTGCAGAAAATAACATCTGCAGTGGAAAACCGCAGCATGTCAATTATACCTGCCTTATACATGCTGGCTTTTATTGTATAGTTATAAGGGCAGAAAGAACACAGTGAAAAACTTTGCGAAAACACATTAAAAAGTGCTGTGGAAAAGAATGCAATGCATTTCCGCTGTTTTTTTTCCAGTGTTTTTTTTTTTTTTTGCTATGCAGGGCCATAGCCTATTGTAATTGTACCAAGGAAGAATTGATGGGAGACAAAGGGGGCTTACTCCATATATTGATGGGATTTAGAGTTCTCCTTTGTTCATTCACTTAATTTTGCTAATTGATGAAAATAATCTATTAATACTTTGATTCTTTTTATAGCATTATATAGCATTTTTTTACACACCTGCCTAAAACCTTTTCACAATACTGTAAAAGCACTGTGTGTTTTCCCATCTCTGACATATATGGCATATCTATAGGATTTGTTATAAATGTCTTATACATATGAGCCTTATCTTTGCGAGGTGCATCTATCTGGTTCAGGACCTCCAGTCACTGTGAACGGAGAGGTTCATGCACAGCTCCCTTCATCCATCTTATCAGAGCTTTCATGGAATAAATGGAAAGCGCTGCATATATAAAGCCACCTCTCATTTCCCAGCACCATGGGACAGGGAGCCCGGAGTCCTCTTTTTAAGACTGGTGTAAATTCTAGATGCCATTAATGCATTCTATAGCCAGAACCCAGTATATCAACTCAGCCCATTAGAGATGAGCGAACACTGTTCGGATCAGCCGATCCAAACAGCACGCTCCCATAGAAATGAATGGAAGCACCTGTGACGCCGGCCGGCCGCTGGCAAAGTCAGCGTCACAGGTGCTTCCATTCATTTCTATGGGAGCGTGCTGTTTGGATCGGCTGATCCGAACAGTGTTCGCTCATCTCTACAGCCCATAGCTAGATAGGTTAGGGTCACCTTAATCACCATGTGAATCAGCAACCTTGTTTTACAGATACTGCTGTTTTTGACAACATGCAAATGAGCTCTTTGAAGCTACAAGGTTGTTGCCATTGCTCCAAAGAGGTAAGCAGCGATACTCTTGTTGTTCCAAAGAGGTAATTTGCATATTCTTAAAAACAGTGACATCTTAGTAATGGAGGCACCCATTCAGAGGGGAAAAGACTGTTTGATTCAGGTGACTTTAGACCAGGAGTGGGCAATTAATTTTCCCATGGGGCCATATGAGAAATTGTAACGGTTCTAGAGGGCCATGTGCACAGTGGCAAATTTAGCTCCACCCACTTCTCCACTGACTCCGCCCATTCTCAATAATTTTTCCATGTGCCCCACAAAGTAAAATCCTCCTACAGTCACCCGCAAATTATACACCCCCACATTATAACGTTTTCCTCCAAATGTCCCACAGTATTAAGTCCCTCTCCTGGTGCCCCAGTATAAACCAGCAGAAACTAGAGGGGACATTAAACTGGGGGCAACTAGAGGCAGACATGTCCCCCTCCAGCTACCTCCATGGTTTAATATCCTCCTCCAGCTGCCCCAGTTTAATGTCGCCCTCCATCTGCCCCTTAGTTTAATGTCTCCCCTACATGTGCATCTTCCCCTAGTTCCCCCCTCTTGCTCACACATGCTGTCTCTTCTCTCTTTATCATCCAGCAGCCCCCATTACCGGCAGCTTGCAGCAAGCACACAGTCCTGTGTGGCTCTGCCCACTAACAAGTCATAGCCTATCCTGGTGATAGGCTGTGATGACATCATCACACGTCCTTCAAAAACCTTCCACTAGCTATGCGGGCCGGATAGAAGCAGTCAGAGGGCCGGATGTGGCCCCCGGGCCGGACATTGCCCAGGTCTGTTCTAGACTTTGATCTCCCCTCTAGATAAATGCCCCAACTTTAGGCAAAGTGTGATGGTTATATAGAGTGGAGAGCAAAGCCTTGGCAACAGTGGAAACGCCCCTAAAATAATGAACTGAACATTTCAGCTAATGGGCTTGAATTTATTAAAAATGATATTGTAAACTATCCTTACAAGCCTCAGGACGAACATTGCAAAACCTTGACTGACGGGCATATGTCCATTGACATAAATCTGTACCTTGCTATTAGAGATTGACATTTGAAGCAGGCTGACCTATCAGTCAGAGACAGCGCGGCGTGCGCGTATCAGGCCAGGAAGTACATGCAAGTGATTAATGTGAAAGTCTCACCTTGTCTCGTCAATATATACTGCTTCCAGCAATGAGGCTGTGTACTCCAAATTCTTCTTCAGTTCGACAATGTTGACCTCTCCATTCTCAAGTTGTTTCACCATGTACTTCAGGCTGTAGATAAAGCAGAGACATGAAAGGTAATTACAATGACTGAAAGCCTAATTGGTATATATGAGCGCAGGCAGTTTTCGGAATATGCATTTGACTTGCAAATCATTTGTCCATAGAGGACAAATACAAGACAACGTTCACCTTGTACAAATTTGTATATGCGCTCATCACATGAAATCTACTGCTTGTTCTCAGATCAAATTAATCCTCAATGTTCTTGCTTGGATCACCACACAGGAGGACACCACTTTAACAGCTTAATACCTCCGACACAATGGCTGCTTTGATTCAGACAACTTTATGTTCATGTTTTACTTAATCTGACAGCTCTTCTGACAAATACTCATAAAATATCAATTTTCTTAGAAATGGGCTATCCCTCTGTTATTGCTCCAGGAAATGTAGGAATAAATTGATAGCTGGACAATACCATTGCAGTGTCAATAGGCATATCCTACACTATGACAATACCAGTACCAGAGTATGCAGAGACACACCCCCTTGCAGAGGGAATGGTAACACCCAGTTGTCACTTATATCCAGGAAGAATAACCTAATAAAGCTAAGGCCCTATGTTGCGTAAATGGAGTTTTTTTTGTTGCAAATTTTGTAACTTTTTTTTTTTAACCAAAGCCAAGAATGGCTACATAGGGTATGGGAAATATCTAGGAAATTCTTATACTTATCCCTTTTAATCAATCCACTCCTGGTTTTGGCTCAAAAAATCACAGCAAAATCTGCAGCAAAAAAAAAAAAGGTGCGCTTCTGCAACGTGGAGGCCTTGGGGCCCCTCCACATGGCGTAAGCGCGCCACTCATTTAGACAGATACACGCGAGCGCTTCAAAACACATCCCATTCACTTCAATGGGAGTGCGCGTAAAGCCAGCTTTACGCGCACTCTCATTGAAGTGAATGGAATTTATTTTGAAGCACTCGTGTGTACGGGTCTAAATGAGTGGCGCGCTTACGCCGTGTGAAGGGGCCCTTAGGCTGAGGCCCCACGTTGCAGATTTTGCTGCGTTTTTTTGAGCCAAAGCCAAGAGTGGATACAAAAGGAATGTCTAATATATAGGAAACTCTTATACTTCTACTTTGTGCTCAATCCACTGCTGACTCTGGATCTAAAAACTGTGGCAAAATCTGCAACAAAAAAAGATGCGTTTCCGCAATGTGGGGCCTCAGCCTTAACCTAAGACCTCGTTCACACATCATGTGCTATCCATGTTTGATCTGCTTTTCACTCGGATCATTTTCCTAAATGTTGTCTTTGAGTCCATGAAAAAATGAATGACACACGGATTCCATTTGTTTTTTTTAGAGACTCATTGACTTTTTGATTGGTGTGATCCATCAGTATCAGTGGAAAAAAATGGACGTACTGCTGTTGTTTTTTGTAGACCTAAACACATTGAAACAAAAAATGTGGACGCCACACGTACTTGATATGTCATGTGAATAAGCTTTGTCATATTATGAGGAAGGCAACACAACTAACACAAAAATGGTGGACAGGTCCAAAAAGGTCCAAGGAGGTTCATTTTATTGTAACATTTCAGTGAAGGACTTATCACCGAGTCTATGTCAGGATAATCCAGGATTCTGCTGTCAATGTCAATCACCTTGGTGCAAGCATAACACTCGCACGGCTCATTTGACGAGTTTTTGTAATCGGAGATCACTCTGGTGGGACTTTGGGACAAGATAAACTAAAGACTTTCCGCTGTTCTATTGACCTCCTTGCTGTTTAGAGCATTTACAGCGATTCTTTCCTGTGGGGAAAGCCCACACTTTGGATTTAATAGTATGCTAACAGCATGTAACCGAGAAAATACAGAGAATTGCTCTGAATGCTAAGAAGTGTGTGGGAAGTCATCAGAACAAGGTTATTCCATCAGGATGAGGAGGGTAATGAACAAAAGGCAATGGATTTTGGGTTACAGGCCTGGGCTCCACTTAACCACTGGCTGTAGATTTAATATTTGTGATCGTTCAATGCGATACACACCAAATTTGTAGATTTATTTAATCATTTTTACATTGTATGCACCTACATATACACGACATTAAAAACAGATGAAACTGTCAGTCTATAACATCCGTTTCCCATCACTTTGTCACATAGTTTTCATCAGTTTTCTGGCCGTGTGTCACTCTTTAACATCCATTTGCATCAGTTTGTCATCCATAACTGTCAGTGAAAAAAATTAATAATTTCATTGGTCTATTATTTTTTTACCAAATCCACGCATCTGTTTTTGACTTCAGTGAAACTGATACATTACCCAAAAAACATATGTTAAAAATGGACCCATAGACTTGTATTGGGTCCATCAGTCCAGAAAACGGCTGTTCTTTAAGTGACTTTACTCTCTATCAGTTAACAAATGGGCATGTGTATATACAGTATGTACCCATTGACTTCCATTGCTCGAAAAAACGGACATGCGGCGGATGATAATACATTTTTTTACACATTGTGTGCATGGAGCCTTAAGGTGCAACAGATTTCCTGCTGAATTGTAGACACAAAAATCTGCTGTGTTACGCTAGGCTCACTCATGCCTTTGGGTTTCCGTTCTTCGGGTCCGATTGAGGACTCAAAAAACAGAAACCCAATATGTTTAAAAAGCGGTTACCTGCAGACCCCATAGGCTATAATGGGGTCCACTGGGTTCCATTTTTCAAGTGGAATGGGGAACGGAATCCCCAATTGTTCGCCAAGCACAGATGTGAACCAAGCCTTACAGAGTTGAACAAAACAGTTGAGAACAGACTGCCCCGCGGTGCAGATTTTTAAGCTATAGCATGTCAAATTATGTTGCGAGTTTTCCCCACGTATTTCACCCTTTACAGCTCAGAGAGGCATGCCCGCAGTAATGACTCCATTACTACGTAATATCCCACTGCTGATATTCTGTAATGCCATCAATACGTTTTATGATGCCCAACTGTATTGGTTAGGGTTGAGCGATCGGGATCGGAAAAGATCGGATTCCGATCGGCCATCGAGTAAATTTCACGATTGCGATCGGAATTCTGATCCTGATCTTTTCCAGTGGGATGGAGGTTGGAGTTTATCTCAAGATCAGCACAACCCCATTCATGTATATATCATTAATAGGTTGAGTGATCGGGATCGAGAAAGATCGAAAATCGGATTTTAAAAACGATCCTGAAATTTCAAGATCGTCTCAACCCTAGTATTGGTTGATCGAAAAGAAAAAAAGTTTTTCCTAGATGCAATACTTTGGAGAACAATCCTGTAGAAGTATCATATGGTTGTACATGTAGTATAGTGGATTCCTTGTGCCACCATATATCTGTTTGAGTCCTTCTAACTTTAAAACAATAGAATTTCTTACTACATATGACTCATAAATTACTATGGATTAGCATGCAAGCTAAATCCCTTGAGCAAACCATAGGCGAGCCATTTAGGAATAAGTATGTTTGTAAGGAATGTAGGAATGTAAGTAAGTTTGGTATAATAATCATGAATCTGCAAAACGGCACAATAAGGAATGAGTCCAATGGTTTCCGGGGTGTTCTGCATGAATGAGTAATAATGTTCCATCCGTCCTATTTCCACCCTAGACAGTTACTTATTGAGATGGGAATCCACCGGCTCTGCCTCATGAAAATTAATTACAGATTCTGCAACTTACGGCAGTTCTCTGAATTTAGATACTTAACCTGCCCTTTGTTCCCTTAAGCGTTTTACCGTCAAAAAGAAAAGATGTTCCACTTTACCTGAGTTTATTTTCCAACCTCAGGCATCCCGGGGCATAAAAAAGACCAGTGAAGGAGAAAATGAAATGCGAAAATGAACTCTCCAGAGGGGAAGAGACCTGGAATTTAATTCATTTTGCTGTGAAAGGAGTTGAGATGACATCATCGGAAAAAAAAAATAAAAAATAAAAAAATCCACTTTTTTCACATTATTTTTTCTCAGAGTCATATTGTGAAAACAGGAGGTGAAAAAAAATAATAATACTGTCACAGGGAAAACAACTGCAAAGAGAGAAAGGTTTTGCATATTATCGGATCCAGAGCGACAGTATCTTATTTTTGTGTTATTGGTAGGCTTATACGCAGCTGTTCATTCAAGTGAAGATTCTAGCTGACATATTCCTTCCACTGTACAATCTGTACAGCCTCGTCTGAGAATTCAACAATTATACAATATATCAGGAATTCCAACTGTTGCGGTTTTGGAAGTCAATGCAATTATACTTATGGAAATGTTGGCAATTTCCCTATAGGTATAATGGAAGCAGAATGTTCACAGAGGAAACCACTGCAGACTCTCTGTGAAATGCGACGTGTTGCCACTATGTTTTTTCCCACAGCGCTTTATTGCTGCGGCCCGCTTTGTGGGGCCTTAGCCTAAAGGATTTTTGTCATGAACACTACCCTTGTCCATATGTCTTATTAGGTTCCTAATTGTTTGTAAGAGAGGCATCTGAATCTTATATACTGTAACTCCTTGGCAGCAATAAGGGACAGTATCCTTGTGACATCACCTTTAATTGTAATTAAAAATAATTGGATGTGACCAATAAAGTTTATTTAATGTAAACATTGTATAGTTTTGTGATAACTATGTTTATACACTAACTCTAATAAATACATTGTGTGCTTACATGTTTGTATTGCTCTTCGGGGCACCTTGTGGCTGTTCTTTGCTATGATTAAAGGGGTTGTCTGCCCAGTACACTTTAATAAGAAATAAAGAAAAAGAAAAGGAATGGCTAGCTCCGATGCCTCCAAGGTCTACTTCCTGGCAAACGTACACAAATAATCATCAAAGAGCCCAAAATCCTGTATTTTATACTTGCCACTACGTCAGCAAATGTCACAGCACCAGGCCCAGACTAGGCCTAAAACAGCCATAGTAAAGTATACCATCCATTCCACTTAATAACCGTGTGGAAAAAGTTGCAGCTCTTACCCGTGCACCAACCTGGCAAGGTGGTAGAAACCTTATGCAATAGGAAAAAACATAAAAACCGTGAGAGTAAAGAGTGCTCCTGGGCAATGATGAGGTGAAAGAGTACGCTTAAAGATAAGCTGTTTTATTAGGTTCCAATGACAGTAGAGGGCCACGCATTTCGACATCGGTCCGGTGTCTTCGTCAGGTCACTGTCTCCACTTTCTTCTTTTTTTTGTCCAGTAGCGCTCTTTACTCTCCCGGTTTTTAAGTCACCCCACTTCATAACCATAGGTGGCTACCTTTCTTTTTAAATCTCCATGGTGATCCTTTACTTTCTCATTACAAGACACTGTCATTCCTGATCCTCAGCTTCCCACCCCTGTAAACCTTGGCCCCAAGCATTGGTACACCTCTAGATCTTCATGATACCCAATGGATTTCTAGCCACCAGCATAGTTCTCCCTTGTCATTCCTATACATTGGCATTGCTCTCCTCTTTCTCCAGCATGGCTCTTCTCTCATTCTTCTTCCCCGTCATAGCTTATCTCTCATTTCCCCGCCACAGCTATCTATCATTCTCTTATCATTATCTCTCTCATTCCCAGCATTTCTCCCCTTCCTATTCCTAGCCACCAGGATTGCTCTTCACATTTTCCTGGTCTCCACCATGGCTCTTCCCTCATTCTACTTCCACATCATAGCTCCCCCCTCATTCCCAGACCCCACCATAGCTTTCCCTCTCATTCCTAAACTCCAACATGGCTCCAGCGTCTTTCCTGGTTCCGATCATAGGCCCCCTCTTTTCTTGTTTCCAGAATAGCTCCATCTCATTTCAAGCCCCCAACATTACTCCCTTATCAAATTCCCCCCATTACTACTAACCTTGACTACTAGGGTTGAGCCGATCTTGAAATTTCAGGATCGTTTTGAAAATCCGATTTCCGATCATTTTCCATTCGAACCCGGTCCCGATCCCAATTCCGAACCCAATGCAAGTCAATGGGATTTTTTTTTAATAATCGAAGATCGGATTTTAAAAACGATCCTATTCAATACACTGCATGGAGTCCAAAAATTGTTTCAATGTTTGGACTCCACGCTGTGTAGTGATTAAAAACAAATCCCCCGGCTACTTAGCCCCCTGGTGTCCACTTACCTGCACAGATCCGCTGCCGCTCCCCATTCTTGTCGGTCCGGTCCTCTCTCATTGACATACCTTCAGAGCGCTGTGTGCGCCCCCGCTAGTGTTAGAGTTGATGGGAGTAGGCGCGGCTTGTTGTGGCTTAGGAAAGTGTGGGCGGGGAGACGAGAGTGCATCACTCACATTTCCCCTCCCAGTATCCGCCCACACTCTTCTAAGCCACAAGCCCCACTTTCTCCCAGCATCTCTAACAGAAGAGGAGCAAGAAGAACGGGCAGCGGCAGCACTTATGTGCAGGTAAGTTGAGTGAAGTTTGTGAATAGATAGATACTATCTAATCTTCTGCTTCATCCCTGCTCTACTCTTCTGCTTCGTCCCTGCTTTACTGTATACTCAGCTCTGCTACATCTCAGATGTAGCAGAGTTGAGTATACAGCTCTGCTACATCTCAGATGTAGCAGAGTTGAGTATACAGCTCTGCTACACTGCTACATCTCAGATAAAATGGTAAAACAGAGATGAATTAGAAGAGTGGCAGGCTGCGGTAAATCCATAAGAATGAATGGACGCAGCCAGCACACAGGGGGTTAACCGGCCGGACGACGGTAAAGTCTGCGTACTGGCCACTTCCAGTCATTCCTATGTGTGCGTGCTATTTGAAATTGGAGTTTCGAATAGTATTCGCTCATCTGATACTATAGCTTTTCCCACAACGATTGGCCAGTAGCCAAGAATTGTGGGAAATAACCTCTGACCTCAATCCCGCCGAAAAAGATCAGGATTGGAATTCCGATCACGATCGTGAAATTTACTCGATCGCCAATCGGAATCCGATCCTTTCCAATCCTGATCGCTCAACCCTATTGACTACAGTTGCCAACATTTTATTGGCTAAAATCTAGACATTTAAAACAGGCACTAGGACTGGCCCCGAATCATTTCTTAATGTCATTCTGGGTTATCACAGCTGATCAGGGCAATATGGCATAGACTGCACCCTCCTTCCTCCTCCTACGATGATGATGGTCCTCCTACTCTGCTCTCTGCTACAATAAAGCGGCCCAATGCTGGCTCAAGCCCCTCTTCCTGCTTGGTCCAATGAAAAATTTACTCAAAAAAGTGGTCTTTGCTTTAATTGGTAGTGGGGGGCGAGGGGGGTCTGCTTAAAGAGGGGCGGCTTCCATATAGTGTAATGTAGAGAAAACTTTTGGAAGGAGAGTTCTTTTTAAAGGGATAGTCTTCTGTGCAAGTTTCACTGTATATACTTAGTATCCTTCTTAGTAAATCTGGTCACGTGATACAAATGGAAAAATATAATTTGCAATGACGCAGAACAAAGCAATTGTCAAACCGATCAGGCTTGACAATAATTTTCGGAGATGCTGTCTCTCTCTTTTTGTATGACACCACTTTGCAAGGAAAATATATTTTATGCGTGAAATAAAGCAAAGATGACAGCTAATAAATACTCATCATAGAGAACAAATAGTCTCGGAGCCGTTGCTTGAAAACACTGAGGTTTTGGTCCAGCCCCTTGGAACTATGGCTGTGTTTATGCACATGCTGCGCTGCTTCATATGTTTTCCTTGCACGTTGTCTCCTTCAGTGTGTCCTTGCCCTGAGCCACCAGCCGTTCAGAAATTGATTTTCCCTTTTACGCTTTCAGCTTGCAACTAATTGAATAGATGGTACCTGTGATTATGACATGGCTGCTATAACAGCCGGCGGACAGGATTGCTTTCCTGAGCTAGAGAAATATCCTATCACAATAAATAAAGTTATAAGATTTTACCCTGATGCATATATTTTATCTACAAAGGTGGTACTGCCCAGAGGGTAATGGCCAAAAGTGACGGAGAAAATTATTTCAGTAATCTCTGACAGCCATTGTAATGCAAATGTGAAAGTGACACAAGGCCATGCGAGTTCAAAGTCTGACAGCAGCAGTAAGAGTATATATCAGATATCGACACGCACGTGATAGCCCTGGGACCTACCGAACAAAGGAACGAATGCCACCTAGCCTAAAAAGCCCCGATCTATCCCCTAAAAGGTAAATTCAGCTTCTAAATCAGTCAAGAGCATGAGGTTACATGCAAACAACCATGTGTCATGTGCAAATAAATATGGTTGTGTGCATGCAGCCTAAGGTCTTAGTCACACGTATGACGGGATTGATTTCAATGTGCCTATTTACGTGTCCTTTTTTTGACTGTTTTTTAATGGCTGTCAAATAAACTTACATGCTCTATCTGTTCATTTCGACGGACACATGGACCAAAGAGAAATCTACTGATACATTTTTATTTGGTGCAAAATCGATTGACGTCCATTTTATGCCCAGTATAAAATGGATCAGTGAGTGGGGTCAAACAAGAAAGACCAATGAAGTTCATCTGTTTGTTTTCACAAACTATCAACCAAAAATGGAAAAATGGAACGGAATGGATGCAAAACAGACTAAAACATAAGGTCTTATTCACATGACGGTGAATACAGAAACATTCAAAACCCACTTTAAATCTATATGCAGACATCTGTGTGTCATGTACTGGCCAGGCGGACAAATAAATCCGATTGTGTTGATGGAGCCTAAAGTTTTATTCACACAACAGTGAAAATCATGAGATGGAGGTTTTTGTAAAGGCTTTCGCATGGCCGTTTAAGGAATACACTGATTTCAATGTGTCTATTCTCATGGGCCTATTATGACAGACCATTTATAAATTGACATGCTCTATAGTCCATATGGACCTCATAAAAATCAATGGAAGCATTTTTTAGGCTTAGCCCCATATGGTGAATTGCTGCTGCTGCTGCTGTAAAAAAGAAAAGCCGGTGACAGAAACACATTGAGTTTTTTCTGCAGCATTTTTCACAGGAAGTCTGTAGATTTTCTGCTCCTATTATGCATATACAGAGAACACCAGCATTTCCGTAGGCATAGTTGAGATGCTGTCATTTACAAAAACACAAGCATTTTAGAAATTGCAGCTTCCAGCAGGTCCCGGCAGTGGCGTAACTAGGAATGGCGGGGCCCCATGGCAAACTTTTGACATGGCCCCCCGTGCGCTCTATTATGTCCCTTAGTGGCCCCTGCACACAGTATTATGTCCCTTAGTGGCCCCCCCGCGCGCTCTATTATGTCCCTTAGTGGCCCCTGCACACACTATTATGCCCCTTAGTGGCCCTTGCACACAGTACTATGTCCCTTAGTGGCCGCTGCACACAGTATTATCCCCCATAGTGGCCCCTGCACACAGTATTATGTCCCTTAGTGACCCCTACACACAGTATTATCCCCCATAGTGGCCCCTGCACACAGTATTATGTCCCTTAGTGGCCCCTGCACACAGTATTATGTCCCATAGTCGCCCCTGCACACACTATTATGTCCCACTGTGGACACCTATAAACAATTATTATACTCTGGGGGGTTTTCAGACCCCAGAGTATAATAATCGGAGACCCGGGGGAATAAAAACATAAAAAACTACTGTTTCTTACCTGTCCCCTGGCTCCTACGCTGTCGGCCTCCGCTGCCGTCCTTCTTCAATGACATCGGACGTCACATGACCCGGGACGCAGGCCGGGTTCATGTGACGTCAGACAACTAGGAAGGAGGCCTGGCAGGATCGTGGAGAGGTAAGTCACAGTGTTTTTTATGTGTCTTACCTCTCCCGGGCCTCCGATCATTATACTTGGGGGTCTGAAGAGTATTATAATAGCATTTGTGGGGCCCACGGCGTCACTTACCGATCCCGGCCCCTGTCAGGATCGGTAAGTAAATAGGACCCATTACCGGCTGGAGTAACTCTATTAAGAAAAAAAATGCAGCAGTAGCGGCTGTCGCTGGGCCCTTAATGTCCCGGGCCCTGTGGCAGCCGCTACCCCTTGCTACCCCGGTAGTTATGCCCCTGCATTATTGCCTAACCCAGCATGTTCATTTTAAGTGCAGAATTGTGAGCGTTTTCCCAATAGATTTAATAAGGGAAGGAGAAAAGCAGAGAAAAACACAGCAAAAACCCAATGAAAAACTCTGTAGAAGAAGAACACAATGAGTGTTTTTGTATTTAGCTATCCTACAAGTCACTGTGCTATAACAAGCCGTTTTCAATCCTCTTATAAAAAATTGGTTACATTTTGGGCTAGAAGTAGTTTTCAGTCAAATCTCCATTGCAGATGTAATGATGTAAACAGCATGTGTAAGAAGAATTACCACTCAGTCCTGATGCTTTGCCAGAAGCAAATCGCTCCGATTATTGCCAGCAGGATTTCTGCTCAATGTAACATCCTCAGTTAGGCCGAGCGATGATGGGAAATGACTGCATAGGCAAATTAACAGCCTTTACTAACATGACTTTAGTTTCCTTATCTGGTATTATGTTGCTAGAGTATGCACATGTTTCTCATACTTCATACCATATACAAAGCCCATTATTAGATTAGGATTAGACATAACAGATCGGATATGTAGATAAGAGTTCATCCAATATTTTGACCCAGTCTTATCTGATTCATTATACAAGTACAAGAAACACGAAATAACATTCTTTGGTGAGTGTCCAGAATGAGGTCACCTAAGGCCATATGGATACAACAGCCACGGGATTCTTGTGTAGCTAAATATATCCATTTGTACTGTAAACTAGGGCCAGAGGAAGTGTGGTAAAACATAACTACTAGAGATGAGCAAACACTAAAATGTTCGAGGTTCGAAATTCGATTCGAACAGCCGCTCAATGTTCGTGTGTTCGAACGGGTTTCGAACCCCATTATAGTCTATGGGGAACAGATACTCGTTAAGGGGGAAACCCAAATCCGTGTCTGGAGGGTCACCAAGTCCACTATGACACCCCAGGAAATGATGCCAACACCTCTGGAATGACACTGGGACCGCAGGGGAAGCATGTCTGGGGGCATCTAACACACCAAAGACCCTCTATTACCCCAACATCACTGCCTAACAACTACACACTTTACACACTCAATACCACCTCTCTGACAGTAGGAAAACACCTTGAAACATGTGTATTTGGCACTTGCAGTGAGGAGAGCTTGTCACCAGCAGTGAATTTGGCCCTTGTAGTAAGTTGAGGTTGGCACCAACATTTGTTTTGAAAATCAGGGTGGATTGAGCCTCTAACCAGCAGAGTTTGGGCAAATTCATGGTGGAGGGAGCCTCTAAAAACCCCAGTTTGGACCAATTCATGGTGGAGGGAGCCTCTAAAAACCCCAGTTTGGACCAATTCATGGTGGAGGGAGCCTCTAAAAACCCCAGTTTGGACCAATTCATGATGGAGGGAGCCTCTAAACAGCCCAGTTTGGGCAAATTCATGGTGGAGGGAGCCTCTAAAAACCCCCAGTTTGGACCAATTCATGGTGGAGGGAGCCTCTAAACAGCTCAGTTTGGGCAAATTCATGGTGGAGGGAGCCTCTAAACAGCCCAGTTTGGGCAAATTCATGGTGGAGGGAGCCTCTAAAAACCCCAGTTTGGACCAATTCATGGTGGAGGGAGCCTCTAAAAACCCCAGTTTGGACCAATTCATGGTGGAGGGAGCCTCTAAACAGCCCAGTTTGGACCAATTCATGGTGGAGGGAGCCTCTAAAAACCCCAGTTTGGACCAATTCATGGTGGAGGGTGCCTCTAAACAGCCCAGTTTGGGCAAATTCATGGTGGAGGGAGCCTCTAAAAACCCCCAGTTTGGACCAATTCATGGTGGAGGGAGCCTCTAAAAACCCCAGTTTGGACCAATTCATGGTGGAGGGAGCCTCTAAACAGCCCAGTTTGGGCAAATTCATGGTGGAGGGAGCCTCTAAACAGCCCAGTTTGGGCAAATTCATGGTGGAGGGAGCCTCTAAAAACCCCAGTTTGGACCAATTCATGGTGGAGGGAGCCTCTAAAAACCCCAGTTTGGACCAATTCATGGTGGAGGGAGCCTCTAAAAACCCCAGTTTGGACCAATTCATGATGGAGGGAGCCTCTAAACAGCCCAGTTTGGACCAATTCATGGTGGAGGCAGCCTCTAAAAACCCCAGTTTGGACCAATTCATGGTGGAGGGAGCCTCTAAACAGCCCAGTTTGGACCAATTCATGGTGGAGGGAGCCTCTAACCAGCAGAGTTGGTGGAAATCAGGGTGGAGGGAGCCTCTAACCAGCAGAGTTGTGGGAAAGCAGGGTGGAGGGAGCCTCTAACCAGCAGAGTTGGTGGAAATCAGGGTGGAGGGAGCCTCTAACCAGCAGAGTTGTGGGAAAGCAGGGTGGAGGGAGCCTCTAACCAGCAGAGTTGTGGGAAAGCAGGGTGGAGGGAGCCTCTAACCAGCAGAGTTGTGGGAAAGCAGGGTGGAGGGAGCCTCTAACCAGCAGAGTTGGTGGAAATCAGGGTGGAGGGAGCCTCTAACCAGCAGAGTTGGGGGAAATCAGGGTGGAGGGAGCCTAGTATTAGCAGAATTGTGCAATGCTTATGGTGGATGAGTATGAGGATGCGGAGGAATTGGAGAGGTTGAGTACAGACATGGAGTTTCATGTTGGGGTGCTTTACACAGGTGGGCACAAAAATGAAGGCTCTATCCAGTGGTGGTTCATTTTTATCAAAGTGAGCCGGTCGGCACTCTCAGCTGACAGACGGGTGCGCTTGTCAGTGATTATGCCACCGGCTGCACTGAACACCCTCTCAGATAGGACGCTGGCGGCAGGACAGGACAGCACCTCCAAGGCATATAGGGCAAGTTCAAGCCACAGGTCCAACTTCGACACCCAATACGTGTAGGGCGCAGAGGGGTCGGAGAGGACAGGGCTGTGGTCGGAAAGGTATTCCCGCAACATGCGCCTATACTTCTCACGCCTGGTGACACTAGGACCCTCCGTGGCGGCACTTTGGCGAGGGGGTGCCATCAAGGTGTCCCAGACCTTAGACAGTGTGCCCCTCATTTGTGTGGACCGGTGAGAACTTGGTTGCCTACTGGAGGAACTGCCCTCCCTGCCGCCAACGTCACATGCTGGAAACATCTCCATCATATTCTGCACCAATTGCCTGTGGCAAGCATTGATGCGATTGGCCCTCCCCTCTACCGGAATAAAAGACGAGATGTTGTTTTTATACCGGGGGTCAAGGATAGCAAAGATCCAGTACTGGTTGTCCTCCATGATTTTGACAATACGCTTGTCGGTTGTAAAGCACCCCAACATGAACTCAGCCATGTCTGCCACAGTGTTAGTTGGCATGACTCCTCTGGCCCCACCGGAAAGTTCAATCTCCATTTCCTCCTCATCCTCCATGTCTACCCATCCGCACTGCAACAATGGGACGATTCGAAGTTGCCCGGAAGCCTCCTGTATCACCATCACATCATCGGACAACTCTTCTTCCTCCTCCTCCTCCTCCTCCTCCATTAAACGCAGTGAAGCGGACAGATGTGTGGACCTACTCTCCAGCTGTGACGGATCGGATGCTATCCCTAACTCCTCTGTGTGATCTGAGTTATCCCTGATGTCAATCAGGGATTCTCTCAGAACACACAAGAGCGGGATTGTAAGGCTCACCATCGCATCCTCAGAGCTCACCCTCCTTGTGGACTCCTCAAAGACCCGTAGGATGTCACAAAGGTCTCTCATCCATGGCCACTCATGGATGTGAAACTGAGGCAGCTGACTTTGTGGCACCCTAGGGTTTTGTAGCTGGTATTCCATCAAAGGTCTCTGCTGCTCAACCACTCTATTCAACATCTGAAACGTTGAGTTCCAGCGTGTGGGGACGTCGCACAAAAGCCGGTGTTGTGGCACATGCAGGCGTTGCTGGAGAGATTTTAAGCTAGCAGCGGCTACTGTCGACTTGCGAAAGTGGGCGCACATGCGCCGCACTTTCACCAGTAGCTCTGGAACATTGGGGTAGCTCTTTAGGAAACGTTGCACCACTAGGTTGAAGACGTGGGCCAGGCATGGAACATGTTGGAGTCCGGCAAGCTCCAAAGCTGCTACCAGGTTCCGGCCGTTATCACAAACGACCATGCCTGGGCCCAGGTGCAGCGGCTCAAACCATATTGCCGTCTCATCGAGGAGGGCATCCCTCACCTCGGAGGCAGTGTGCTGTCTGTCCCCCAAGCTGATCAGCTTCAGCACAGCCTGCTGACGTCTACCAACGCCAGTGCTGCAACGTTTCCAACTCGTAGCTGGGGTCAATCTAACAGCGGAGGAGGAGGCGGTGGCGGAGGAGGAGGCGGTGGCGGAGGAGGAGGCGGTAGAGGAGGAGGAGGAGGGGGGTGTTCTTCTCGTGTCCCTGCCAGGAATGTTAGGCGGGGAGACGAGGTACACCGGGCCAGTTTGGGAAGCAGTCCCAGCCTCAACTACATTCACCCAGTGTGCCGTCAGTGAAATGTAGCGTCCCTGTCCGCATGCACTTGTCCACGCGTCGGTGGTCAAGTGGACCTTTGTGCAAAGCGCGGAACTAAGGGCCCGCCTGATGTTGAGTGACACGTGCTGGTGCAAGGCGGGGACGGCACACCGGGAGAAGTAGTGACGGCTAGGGACGGCATAGCGAGGTGCCGCAGTTGCCATCAGGTCCAGGAAGGCGGGAGTTTCAACAAGCCGGAACGCCAACATCTCCTGGGCCAGCAGTTTAGCGATGTTGGCGTTCAAGGTTTGCACGTGTGGGTGGTTAGCAGTGTATTTCTGCCGCCGCTCCAATGTCTGAGAGATGGTGGGTTGTTGTAAAGAAGCGCCTGATGGTGCCTTTGATGGTGCAGGAGAAGGAGATAAGACAGGAACAGGGGAGGATGAGGGAGAAGTCAACAAAGTGGCGGAGGCAGATGAAGTGGTGTCCTGGCTCGTCCTCTTGAGTGCATCGCCAGCACAGTCAGCAGTGGCAGTGGCAGAGGCAGAGGCAGTGGCAGAGGCAGTGGCAGTGGCGTGAACGGCAGGCGGCCTTTTTCCTGCCGTTGCTGCCTGCCACTGATTCCAGTGCTTGGATTCCAAATGACGGCGCATTGAAGTGGTGGACAGGTTGCTCTTCTCAGAGCCCCTAATCAATTTCGAGAGGCAAATTGTGCAGACAACACTATATCTGTCCTCGGCGCATTCCTTGAAAAAACTCCACACCTTCGAGAAACGTGCCCTCGAGGTGGGAGTTTTTCGGGGCTGGGTACGAACTGGAACATCTTGGGAGATTCCGGGTGTGGCCTGGCTTCGCCTACGCTGCTGACCTCTGCCTCTAGCTACCCTTTTTGGTGCTGCACCTGCCTCAACATCCACACTACTTTCCCCGCTTGACATCCCCCCTGTCCAGGTCGGGTCAGTGTCCTCATCATCCACCACTTCCTCTTCCAACTCCTGTCTCATCTCCTCCTCCCGCACAATACGCCGGTCAACTGGATGCCCTGACGGCAACTGCGTCACATCATCGTCGATGAGGGTGGGTTGCTGGTCATCCACCACCAAATCGAACAGAGATGGAGGAGACTCTAGTGTTTGAGCATCTGGACACAGATGCTCCTCTGTTAGGTTCGTGGAATCGTGACGTGGAGAGGCAGGTTGAGGGACAATGAAAGGAGCGGAGAACAGCTCTGGGGAGCAGGGACAGTTGGGGTTATTGTTCTGTGAAGCTTGGGAATTTTGGGAGGAAGGAGGACAAGACTGTTGGGTAATAGGAGGCGAGGAGGCAGAGTCTGACTGGCTGCTGGACAATGTGCTGTAAGCGTTCTCTGACAGCCATTGCAAGACCTGTTCCTGGTTCTCGGGCCTACTAAGGTTTGTACCCTGCAGTTTAGTTAATGTGGCAAGCAACCCTGGCACTGTGGAGTGGCGCAATGCTTGTTGCCCCACAGGAGTAGGCACGGGACGCCCTGTGGCTTCACTGCTACCTTGCTCCCCAGAACCATTCCCCCGACCTCGCCCACGGCCTCGTCCACGTCCCTTTCCGGGAGCCTTGCGCATTTTGAATTCCCAGTTAGAAATTGGCACTATATACCAGTAGCAAAAATTGTGGGTGCACGTAACCCCAATATATTCTTTGAATTACCAGTCAGAAACTGGCACTATATGGCAGTAGCAAGAAATGAGGGTATTTATAACCCCAATATATTCTTTGAATTACCAGTCAGAAACTGGCACTATATGGCAGTAGCAAGAAATGAGGGTATTTGTAACCCCAATATATTCTTTGAATTCCCAGTGAGACAATGGCACTATATACCAGTAGCAAGAAATGAGGGTATTTATAACCCCAATATATTCTTTGAATTCCCAGTCAGACAATGGCACTATATACCAGTAGCAAGAAATGAGGGTATTTGTAACCCCAATATATTCTTTGAATTCCCAGTCAGACAATGGCACTATATACCAGTAGCAAGAAATGAGGGTATTTATAACCCCAATATATTCTTTGAATTCCCAGTCAGACAATGGCACTATATACCAGTAGCAAGAAATGAGGGTATTTATAACCCCAATATATTCTTTGAATTCCCAGTCAGACAATGGCACTATATACCAGTAGCAAGAAATGAGGGTATTTATAACCCCAATATATTCTTTGAATTCCCAGTCAGAAACTGGCACTATATGGCAGTAGCAAGAAATGAGGGTATTTGTAACCCCAATATATTCTTTGAATTCCCAGTCAGACAATGGCACTATATACCAGTAGCAAGAAATGAGGGTATTTATAACCCCAATATATTCTTTGAATTCCCAGTCAGACAATGGCACTATATACCAGTAGCAAGAAATGAGGGTATTTATAACCCCAATATATTCTTTGAATTCCCAGTCAGACAATGGCACTATATACCAGTAGCAAGAAATGAGGGTATTTATAACCCCAATATATTCTTTGAATTACCAGTCAGAAACTGGCACTATATGGCAGTAGCACGAAATGAGGGTATTTGTAACCCCAATATATTCTTTGAATTCCCAGTCAGACAATGGCACTATATACCAGTAGCAAAAATTGTGGGTGCACGTAACCCCAATATATTCTTTGAATTACCAGTCAGAAACTGGCACTATATGGCAGTAGCAAGAAATGAGGGTATTTGTAACCCCAATATATTCTTTGAATTCCCAGTCAGACAATGGCACTATATACCAGTAGCAAGAAATGAGGGTATTTATAACCCCAATATATTCTTTGAATTCCCAGTCAGACAATGGCACTATATACCAGTAGCAAGAAATGAGGGTATTTATAACCCCAATATATTCTTTGAATTCCCAGTCAGACAATGGCACTATATACCAGTAGCAAGAAATGAGGGTATTTATAACCCCAATATATTCTTTGAATTCCCAGTCAGAAACTGGCACTATATGGCAGTAGCAAGAAATGAGGGTATTTATAACCCCAATATATTCTTTGAATTCCCAGTCAGACAATGGCACTATATACCAGTAGCAAAAATTGTGGGTGCACGTAACCCCAATATATTCTTTGAATTACCAGTCAGACAATGGCACTATATGGCAGTAGCAAGAAATGAGGGTATTTGTAACCCCAATATATTCTTTGAATTCCCAGTCAGACAATGGCACTATATACCAGTAGCAAGAAATGAGGGTATTTATAACCCCAATATATTCTTTGAATTACCAGTCAGAAACTGGCACTATATGGCAGTAGCAAGAAATGAGGGTATTTGTAACCCCAATATATTCTTTGAATTCCCAGTCAGACAATGGCACTACATACCAGTAGCAAAAATTGTGGGTGCACGTAACCCCAATATATTCTTTGAATTACCAGTCAGAAACTGGCACTATATGGCAGTAGCAAGAAATGAGGGTATTTGTAACCCCAATATATTCTTTGAATTCCCAGTCAGACAATGGCACTATATACCAGTAGCAAGAAATGAGGGTATTTGTAACCCCAATATATTCTTTGAATTCCCAGTCAGACAATGGCACTATATACCAGTAGCAAGAAATGAGGGTATTTATAACCCCAATATATTATTTGAATTCCCAGTCAGACAATGGCACTATATACCAGTAGCAAGAAATGAGGGTATTTATAACCCCAATATATTCTTTGAATTCCCAGTCAGAAACTGGCACTATATGGCAGTAGCAAGAAATGAGGGTATTTATAACCCCAATATATTCTTTGAATTCCCAGTGAGACAATGGCACTATATACCAGTAGCAAGAAATGAGGGTATTTATAACCCCAATATATTCTTTGAATTCCCAGTCAGACAATGGCACTATATACCAGTAGCAAAAATTGTGGGTGCACGTAACCCCAATATATTCTTTGAATTTCCAGTCAGACAATGGCACTATATACCAGTAGCAAAAATAGTGGGTGTATATAGCCCCAATTCTATTGCTAGGGGACTTGCAGGGTATTTCTGAGGTGAAGGTGGGGGGGCACACCGTTGGAACGGGGATTTGGGGTGTATATATGGGGTATACGGGAATACACTGTCAGTGTGTTCCATTCAGGATCCTGGGAAAGCTGGGTTGCGGCGATTGAGCCCGTCAGTGCCACGTTACACTGACAAGCTTCTCCCTGGAATTGAAGTTATATGTAAGCCCAATATATTCTTTGAATTCCCGGTGAGACAATGGCACTATATGGCAGTAGCAAAAATAGTGGGTGTATATAGCCCCAATTCTATTGCTAGGGGACTTGCAGGGTATTTCTGGGGTGAAGGTGGGGGGGCACACCGTTGGAACGGGTATCGGGGGTATATATCGGGTATACGGGAATACACTGACAGTGTATTCCATTCAGGATCCTGGGAAAGCTGGGTTGCGGCGATTGAGCCCGTCAGTGCCACGTTACACTGACAAGCTTCTCCCTGGAATTTAGCTCTCATAAGAGCTGTTGGTTGTCCTCTCCTTCCTATCCTAGCCTGTCCCTGCCTACCCAGAATCTAAGCCCTAGCTAACTGGACGGAAACCTCCGTCCCTGGTGAATTGCAAGCTCAGAATGACGCGAAGCTGGGCGTCGCTGTTCTTTTAAATTAGAGGTCACATGTTTTCGGCAGCCAATGGGTTTTGCCTACTTTTTTCAACGTCACCGGTGTCGTAGTTCCTGTCCCACCTACCCTGCGCTGTTATTGGAGCAAAAAAGGCGCCAGGGAAGGTGGGAGGGGAATCGAGTAATGGCGCACTTTACCACGCGGTGTTCGATTCGATTCGAACATGCCGAACAGCCTAATATCCGATCGAACATGAGTTCGATAGAACACTGTTCGCTCATCTCTAATAACTACACATAGGGATTGTCCATAGTATATAATTCTGAGAACATAATTCTGCAGAGGTGCTGTATACCCAAACACCAACATTCAATCAAAACTACTGTATTTTATAAGAAATGTCACTTTTTACAGTATGTTTTAGTTTGCATCTATGGGGGTGTATAGTTCCAAGAGCCATTGTATACAAAGGATAATAGAATATTTCGATAAAACAGTAAAGGAAACCTTTCACCACCTTCACCAACTCAGTTCTTTTCTCCCTTCAATAGCAGCCACTTCAATGATTCTGATGTACTTGCATTTTTTTTTTCTAGTCCCCATCATTCCAAAGCAATGTTTTCTGTTAGTTGCAGCACAATTACGCTTTCTAACGTCAAGTGGGTGGTCCTAAGTCTCTCTGTTCCAGCCCATCTGACAGTAGAGAACCTGATTAGTATATTGGGTTCAGAAAAAAAACAGTACTTATTGATTGATGGGGGCAGGATATAAAATTCTAACTGGGCCAGAATCAAAGAAATGGAAATTATTAAAGGATGCAAAGAGTTGGAGTAGGTGGAGAAATGTCCTCTTTGTTCTATTGCAGACAGGGCATGGTAGGGATGAAGCTGCTCCAGCCAGTTGTCTTTCAGCCTATTACAAGTGTAACATCTTTGCCCGTCTGGGCTTTGGCATCATTATCAGGTCGCATGCTGCGGCGCAGGAGACGTGTTCGGCTGTGATTTCTTCTTTTGGGTTTGTTTTGCTTTGTCTGAACACTGTCCTATTCCTTTACCTTGGTAATTGATTTCCCACCACACCCATCTCCTTCACCTTCATTTCTCTCTGCTCCTCTATTAGTTAAACTTATTCTTGCTCTGTGATTGACAGCCTGCTTTCCTGTCAGGTCCAGGGCGGGTTCTTCCTCCCTGTTTAGTCTTGACTCACATTCACACTGGTGCTTGCTATTGCCTTGTGCGTACTGGCTTTTTCTCTCGCTGTTATTACTTATAATCTGATTCTTGACCTCTGGCTTTCCCTATTGACTATTATTTTGGATTCCTATTCTGACACTTCATTGCTCGACTGTTACTGACCCCTGGCTAGCTGACCTCCCTTTGTTGTTATTGTCTTGTCTGCGTTTTGTGTGCCACGTATATAGGTAGGGATCGTCTCCAAGTTGCCGCCTATTGCGTAGGATAGGGCCAGGCAAGAGGAAGGGACAGTGGGGGGCTTCAGCTTAGGGCTCACTGTCTCTTGTGCCTCTTCCTCCAGGGTTCATCTACACACTGGGGAACTGCTGTCTGCACTTCTCTAACAACAAGACTACGAGGAGAAGGAAAAGAGACATGGCTTAGCTCCTAAGGTACATAGAAAATATTTACTTATGCTATTCTTTCAGCAATATAAGAGACAATATGACCAAGGGCAATGAGATAATGAAGGAAGGAATTGCTGGAATATTTTTCTTTTTATACTTTATGTATTTTTTTAGTGTCCCTTGAAGAATGAGCACATCCTAGCATTTGGTAATAAAGCATTAAGAAGCAGCATCCCATCCATGGCCTTCCAGGCCTCTTGTATACTCATTCATGCATTAATTGCTTGAGATTTCACGCTATAAGGATAAGAGCACATTAAGTGCTGCAATGTCACTTCTACTGCAAGTCGCTACACAATACAATTCTAGAACATCCATGCTGGGCAGAAATGTTGCTGGAAAACAAAACCAAACATCCCAACCCATTTTCAGATAAATGTGCTGTTTTGTTCTTTTCTTACTGCAAACAATTATAAGATGATCTGAAAACACGGCGCAGTCCCGAAGGCTGAATAGCAGCAGGCGTGTTCACATCGGCGGTCTAGCAGCAGTCCGGAAAACAGCAGCCTTCCGCTGAACAGCGGTAGTTGTGTGGAAGAACATAATCTTGTTAAATAGGAAGATGCAGAACAATCAGTCTCCTCTATGAGGACCGAGCTGAAAGTGTCTCCGAAAATGACAGTGCAGTTTATTAAATAAAACAGCAGCGCTGCGAGCTTCCAGGCCGGCTTTGTTTCACACAAGTCTTTTCAAAGAGTCCAGGAAAATAACTAAAGATGAGGCTACTGTATCTAAGGCCTAGTGGCTGAAGGTTAACTCCTATTAAAGCACCTCATAAGTAATAATATTAAGGGTACGTACACAAGACATACTTTCCAGTGTAAACATAATATGGTCTTTACAATAGAAACCAAGAAGGTGAGAGTTAAAGAAATCCCATTCACATCCTGCAGAGAAATTGACCTGCGATGAAGATTTAAAGGAAGACTCCACCTCCACCAAGCAAACCCTACTGTCACCACCATGTTACATAGCACATCCTAATGAATCACATAGCTCCCAACCATCCCGCATCCCACGGGACAATCCCAATTTTAGACTGCTGTCCTTCAGTCCCGCATGGCTTACCGCTCTGCCCCTGAAATGTTTTGCTTATTTACAAGCTTTCCCCTGGGTCAGAATAATAAAGTTAGGGAAGAATAACCTTTCTTAGGGCTATTCCTACGTGTACTTAGTTAAAAAGGGGAACTCTAATGATAGAATCCCTTTACTTTTCATTACTGTGATCATTCTCTCCATGATCATGTGCTTATATCATGACATAAAGGTTAATTTAGAATATGAAACCTAGATCTGGTAATTCATCTCTATTTTAGGATAAACAGCACATTTCTTAATAATAAATGAATTCATTTTACTTTGGTAAAATCATAAATATTCAGTTCTGTTCCTATTTCCAACATTTCTGACAAGAGAGAACATTGAACGTCTATCACTTAGATTCAAAATACGAAATATGGAGAATATGGGATTTATACATGAACCAGAAATCTCAATTCTCGGCATTCTCAATGAAACGAATGGAGGGGTTTATGTGCTGCCCGACTACCATAGCATTTGGAATAGAAGACAATAATAACCTTTTCCCCTGATCGTTGAGGGTCTGAGCACTTTAATCCTATGACTTTATTAGATGGGAAAACCCAGTTAATATGGTTGAAGAAGGATTTATTTCCTTCTATGTGAGAAAGAAAAAAATCCAAGATTTTAATGTCAGTAGTATAAGGATACATCATTCTGTTGTATTATAAGAAGCAGGGCCCTATAAAATACAACCACTGGGTTTCTTACCAGTGGAGCACCTAGAAGATTTTAGGCCATATTGTCACAAAGACATAGTTTTAGTGATGTCCTTTGGCGTCTACTACCTTGCCCTGAGCTATCTTGGGAAGATCTGCAAGGTGAATTTGGGTGTCATAATCCAATATAATATCCTCTCTGTGGTTGCCCCATAATATATTATTCTGCTTTTTGACCCCACACAGTACAATCCCCCCCCCTTGTTTACTCTGGCTGTATGGGAGCTGCAGGAGGGATGTGGTGACATTAATACATTGTTCTGTATGTTTCCTCATCATTTCGACCTGTGAAATAGCCTGAAATCTGGGACTCTGAATTTAAGATGGTTGGGGAATATAGATTTGGGTGGGTATTCAGTTCCAGCACAAGTACAGTCCTATGAAAAAGTTTGGGCACCCCTATTAATCTTAATCATTTTTAGTTCTAAATATTTTGGTATTTGCAACAGCCATTTCAGTTTGATATATCTAATAACTGATGGACACAGTAATATTTCAGGATTGAAATGAGGTTTATTGTACTAACAGAAAATGTGCAATATGCATTAAACCAAAATTTGACCGGTGCAAAAGAATGGGCACCTCAACAGAAAAGTGACATTAATATTTAGTACATCCTCCTTTTGCAAAGATAACAGCCTCTAGTCGCTTCCTGTAGCTTTTAATCAGTTCCTGGATCCTGGATAAAGGTATTTTGGACAAACAATTCAAGTTCAGTTAAGTTAGATGGTCGCCGAGCATGGACAGCCCGCTTCAAATCATCCCACAGATGTTCAATGATATTCAGGTCTGGGGACTGGGATGGCCATTCCAGAACATTGTAATTGTTCCTCTGCATGAATGCCTGAGGATTTGGAGCGGTGTTTTGGATCATTGTCTTGCTGAAATATCCATCCCCGGCGTAACTTCAACTTCGTCACTGATTCTTGAACATTATTCTCAAGAATCTGCTGACACTGAGTGGAATCCATGCGACTCTCAACTTTAACAAGATTCCCGGTGCCGGCATTGGCCACACAGCCCCAAAGCATGATGGAACCTCCACCAAATTTTACAGTGGGTAGCATGTGTTTTTCTTGGAATGCTGTTTCTTTTTGGACGCCATGCATAACGCCTTTTTTTTTATAACCAAACAACTCAATTTTTGTTTCCAAAATGAAGCTGCCTTGTCCAAATGTGCTTTTTCATACCTCAGGCAACTCTATTTGTGGCGTACGTGCAGAAACGGCTTCTTTCTCATCACTCTCCCATACAGCTTCTATTTGTGCAAAGTGTGCTGTATTGCTGACTGATGCACAGTGACACCATCTGCAGCAAGATGATGCTGCAGCTCTTTGGAGGTGGTCTGTGGATTGTCCTTGACTGTTCTCACCATTCTTCTTCTCTGCCTTTCTGATATTTTTCTTGGGCTGCCACTTCTGGGCTTAACAAGAACTGTCCCTGTGGTCTTCCATTTCCTTACTATGTTCCTCACAGTGGAAACTGACAGGTTAAATCTCTGAGACAACGTTTTGTATCCTTCCCCTGAACAACTATGTTGAACAATCTTTGTTTTCAGATCATTTGAGAGCGGGCTGTCCATGTTCGGCGACCATCAAACTTAACTGAACTTGAATTGTTTTGTAGAAAGAAATGGTCCAAAATACCTTCATCCAGGATCCAGGAACTGATTAAAAGCTACAGGAAGCAACTAGAGGCTGTTATCTTTGCAAAAGGAGGATGTACTAAATATTAAGGTCACTTTTCTGTTGAGGTGCCCATATTTTTGCACCGGTCAAATTTTGGTTTAATGCATATTGCACATTTTCTGTTAGTACAATAAACCTCATTTCAATCCTGAAATATTACTGTGTCCATCAGTTATTAGATATATCAAACTGAAATGGCTGTTGCAAACACCAAAATATTTAGAACTAAAAATGATTAAGATTAATAGGGGTGCCCAAACTTTTTCATAGGACTGTATAAAGAGGTCACAGCACTGATTTAGTTGTGTGCTGCCTTCTACTGTCAATCCTCCTGCACATGCCCGAATGAGGGGGATGATTTTATAGCGAATGCATTAGGATGACACTTGGATGATATCTGGATGTCATCCAAGTGACTTCCATCTCCCATTGCTTTTAATGGGGGATTCTGTGCAGTGACTTTCCAAAGTCACGGAGCAGGACAGGACCTGCTCTATAATCATCAGAATGGAGCAGAAGCCCCCTCATATGGCGCACTTGGTTGCCTTGCTTACATTGTAGCACTCCCGATCAATGGGCTCTACATAGAAACCCTCCATTGGAACTGAGCCAGTAGGAAGGACACCACCATGACAGAAGAATCAGGGAAGGAGACACAGCAGTTACACCGAGGCCCCTCCCCGAAAACAATATGCCAGCACTTTTTCAGAGAAGACGACCCCTTGAAGTTTCTGTAGGCAGCTGCAACGCGAACAGGCCTAGAATTGTAAGAATGATATAGCTAGAACACATACTGTATAGGGGTACTGCATAGGAGAAACTTATTTTTATGGCAATTTTTAAAGTTTTTCTGTATTCCTTGATGTAACTGATGTGTGATCAACAATGTATCAAAACGTATCAATGTCATTTGTATCAAATTTGCACAAATTATGCCCTAAGATGTTAGCTTATTCAGACAACCGAGTTCATGGGCTATGTGCCACCTATGAACCATGAAAATATAGTTCACACACTATTCACAGAGTGGACTATTGGGACTCTTGGGACTGTTTTATTATAGACCTGAATCACCCATTGAAGTAAATGAATTGCTACAATTTCTGCAACTTATTAAAAAGTCACATTTCATAAATCTGGCATCTATCAGCTCAACAAGATAGCCATACCCACTTTCCAAAAGCTTAACAATGTCATCTTTTCTTCACAAATAAGCCAGAAAAAAAAGTCACAAAATCCTATTTTCTGACATTTTCATGCCAGAACTGTGTCTTCCCATAGTGTGTTCTCTAAGGCTCTGTGGAAGGAAACTTCAGGCATCACCACAATGTCAGACAAATGTACAGAAATCAATGAATGTTTCTTGACTCAGTCGCTTCTCTGCATGGACAATCATCCTTACACGCGTGTACACAATTACACGCAAGAAGCAAACAGCAGCCCCTGAGATCACTCCTCAGATCTTCTTAGTACACACATTGTATTAAAAAGGCAGAGAATTAGACAAGCTGTGCCCAATGATCCTAATGTACTAAAACTACAATGCCTTGGCCCTGTAAGAGCCGTGACTTGCTCCAGCATTGCACAGACTGTAGACGCCGTGTATACCTGGATTGCTATGAAGAGTCGCAATACATTTTTAAAGAGTCAAAGATTTATCCAGTTGCCTCCAGGCTCTGTAGAAAACTGTTATGGTTGTCATTCATCTATCATTTATTAAAGCAAGGCAGCTGAAAATGACGGACTAGAACATTAAATCCTTTACACAAGAAGAATCAGGGACTTATACATGAAGCAGCATGGAGTTAGAGCAGAACTACTGAAATTATTACATGTCATTGTGATATCTGTGGATCAGAAGCAATTTCAAATACAGATGTGCAATCCCTTAAAGTGAACCTGCCAGGCAAATCTGGGTCACTAATCCACCAACAGGTCCTTATGGACAGAGCCAAACCACCGACTCTCACGCCTCAATTTTTCCACCTTGGAAATGATTGACAGTCATGGTCAGTCAGAAGCAGAAAGTTGATCTAACTCATTCAATTGAATTGCCATGAAAGTAAATATGGAAGAATCTATACATCTAGTTAATTATACAATATCAATAATTGTATAATATAATTAAAGGTAATTAATCATTTTATTTTGAAGTCAGTAACTTTTTCCAACTCTGACTCCATCTCCACAGCCCTGGCTTTAAATAATACTCTGTGTCAACTAAAACAAAAAACCTTTTTACTTTTTTAGGGTTGGCTCCGATGAGTTCGGCCTTAGCATCATTGGTTAAGCAGCTTTATTTTTTCAACCTGGGTATGGACTGGCTTTCAGTAGGGGTATAAGGACCTGTTGGTGGTTTAGATTCCCAAGTTTACATGACAGGTTCTCTTTAAAGTGGTTGTCTGGAGATTCGTCATCATGTCTCCAGGGGTTCCGACTTCCAGGTCACGTGATCAAACCCCGATGTTGCTCTCTCCCCCTCCCACCTCCTCTGCCCTGGAAACACCAAGGTAAATTGAAGTCCCTGGACAACCCCTTTAACTAAACTCAAATTTCTCCTGAAACCAATTAATACAATATTGTGAGGCTGCAATCCACAACAAAACCACTAGGTGACACATATAGCATCTCACCATATGATCCAATGAAGCAATATCAACAATAATGTCTTGAAAGCCAATAACCACATGGCACACATATCTGGACATGTCAAGCCAGGAGGAAATAATCTGTAGCTGTCTGAAGAAGTTTACTATATATCAGAACATGGCCATTGAGGTGTTAGGAGTCCAAATATAACAATTGGCGTGTTAGGGTCCCAATTTTTAATTAGTCTTGAGTCTTATCCCCTATATTGCATGTAGTCAACATAACCTACTTTGGATATGGTGGCTAAGACAGGCTATATTTGGTTGACTTGGACTTCTCCTACCACAACCATAACAGAAATCTAACATTGCCCATTGTACGTCAACAGGATGAGAGCATAAATGATAAAAAAAATAATATATAAAATAATAAATGATTTTTTAAAGCCTTGCATTGATGGTGCAGTAGACTGCTAAGGAGTGATGTACTGTAAAATGCTGCCATTTTATCTAATGCTAAACAGCACTTCACACGTTGAAAGGAATTATCTGATATTCCTGTAATGCTCACAATATAAGGCTTTGAGAGCCTGTTATAATAATTTGTTTCGGCAGCATTGACTGCCTATGACCTCCAGTGCCTTTCGTAAAATGAGAACCACAAATTCTTCCATAGAAAAGAACAGCGATAAAAATGTTTCTCACTATGTTTATCATCACTGGCTTATAAAGACAGGAAAAAAGAATGATTTTTGGGGCCATTCCCCCACCCCCCCAATTTTTCTTATTAAACTGTATACTACACTACAAACAGTATAAATGTATGACAGATACTCGCCAACTCACCAATGTTTTACACTAAAGATACTCTAAACACAAAGAAAACGCACTCCTCATAGGGCGGTAATATTGTAGTAGGTGATACAAAATGGGTTTCAGATGAAAAGAATGGACACCCAATGGATCCCATTATAGTTAATGGGGTCCATTGGGCTCTGTATGTGTCCAGTGTTGTAGCGTCAGAGGACCAGAACAACGGACAGGCTGATGCTTGTGTGAAGCGTAATATATACATGTTGGCAATATATTGTGAGAATGTGACAGGCAGAGTGCTGGAGTCCAGATATATCAGCTCCAGGTTTCTGACATATGTGTGGTCCCATGGACCTGTGCAATGCAGGTCCATGGGGTGAAAGGAGGTGTGTGGTTCTGTCCTGTAACCCTGAGTCCAGTGAGACTATATTGCGCTTGTTTTGTTCATGTGGCTGGAAATAAGCCACACATATAGTTAGGTTATCAGTGCTGCTTAGTTAGTTGCTCAGACGAGCAGGTTTTTTATTTAGTTTTTGCCTGAAGTTAAGTCTGTATTTTGTTTTGCTCATTTTGTGCCTATAATCAAGGTTTATTTATTTTTCTGTTTTTTTTTTTTTTTGTTTTTTTTTAATAAATAAACCAGATTGCTGCATATTTTCTGAACCTATCTTGACTGTATGGGTCCTCACCACTGCTTCTACCGAGCTAACTTCACCACAATATTCATATATGCAGCATGGTAACCAAACAGAGGTCTCCAAGGCTTCCAATATGGCTGCCTTTGGCTGAAACTTTTTGTTCTTATCTATAATAGGATGAACAATACTGAAGCACAAACTACTATTATTACAAGGAAACCGCATACGCTTAAAGGGGCTCTATCAGCAAAATCATGCTGATAGAGCCCCACATATGCGTGCATAGCCTTTAAAAAAGCTATTCAGGCACCGTAAAAGTTAAATTAAACTACCCCCCCGTTTTAAAATAATAACTTAAAAAAGAATGTTCTCTACTTACGGAACGTGCACCCTGGGCGGGCATTCAGGGTGCGCCGTCTTCTTCTTCCCCACCTCTTCTTCCTCTGACGTCTTCGGGTCCCGTCCTCCTCCGGCGCTTGCTCGCGGACACTGATAAAAAAAAAAATAGCCCGGGCGCATGCGCAGTAGCCGTAGTAGAAGCCGCGTGCTACTGCGCATGCGCCCGGGCTATTTTTTTTTATCAGTGTCCGCGAGCAAGCGCCGGAGGAGGACGGGACCCGAAGACGTCAGAGGAAGAAGAGGCGGGGAAGAAGAAGACGGCGCACCCTGAATGCCCGCCCAGGGTGCACGTTCCGTAAGTAGAGAACATTTTTTTTTAAGTTATTATTTTAAAACGGGGGGGTAGTTTAATTTAACTTTTACGGTGCCTGAATAGCCTTTTTAAAGGCTATGCACACATATGTGGGGCTCTATCAGCATGATTTTGCTGATAGAGCCCCTTTAATAGACTTTATGAATCGAATAAAGTCTAAAATGCAGAATTATCCTTGAATTTCTTTTGGTCACCCTGTTTGGTCTGCTAATAAAGTCTCAGGATGACATACACTATATCCATAAAACAGCGTCCCCTTTGTCCATGGACTATAATTGGTATTGCAGCTCAGCCACACTCACTTCAATGGAATGTGAAGTAACACCGGACACTGCTTAGGGACAAGCATGGTGCTGATTTCTGAACAAGAGTAAAACCACACTTTGTAATCCTGGACAGCCCCTTTAAGGGTCTATAGGTAAACTTACTATTGGATAGACATTTCAATCTCCTGAGGATTTACCCGTTTTCTGGCAGCTCACTTGGCTCTGACTCTTGATGCATCGTGTTCATTCATTTTCCTTATCCTTACAGCCTATGACTACTGGTTGGGGCACATACACACTTTACATAAAACCCACATTACAGGAGCTATTTTAGTAGAAACGTCCTAGATTCGGAAAAACAAACAGCCTAATTATCTCGCTGCAGCACATGATAATTGCGTTTTTAATTAGTTTAGGTGGCAGCCGTAACAAACAGCGATGAAAACAGGTCTAAGTTTATCACAGTGACTCCACTTTAGAACCTTAACACATGCGGTAATATCCAGCAGGCTGAGCAAAACTTCCCCTACACATGCTGAGAGGAACTTCACAGGGCTGATACATTGGGAAATACACCGCTCAATGACTGTGCCGGGATTATAGCTGTCGGGACTAAAACTTTCACATATTCCCAAAGAAGAAAAATATCACCAATAATAACAGGACTTAACCATGCGGGTACAATCACATCTGCAGCATAGAAGCCGAAGAATGGATTAAACAATAAATACGCATCTTTCTTATAACAGACAACAATGGATCCCAGGGGACCCCCCTGACTATAATAGGGTCCATGGGGTTTCCATTGTTTTCTCTTTGACATCACTGAATAGAAAAGTCAAGTTTGCAGGACTTTTCATCTATGGACAGATATGAATGCAGCATAAGGCACTATTCACATAATAATTGAGTCTTCCAATGGACGTATTACACATTGTAAGGTTTCAAACCATATACCTCTAATGGAAAGCTGCAGCTTAAGTCACCAGTATGCTGCACAACATACATTTTTACTGCACTTCTATATATGTAATGGAATAGTCTACCACTCTGCTCTATACAGTAAAAAATGAATGGGTACAAACCTGCCATTTGGAAAGAAGTGTTGAGTATGTATCCTTATGTTCTCAAGATAGATAAGAAGCTACCAGGGTTTTGCGGCATCTACTTATTTCCCTCTTTCTGTTGCGAACACATGCACACTTCGCTGAGCTTAGCATGCATGTGTATACAATGGTCTTGTAGAATAGCTTTTGGCCAAATAAGCTAACAAAGAGAAGGGAGATCAAAGATTGTCATATATCCCAATACACTAAGACTCAAGAAAAGTTGCGGTTCCTGTGGTTTTACAGTGGATTCCAGACACATGCAACTATATACAGTATGTCTTTTTTGGAATATGGGATGGAAATCCATGCAAACATGGGGAGGACATACAAACTCCTTGAAGATGTTTCTTTGCCCTTGGCGGGATTTGAACACCAGGTCTACATTGCTGCAGTGCTAACCAATGAGCCACCATGTGGCCCCTACATGCAACTATATACTGTACGTCTGCCAATGGTTCACATTACAAGGAAGGTGTCCATTTGGTACGGTGTGAATTTAGCTGGGTTGTTAGAATCAACCCATATCAGATTGGTGCAGGGTCTGGCACATAAAACCACCAGCAAACAGATGAGGGAAAAATACTGTAAGAGAAATGTGGTATTACATGGCAGTCAAGTAGATAAGAGGTTGTCCACGTAAAATATGGACTGTCAAGTCTACAGGGTCACTGCTATGGCTCAAAAAGTGGATTCTAAAGTGGGAGCCCCTGTTATGAGGGTCATATACCTTAAACAGTTACTAACTTGACAAGAATTTGCACACACTACCGGAGATGATAAGAAACATTGCAATATATCTTATCAGAGAAAAATGCTTCTTTCTGCGTTTATCAGGTTATTTCCATAGTTCCCATTCCCTCTGCTAAACGGCCTCACGTTGAAACTCTTATTACACTCTGTAACTGCGACTGCATTTGTGTAAACATCTATGGAGAGGGGAAGGAGAGGGCAGAGGAAGCGAGAGATAGCAGCAGAAAAACAGGTTTAGTGTGATGCTGGAGCTAAATGGGGGCTTTCTATCACAACCAAAGTACTTTCTGCACATCACTACATTCCAGCACTTCTTTATATATGTCCTGCATTATCCTGGGACTGTTTCTAAGTGAGAGGAGACAGTTATCAAGTAGATTCTCCTCTTTGTACTGTATGTATTGCATGGCAGCTCATTGAGAAATGCAACCTACAGATAGAGACTGCAGAGGGGAAAACTGCTAAATCTAGGTGACACAATGGCATTAATAGTGTTATTCCCTATGTAATCACATTGCGCTATTGATCCATGCAGTTTGTTTTAAAGGTGAAGTATGGTTTTAAGGGGATACATGAACAGGAGTTACCTTTACAAGACAATGATAAATTAAAACCTGATACATCTTATACAAAGACTATGGAAAATATTAGTCAGGTAATGACCTTGCTCACCAATATGATATCAGTAGAGAACTGTCCTGGGATGAATGTGCAGTGAGACAAAAAAGGGGATAATGTTTCCAACTCACGGAATAATTTGGTCAGTATAAAAGAAATTGGTCTCTTTACTCGTCTTTTGTTCAGATGAAGAGCATGTTTTCACCATGTGGCACAAATAATGGAAATGTGATCTCGGTAAGGATTAATTTAATGGGCCGTCTGTAAGTGTTGTCGCTGTTGTGAGAATAGACACAAAGCAAATCTTAAAACAAACAATTATCCTTAATAAAGAGAAAAGAACAAAAGACAACCACAAAGAGAAGTGTTTCCATTCAGTGAATTGCAGGCGTCATTCAGCTGGGATCCTGTTACTTATTAGTCAATATCGCTATGTGCCAGCGCTCCAGCAGTCATCCACTCCTATGTGCTGAATATTCATTCTCTCCCACTGTGGCCTATGCTTTTACTATATATTTTACTGTTTTGTGTTGCTGTTTTATGTCTTAGTACTGTTTGACATATGTAGGAGTAGGTGCTGAAGACTACTTGCCTTAAAGGAGTTTTTCAGATTCTACTGGGTGCAGCTTAGTTTCTGTTTATATCTTGTTGGAGATTTATAAGGGTTGTCCAGGATCTTGTTTTATTAAAGCAATTGTCCAGGATTTAATATTTTTATAGCCTATCCTCACGGTAGGCCATAAGTATTGTGATCGATAAGGGGGCCGACATCTGGCACCTGGACCGATCCTCTGTGCAGAGCTGATTCCAGTGCCTGTCATGAACGCAATATTGGGCTGGAAGCAAAAAGCTCCATCTGCTGTACAGTGGCCCGGCGCTGCATTATGACTCCCACTGACTTCAATGAGTGAGCTGCAACAAAATCTGCAGGCTGCTAGACAATGGATGGAGCGTTCTACTTCCAGCCCCTAGTGGCCCCTGCATGCAGTATTCTGTCTCATTGAGGACCACCCATGAACAATTATTATACTCTGGGGTCTGTTCAGACCCCAGAGTATAATAATACAAGACCCAGGGTAGGATACAAACATTAAAAACACTGTTACTTACCTCTCCTGGGCGCCGACACCCTCCCTGCTGATGTTGGCCATCTTCAATGATGGATGGACCATATGTCACATGAGTCAATCTTGCATAGCAATGCATAAGGACGCAAGCCTGGCTCACGTGACGTCTGGGACATCACCAAGTAGGACTGAAGCAGGGGGCCACACGGTGGCTCAATGGTTAGCACTGCAGCCTTGAAGCACTGGAGTCCTGGTGTTCAAATCCCGCCAAGGGCAAAAAACCATCTGCAAGGAGTTTGTATGTTCTCCCTGTGTTTGCATGGATTTCCATCCCATATTCCAAAAAAGACATACTGATAGGAAAAAATGTACATTGTGAGCTCTATGTGGGGCTCACAATCTACATTAAAAAAAAAAAAAAAAAGTAGGACTGAAGCCTTCCGGAGCATAGGAGAAGTAAGTAAAAGTGTTTTTTTATGTTTCCTCACCTCTCCTAGCGTTCGGATCATTATACTCGGGGGTATAATGATAGAAGTGTTTGTGGGGTTCGCAGGCCCGTGGCCTCACTTACCAATCCCAGCTCTCGCTCACAGCTTCCTCCTCAGAAGGGGAAGCGCCAGTGGCTGTGAGCAGGAGCCAGGATCGGTAAGTAGATAGGGCCTGTTACTTTCTGGAGCTACTTCAGCAGGTAATGGCCTATTAAAGAAAAAAATCTGCAGCGGTAGGGGCAGTTGCCGGGCCCCCTAGTCTCCCGAGCTCTGTGGCAACTGCTACCACCGCTACCCTGGTAGTTATGCCACTGTACTGACTGCAAAGTTTGTCGAAACGACAGTGCAATTTAAGGGAATGTTCAGATTCCTTTCAGCAGAGAGCAATGGGCAAGCAATACAGTACATATAAAACAGATAACATTGAAGCATCAGACATGACAGATGGAATACAACAAGATTAAGAAATGTACAAGCAGAACCCAAAATGCATAAAGAGATACTTTAAACTGTACAAATACAGAAGAAAAGAAGCAGAGGTTAAACCAAACCAACCAAAAGTAACACTCAGCATGTTCTGTGCCCCTGGCACCGCAGACACAAGCTGTTGTACGCAGCTTGTACAGTATCAGCTGACGGCCTGTCAGGACAGTCACTGTGAACTTCATTTTCCCTCGGCCTCCCTGGTCTATTATCACATCACGCCCGCTTACACAGTACGCCATTGTAATAGCCCTATATAAGGGTATTGTTAACTATGGAGGAAAAACGTCTACATCGATAAGACTGTGTGTACACAATACAGTGGGCAGAATACATGCACCAAGTGCTTCTTTACTGACTTTATCCAATACAATTCATAAAAAGACATTTTCCACTTAGCACTATAGTAAGAAGCAGGTAAAGACATGGTATCATTCAGAAAGAAGAGTGGGGAAAACCAAATGACTTAGGAACCATGGTTGGTATCTTAATTTACGGATATGTTTAACGAACTTTATGCCATCTATCATATATGAATACAATACATATACCAAGTTCTCGCAACCACAAAATGTAAGTAAAAGAAGTCTACTTCTACCAAAATCCTAGGTTGCTCCCTAAGGTGAAGACTGACAGGTGCCAATGTGCAGGGACCACAGGCGAAAGATGCACAAAGGTGTACCAGAAAATTTCATTTGTCACTCCTTAGGGAGAGACCACCATATAGGTGTGTGGAGACTTATTAAGCCTTCAGCACTCCACTTCGCAAAGGACCATGGGAAGAATATGCAAATCTGTCTTCCATGATGTAATCAGGAAGTCAGCTGCTGCCTCAGTGTTGCAAACCACTAGAGGGCGCTCACTGGAATGTGCAAGTCTGTCTTCCCTGATATAGTTAGGTATGTTCACTATCTACGGCGCTAGCTGCCCCTAGTACAGCATCATAAATGTGGTTTTTAGGCTAAGGCCCCAGGGTGAGGAAATGCAGCTTTTTTCTATTGCAGATTTTGTTGCTGTTTTTGAGCCAAGAATGGCTACAATAGGAATGGGAAATATATACAAAGCTCTTATACATCTGCCTTTTGCTGAATCCACTCCTGGCTTTGGCTCAAAAAATGCAACAAAATCTGCAACAATAAAGCTGCATTTCGGCAATGTGGGGCCCCAGTCTTATAGGGGATTTTAGTGGTAGTAGACTCTCTTTAGGGTAAGGCCCCCACGTTGCAGAAACTAAGCTTTTTTTGTTGGAGATTTTATTTTTTTTGAGCCAAAGCCAAGAATGACTACAAAAGGAATGGAAAATATATAAAAAATTCTTATACTTCTCCCTTCTACTCAATCCTCTCCTGGCTTTGGCTCAAAAAAACGCAACAAAATGTGCAACAAAAAAAGCTGCGTTTCCGCAACGTGAGCCCTTACCCTTAAGGTGTAAGGTATGGGATGGCAGAACTAGTAATGTAGAGTAAGAGTCTTATGCACTTGGAGGTTATTCTGGGTGCACAATAGTCTGGTATAAGCCCGTCCTATACCTCCTTGTATATTCAGACACATGCATTCATTGTGCACATCTCCTTCACTATAAGCTTTGCGTATGGATGCAGAATATGGTGCCCCATGGACCTTATGTAGATTTAGTAGGCCGCTGTGCAGAGACAGTGCATGCCGCTTTGCTCTGTATATGATGAGATGAACACCTCTATTACCACGGCCTAGATACTGTAAAGTCAAGTGTGAAGCAGAGACAGCCTTTAAAAGAGATTTGTCCTTGTCTCTACTGCTTCCAGATGTACTGCATTATTCTGTATGGTTTGTTGCCCAGGTAAGCCCGGTGAATAAGACCTGCAGCTCTATAGTTTCTGCAATAACTACAAACACAACTAACTCTGATGAACACACTATATATCAATGGGGTCTTTGGGGTGTTATTTGGTATCTGTAATACTATGGATCTGACACTTTGTCATTATTAAGAGCATCAAACCGTTCTCTACTACAATGCTGCTCCAAAGGTGCATATCATACCATGGAATGTGTCATTTCAACGTACACAGCATTGAACAGGTTAACCATTACTATATGCGCTTGCTGTCACTTCCTCTTAAATATGTTCTAAAAATGAACATCATAAATGATGTGGGAACCTGCTCGCGTATCACGAGAGGGGGGTATACAATGTAAGTTGATTACAAAGGCACGAGCTTTCAGTATATGTAACAAATGCGGCTTTTGAACTATTAATCTCTTTTCATCTCTAAACTGCATTTCAGCTATGCAGGTTTATATTATGTTATGGATTACGGCTGTCAGAACACATGGGGTGAAAACATGGAGGACTGACGGCAAGACGCTAAACAGACTCTGAGCTGGCCCATGTCACGTCCTAGGTCTAACTATTATAACACGAGCCTCTGTGAAACATTTGCTTTAACCCTTTTTTGTTTCCAGAGCTATGTAAGTTCCTTTTTTGAGATTCTCTCAACCAAGAGCACAGCACTAAAACCCTCAAAATATCCATAAATGGTACACAACTCCTCCAGTCACAATGTGACCAATGCTTTAAACAAATGCAGTTAAAACCCAAAAATGTAAATCTCTAACCAAAGCGTTTCCCTCCTGGCATTCAGGATTCTTCAGAGATGAACAAAATGAAAAGTATCAAATAGACAATAATAGAATAAAATACTATCATCAGCCCAGGGGTGAACCTGGCATTTTTGCCGCCTGAGGCGGACGACAGAAAGCCGCCCCCCCCTTCCCGGGGAGGAGGGGGCGGAGCGGAGGGGGCGGGGCAGACAGGGTGGCGTTAGCAGGCAGAGAGCAGGCAGGGAGAGGACCTGCTCTCTGCTAAGCGTGAGGGGAGGCTGCTGGAGCAGCGCTGCGTCCACAGGGCCTTCCCAAACCACCGCTCGCTTCCCGTGCCGGGCTGCCGAGACGGTGACGCTAAGCCATCCTGGACTGGCTTCGGTCAGCAAAAATGCTGCCCTCCCCGGGGCCCTGGCATAGCGCCGCCTGAAGCAGTCGCTTCAGGTCGCCTCATGAGAGGTGCGGCGCTGCATCAGCCTGACCAGCTGGTCCTACAATAACTAATGGTTACAACTCATGTAACAGCTGATGCTACAGTAACAGAATCTAAAAACCAGATGACAAAATATCAAATAATAATGACAAAGTCATAAACCGGTCACAAAAATAAGCAAAATAATGGTGGGATGCCAAATATGAGGATGTGTAATCAATTACATCAAATAATGGCAGCATTGTTCCCATTATATGTATCCAAATATACATAGACTGCAAACCCTTGTGGGCAGGGCCCCCATCCCACTGTACCAGTTGGTCACTATTAGTATTGTGTATGTTTTGTATATTCTGTGTACCTTATGTAAACCTTCAAATGTACAGCACCATGGAATTAATACAATAATGTACAGCACCATGGAATTAATATAATAATGTACAGCACCATGGAATTAATATAATAATGTACAGCACCATGGAATTAATACAATAATGTACAGCACCATGGAATTAATACAATAATGTACAGCACCATGGAATTAATACAATAATGCACAGCACCATGGAATTAATACAATAATGTACAGCACCATGGAATTAATATAATAATGTACAGCATCATGGAATTAATATAATAATGTACAACACCATGGAGTTAATATAATAATGTACAGCATCATGGGATTAATATAATAATGTACAGCATCATGGGATTAATATAATAATGTACAGCTCCATGGGATTAACATAATGCACAGCACCATGGAATTAATATAATAATGTACAGCATCATGGAATTAATATAATAATGTACAGCACCATGGAATTAACATAATAATGTACAGCATCATGGGATTAATATAATAATGTACAACACCATAGAAGTAATCGTTCTATATGAATATACTGTATTATAATAATAATAATAATAATAATAATAATAATAATAATAATAATAATAAATAATAATAATAATATCTAAGCTGGAAGCCATATAAACAGATAACCCATGATGAGCCAACATGGAGCAGAATCTAAAGTGTCCATGCTCATGTCAGAATGATATAAATTTTTGTATAGCGGGGTATTCTGGTTATTTTCACTCACTATCAGATTCAGACAATTACATTCTGACTTCTCAAATTGGTTGCTATATTAAGGAAATAAAAAAGTATATATCCTAGAACCAGAAGACTGACCTTAAAGGATATGTATATAAGAGGAGTCACACACTTGCCTATGTTAACATACTGTAACACAATGTGGCCATAAAGGGATAAAACTCATCTAATGATATGAACAAGTAAGACAAGATCAGTACCAGTGATGTAATGCAGCAGAACAACAGAAAGGGGGCAGGAGAGCACAGTCATACTCATAACTAATATTGGATTCTAGCAGTAATTCACAGAGGTCAACCAACCATTAAAATTCTGACTGTCTCGATTTTCTGACTTATCAAATGAAACTAACTGAGCATTACAATGTCATTAGTTGTTTGGAATGAGTGCATAAACTTAAATTTGCAATGCAAGAAAATATACAAAAATATCCAGCAGCTGAAACCTCCGGCTAATAAAAGCAAAGTGTTATGCAAAACATCTTGTTACAAGAAGACAAAATAGCTGTGAATGTGACGCTTGCTGTGAAATGCTCATTATGACCCAAACGGATAAATAATTACATTTTGATCTTAGTCTATGATAAATGGAAAATAAAACAATCATTTTCTGGTACGGAGATTGGTACAGCAGAAGAACTAGAAATGCACCATGGAAGTCTCCCTAATAACCTATTCCATGGGCGATATTGCCTGGGCCATCAGATCTAAAGGTGAAGAACATCTTGCAAACATTCTTCTGTGGGCGAGAAGTATATCCAGGTAAAACGTGTTTTACCATAGACTTGTCTTCTATCAAAATAGGTGGTATATATTCTCCTTCTAATAACAGTTGGAATCCCTTATGAGTATACTTGTCACCTTTATAAGATGAGGATCCAAGAGGTTCAAGTTGTGTAGTCCATTCCAAAAATTTGTAGTGACCATGCCCCCTCTCTTTTTTTCCAAAACCCCACACCTTTTGGGGCGTGACACATCCCATGTGACTTGAACACAAAATGTGTCAGTCATGCCCCTTTTTTGTCATATGACCAGCACATAAAGTGCCTACATCATATAGAACATGACTGGCTGGATGAAGTTGGTCCACTCTTCTGGGAAATCGGGAGGTCATACCTTTTTCTAGATATTTTAGAAGAAATGATAAGTACGCCTATGTGACAAAACCTGGCATAACCTGTGTCTAAGATGCAGAATAGAGGCCACCAAAAATGATAGCCTGCAATGTTACTGGAAGATTCACAGAAGAGCTTAGGAAAATAAGATCTGTCATTGGATCTCTCTGGGTCATAAAAGGAGAAAATGCCAATGCAAATCCATTACAATTAAAAACCCTTATACCCCTATCCCTGATACCTCTGTGGTTTTCCTAGCTTGGTCCGATCCTTGTAACTGGCAGCAGAGGTCACTTGCAATGGCACATCAATGGGAAAAAGCAAAGGTTACAATTGGGTTTGCTTGGGATTATCCCCTCCCTATTGATCTCAATGGAGAAACCTGCAACAGATTTCTGCAGAGTGTGGATGAGATTTGTTCACATTTTATGCACTTTACTGCTACTGTCATTTCAGTAATGTTATACACAGAGGATCCAGGGGCCACACATAGCTCCAGAGCCACTGTCCATAGAACAGCCTATGGCACTGTATTGCATTACTATTATACTGTATATACATGGATATAACATACTGATCTTTACGGCTTTCTCTCTTGCAATGAAGATTCATTCAGCTTAAATTATCTGTCAATGTGAAACTAGCAAATCCCATTAAATGTATACAGATTGCTTTAAAATGTTTACGCATAATGGTATTGCATCCGAAGAGAAATTTCTATGGAGTTTCTTCCCAGACTTCCAGCACTATGACGGAGATATTTTAATTCATAAAAATAAAATCCTGCTGACCTCCATCTACCCTGTAGGCAGCGCAAAATCCGAGTTTTAGATAACTCAATATGAAAAAATACCAGCTATTCTCAGACCAATGTCCTCCAATACAAAAATAATAATAAAAAAAAAAAAAATAAAAAAAACCAGGCTGTCTTTATTCACCCAATAATGGATAAAGGTTCTACTGCTGAGATGATACCTCATTGTCTGAGTAAATAAAGATACAGTCTTTTCAACTTTTTACAAATTTTTGGAATTTTTAAATGTTATAGTAAGATAAAACGGAAGTCGCGTTGATAGTCATTCCTTTATTGTACGTCACATCAGTAGCCCGTTCTTTATTGTAAGCCACATTGGTAGTCATCTCTTGTAAATCACATCAATAGTCCTTTCCTTATTGTACGTCACATCGGTAGTCATTTTTTTATTTTTGTTATTTTTTGTCAAACATTACAAACTAATGACCTTATTTTAGTAAAAGGGAATGTCTAGTTCCTTGATTTCTTTCACCAAGATCTTAAAAATTGTAAAAACCAATAAACTAATATTCACTTTTTTCAATCTTCCCCCTACACTCTTTGATGCTGCTTCCCAAATCCTACAGCGGTTTCTATACTAGTCATCAACATGGACGTATGACCATCCATATGACAGTAATGGGCTTCAGCAGTCACATGTCCTTATTGGGGGCTTTAGAGAGGCTAGGCTGGGGGCGGATAGGATAGGTTAATATTTAACCTATCCTACATCATATTCTTTAGTGTGTCCATGTGTTTGTGCCTACAGGCTACAAACACTATGTATTGTATGATCTTGCATGTGTTTCCTTGTCTATCTCACCTCTTTAATAATGATAATAATACATTTTATTTATATAGCGCCAACATATTCCGCAGCGCTGTACAATTTGTAGGGTTCAAATACAGACAGATACATAAAGAAAGTCATTTCACACAATGGGACTGAGGGCCCTGCTCGTAAGAGCTTACAATCTATGAGGTAGAAGGGGTGACACAAGAGGTAGCAGGGGCGGCATTGCTTATACAGAGGTCAGACAATTTTGTAATAAGGTTACTGTCATTACATAAACATAAGACTTTATGAGCCGTCGACAGTCGTGACCTTTAACATGCAGATGGTGCTTGGACATATAGAGTCAGCCTGAAATGGCATCGTATCATGTGGGGTAATGTGGGAGCGGGGACAGAGGAGGGTTAGATTTTGGGGATTCTAATGACAGTATGGAAGGGTTTACGTTAGACATTGTGATAGGCCTGTCTGATAAGATGTGTCTTTAGTTTGCGTTTGAAACTGTAGAAATTGGGAGTTAATCTGATTGTCTGGGGTAGAGCATTCCAGAGAAGTGGTGCAGCTCGGGAGAAGTCTTGTATACGAGCGTGGGAGGTTCTGATAATAGAGGATGTAAGTGTTAGGTAATTGAGTGAGCGCAGAACACGGGTTGGGCGGTAGACAGAGATGAGGGAGGAAATGTAGGGAGGTGCAGCATTATGGAGAGCCTTGTAGATGAGGGTGATAACTTTATATTTTATTATATGATGAATAGGCAGCCAGTGTAGCAATTGGCACAGACCAGAGGCATCACTGTAGGGTCTAGCCTGATAGATGAGCCTGGCCGCTGCATTCCTATGCTAACCTACGGCCAGCAGAAGAGGAGGCAGAGGGAATGGACAACATGGAGTTGTATAGTAAGGTACCTGCAGAAGTTTATGGGACCCTACGATATTTTTAGATTTCATCTAGTGTTATATTTCTGATAAATGAGTATGACAAAAATATTGGAAAAAAAAAAAAAAAAATTCACTGAAGGGAGAGTAATCCCAAAAACAAGTACCAAAAATAAAAATAAAACTTCACCTTTATTTTTTTTGCAGATAAAAAACAACAAAAAAGGTAAAAACACATCTCCGGCAAACCAGGCAATGGAAACGCCAGATATTTACTGGGTGTGCACTAATCTTTGTGCCACACCCCCTCGGAGGATAGGATAAATATGGGCGAGTAAATGTAGTTTAAATTCACCTATTCAGCCCTTTTACTAGAAAATCCTACCTCCCTACAATATACAAAGTATGTCCGGAGTATATTGGAACTGAATTCAAAATAGTATCAACCTCCAAAACCCAATATTATAGTGCAAATAGTGGGAGTATCCACTTCCTCCCTGAGGATACTGGCCTAAAGCCACACCAACAGGGAGGGATAGCGGAAAAACTACACCACTGGATATGGAGGATTCAGTCCATAGCTCCCAGACATACATATATCTACTGCAACTTTACCCTACGCGTTTTGTCTCATGCGAGACTCCTCAGGGGTATATAGTATGTCAATTTGTTGCAAACAAGTGGCATAAGCCACACGATAGTGCAAGTGTCTGGCGGTACGATGCACTGACCGCCGGCAGGACCGCTCCACAGACAGCGGTGAAGTGCCCTGTTACTGCCGGTCTTTTTAAATCAGTAACCACGCCCCCCCAGCAGTATATCGGGGGGCGTGGTTACTGATTTAAAAAGACCGGCAGTAACAGGGCACTTCACCGCTGTCTGTGGAGCGGTCCTGCCGGCGGTCAGTGCATCGTACCGCCAGACACTTGCACTATCGTGTGGCTTATGCCACTTGTTTGCAACAAATTGACATACTATATACCCCTGAGGAGTCTCGCATGAGACGAAACGCGTAGGGTAAAGTTGCAGTAGTTATATGTATGTCTGGGAGCTATGGACTGAATCCTCCATACCCAGTGGTGTAGTTTTTCCGCTATCCCTCCCTGTTGGTGTGGCGTTAGGCCAGTATCCTCAGGGAGGAAGTGGATACTCCCACTATTTGCACTATAATATTGGGTTTTGGAGGTTGATACTATTTTGAATTCAGTTCCAATATACTCCGGACATACTTTGTATATTGTAGGGAGGTAGGATTTTCTAGTAAAAGGGCTGAATAGGTGAATTTAAACTACATTTACTCGCCCATATTTATCCTATCCTCCGAGGGGGTGTGGCACAAAGATTAGTGCACACCCAGTAAATATCTGGCGTTTCCATTGCCTGGTTTGCCGGAGATGTGTTTTTACCTTTTTTGTTGTTTTTTATCTGCAAAAAAAATAAAGGTGAAGTTTTATTTTTATTTTTGGTACTTGTTTTTGGGATTACTCTCCCTTCAGTGAATTTTGTATAAAGAAAAGTACTAGACATTGAGAAGTCAGTGAATTTATGACAAAAATATTGGGACAGCCCATGGGATGAAGTACTACACAGGTATACTGAGTCCAAATGAAAAATTGTATGTAGTGAACTTACCCCCACAACTATACACTATTGCCTATAGCTCCACACTATATATTTGCACTACACAGGCTCTCTGTATGGTTGTGTCAAATGCACAATGTCTTAGATAAGTCATTTACTAGATGTGGCTTCATAAATTGTTCCATGTAACAAGGATCTGGCATCAGGCAGAGAGCTGGAATAATGAATTACATGCATGCCATGGCATATGGAGCTCCGTATTATAAATGTGGTGTTGTGAGCTCAGCAGACTGTATAGTAATACTTGTTATTTTTCAGCTTAAGTAGTATTTTGATGATAATGAATTGTCGGAAGCTCCCGACTCCAGACTTAAATGTATTCCTTCTCACATATTCTGAATTCATATGGAAAAGTTAATCTTCCTCTGAACCTTTCCCCAGTAAATGTCTATTAAGAGAGCAGAGCTTATCTGTTTTATTAGCCGAAGCCCAAATGCATTGTCTTTATCTGCTCCAGTTCCTGACCGGAGACGAGAACTGCTGATGTCCTGGCATATAAACCAAATATGAGATCAGGAGCATTTTACGATTCCAGACTCCGTAGATGGGCGCAAGCTCTAGATAAAGTGCTGGATGACATCTGCTTGCAAAAGTCAAGATAATGGAAAGAATCAAGCTGGTACGAAATATACAGCTATGTACGCCATTTCTTATTATAGGCATATCAGCCATTCCCAAAGGTGGTGCCGTGGATACCTGCCAGGGATGCCGGCACACTCTGGTGGGAAAATGGTTGCATGTCATTCAGCTATCTTGGTATCGGCACTCATCATTCAACTATATCGGCATCCAATCAACATCCTTAGGTCATTGAATGCATTCAAGCATTTGTTATTGATGTCTGCAAATCAGTCCAGACCCCCTGCATTGAACCGGAGAATTGAGAAAACTCCAGGGAGACGAGGATGGGTAAGTGTTATAGCTTCTTACTTATATGCCACAATTGGTCAATAGAGAGTATTTCATCTTGCCTGGGAGCCACAATGCAGAATTACTTACCCTGGGGGCCACTGGTGAGCATTACTACATGCCAGGGTGATACTGAGGAACATTGCTATTTGCCTGGAGGCCACTGGGAAATATTACGACTTGCCTGTGGGCCATTGGGGAGCATTATTAGATTAGGTGTCTAGGGGCCATTTCAAAGCATTGGGGACCACTGGGTAGGTATGATTTGGTGGAAAGCATAATATAGTATAGTATAGTATAGTATAGTATAGTATAGTATAGTTTTGAGGTTGAATTCATATGATGCAGTTGTGCTGACCCACCCCCATGCATGTTCAGCTTGGCCAATTGTATGTGTTTTAAATAGTGAACAGGAAATAGGTCGCTGCCAGATCATCTGATATGGGCGAAAAGTTGGAGCAACCCTATACACATCAGATGGGCACCTGACCCCTCCAAAATCAGCAAGTTTGACACCCAGTCCTCTAATGTCTATAGCCACATTTAGATTTTTACTGTAGATAAAAATATGATTGTAAATCTGTGGCACAGTCAATGGCATCCATTAGTATCTAATATGCTTTCCATTCTGATAACTTAAAGAGAGGACCTGTCAAAGGCCTCAAAAATTCAGTCACATCCGTCATCTTATAGATGTGTTCGAAAAGAGTTTTTTGCGGTTTCGTTTATCCAAATCTATTCAGCCATTCCAAAGATATAATCCCCATTACTGTTTATGCAAATTATGGGTTCGTCATGCACCACCCACCTGGCTAATAGACCCGAATTTTAAAAAACTACATAGTCTGTCAGATGAGCTTCATCACTGGGCTTTTGAGACTTAGTGTCAGGTCCTCTTTAAGATGGTCGTAAACAGTTGACAGCCATTTCTTTTAATTCTCCTCATAGACCTGAACCCTCGATTTAGCCAAGAAGACAAGCATTTTCTATGGGAAGAAGTAAATAAGTCTCTGCCAGACACCTCCAGATTATCTACCTTAAGAACAAAGGATTAGGCATGTTGAAAGTCAACATACCCGACCCTTATTGTCCAACACATCCGTGTACACAATAAATGGACAACGGGTTCTGCCAGAATCGGTGCATTCAGATGACTATCTCTTGCCACATGTAGATATAAGCTCCTAGTGCAGGGGTCGGCAACCCCTGGCACGCGTGCCAAGAGTGGCACGCGAGGTATATTTTGCTGGCACGGCAGGCAGCCAACAACTTTCATTCATTAAATTAAGAGAGAGAGCGTCCTTTCAGTGCTCTGGTAGAGCTGCGGTGTAGGACACGCCCCCTTCTCTCCCTACCACCAATCAGAGGTGAGCCTCTCACTGCACAGGATAAGGGCTCCCTGGACCTGCTGCTACACGTGAGGAGGAGCTCTTGCTGTCTGCAGCCCTGAATAGGAGAGGAGGAGAGGACTCAAAGTGAAAGTAAAAACACCAGGTACGTGTGTTACTAACCATTCTTATTAATGTCAGGCATTTGGTTTTATTAATTTAGTTTTAGTAACTCCATGTGCCTCACATTAATAGCAGTTAACCCCATCATGTCCCTCACATTAACCCCTGTGTGGCTCACATAAGGGTTACTGATGTGTGAGACATATGGGGGTACTAATGAAGGACCTATATAATGAAGATGTTCACTTATTACCTCCATATGTCTCACATAGCAGTGTCCCTTATGTAAAGCACACAGGGGGTTAATGTGAGGGACATGATGGGGTTAACTGCTATTAATATGAGGCACATTGAGTTGTAATCTGCAATGCACATGACCAACTGTGGATAAAAGTACAGACCTATATATTTCAATTGACCCATATATACAGCCATTCTTTTTGTGGCTGTGTATCTGGGCCAAATTGAAGAGCTGAAAACTATTGAGCAGGTCCTATATGTGTCCTATACATTCCCTATATGTGTCCTATACATCCCCTATATCTGTCTGCATTTGCAGCCCTGTCAATTCATTTTTAATGTATAGGTCAGTGAGAACCACATCCGTGCCATTTGTATGCAGGAGGCGTAAGGCTGAGGCCCCACGTTGCAGAAACGCAGCGTTTTTGTTGCAGATTTTCATGCGGTTTATTTCAACCAAAGCTACAGATGGAATGGGAAATATATAGGAAGCTTCTTATACGTCTCCCTTCTGCTCAATCCACTCCTGGCTTAGGCCCAGAAAAACACAGCAAAATATGTAACAAAAAAAGCTGTGTTCCCTGCGCCTCAGCCTTAGGCTAAAGCCCCACGTTGCAGAAACAGCTTTTTTTCGTTGCAGATTTTGCTGATTGTTTTTAGCTGAAGCCAGGAGTAGATTGAGCAGGAGGGAGACATATAAGAAGCTTCCTATATATTTCCCATTCGTTTTCTAGCCATTCTTGGCTTTGACGGGAAAAAAAAACGCAGCTAAATCTGCAATAAAAAAGCTGCATTTTTATAATGTGGGGCCTCAGCCTTAGTGTGATTCTATTGGGTGGTGACACTGTAACTAGATGAAATTATAGCCAAATCCAGTTCCTGGGCACCAGTGCGGCCACTTTGTTGAAAGTGTGACACCCATTAATTCCTGGCTGGGGTTTTGCTGTTACTGCACCGCCAGGTGACCGAAATTAATCTGCGTTTCACTTAGGGAGCGTTCACACTACCGTCTGTGTCCAACAGCTAGTGTCCGCTGCTAATGTCTGTTCAAAATCTTGTGCGGACAGCGGACACTAGCTGTCGGACACCGACGGTAGTGTGAACGCTCCCTTACAGAATACTGAAGTTACTAACGGCCAAGGACTGGATGGAGCATACAGGTACATTGTGTGTCAGCTCTTTACAGGTATGACCTCACTCTGCTCCCAGTCACATACATTACCACTAATTGTGGGTTACGCATGTACTTACATTGCTTCTAATGGAAAAGAACATGTGTATCGAGGCAAATAGTGGTAAGCGCATGTGGCTTGGATCACAGTATGACAGCACCCCTGTGCTATATGACTTTAGTGTAGGTGTCGTCGGCTTTACAATTATTGCCCAGCACTCCAAGGACCTCATCTTTGATTTTTTAATTTAAACCGGCACGCCGAACAAAAAAGGTTGCCTACCCCTGTCCTAGTGTATAGAGAGCCAAATATCTCTGCATAGCTCACTGTTTGGCAATAAATTGGGTAAAATATCTTGTTAGTCCGAGTTATGCAAATTGCACCCGACCCAATAGATTACAGAATACGAGAAGTCACTGAGGCTCCCCCGGACACACAGGACAGTCACCATAGGTGAATCCATCATCACAGAGGAAAAGTCGCCTTAGGAATCTGCTGTGCAGTCGCAGGCAGAAGACTTCATGTTGCTTGGATACAGTGATAGTTTTCACCGCAGTGGCACGTGTCATTGAAAGAAACTGGTGACTATGTGACATTCCTTGCTGAAGCTTCACCTCGAAAGGGGCAAGGAGGGTTCATAAACACTTCATGTTTATCTCCATTCATCTCTGATACGTGGCAGCTTATCCGCAAAGACAAAAGCAAATCAGATATATAAAGAAGCTGATGTATTGATCGGGGCAGATGTGAGGATTTACATACTGTGTGTGTCCCCTGACGGGCACTGTCTGCTCGTTCACCTTCTTTTCTCCTTTTTGTCCAAATTATCTTTCTTTATGCTCAAAAGGAGATAATATCGTAGATTAACTACACTTTGTGCAATGTTATTTTATCAGAGGTGTAACATGAATCTCCTGTATTATGCCCCAAGTATAATTTATCATCTACAGCATTGTTTCCCAACCTTTTCCATCAAAGCACTTCCAAACGTGCATGCCTCCAAAGTATATGCGCTGTGCTGTATACCCCCGGAGATTTCCAGGCGTACTTCATGGGATACAAGTAGCCTAGGTTGAGAGCCACTGTTTTGCAGTGCTGGTTCCATCACATTGGGAAGGGACACCTTGTGGGCCCCCTTAGGTTGCTGGGCCTGGAAGTGACGGCTCCCTCTGTAGCCCTCATGTTATGCTACACTATAATTTAATAAGCTAAATACAAGACACTATTAGCCCCATCTATCACTAAACAATACAAGAACTAGGTTTCTCTGTACTGTTAGAGGAGTATTTCACTAGGAAGCCATTATCATTTGTCCACCGGATAGGTAATAACTGCTGGATCCGGGCCCTCCAATCTGCCCAGCTAGGAAAAAGTTGCATGGAACAGTGGTGAACTTTGTGCCATTCTGTCCCCCCATTCATAAGGATAACTAATAAGGACAACTGAGTGTAGAATAGAATTTTTTGCATAAGTTGTACAACTAAAGTCTATGGGAATAGAGGATGTATGATTAATTTTGATTCTGTAGTAGAGATGAGCGAACATTATTCGAAACAGCCATTTCGAATAGCATGCTCCCATAGAAAAGAATGGACGTAGCCTGCACATGGGGGGTTAAGCGGCCGGCTGCCGGCAAAGTCTGCGTGCTGGACGCTTCCATTCATTTCTATGGGAGCGTGCTATTGGAAACGGCTGTTTCAAATAGTGTTCGCCCATCTCTATTCTCTAGAAATGAAAAAAACCTGACACCCCGGTATCGTTGATCATCGTTGGAGGCCTTCCATGTGGATCAATTCTAGCATACAAAACCAAAATCACTGAAAGACCTATCGAAAATACTGTTTCATTTAGAATCGGTATTTAAGGCCGGGGCCCCATGTGGCATAAACGCCATGGCAAAAACCAGATCGTTCTACAGTCCATGCAAACTGGATGGGATTCTAGGCAATCCTATCCACATATTGTAGAAAAATACGCACAGCAGAACCGTCACTGTTTTGTTAATTATACCTACAGAAAAGCCGTCGGTTTCCCTGTAGGTATAATTGAAGCAGAAAAGTACTGTGGGAAAAACCACAACACGTTTTCACCACTATATGGGACATTAGCTTAAAGGGACTGAACAATTTATCACCTATCTGCAGAATAGGTCATAAATGTCAGATGGATGCGGTTCTGACCATTGGCACTTTCCATTATTGCCGTGGATCATTAATGATGTGGCAAGATGGATTCTTGAGCCAACCCTCTTTTAAACACCTCTTAGCCATGTGTCTTGCAGTTGGGGAAAACAGGATAGAGCGCCCCCTTCTGGTTGGTGAAGATATCAGTGATCACACCTTTCTACCTATCTTGCATTTCTGTACTGACCAGTGAATAGGTGATGACTTCTGGCTGCCATAATAACGGAGCAGCTCCCGGGATCTTGTGGTGGTGAGGGGGGGGTCTCCTAATGCGTTTGGCCACTGTAAACAGCCGCCTCTAGCAAGATGACGTCTCAGATGTCAGGTTTCAAAACTCGCAAAGGTTCCATTCTTGACATTATGTGTAAAGCTGAATTTTGCAGTCTTTTTTATCTTATTACTTTCCAGACTCACAGACACATCACGTAGTCCCAATGGTTGGCTGTAGTATCTACATTTAAAATGATTTTGCCTTGTTAAACATAAAGCGAATTAGATTGGGAAATTGATGTCAAGCAGTAAAAGCAAAGCCGATACACTCCATTACATGCATTAAAACAATTGGCCATTTCACACAGTGGAGCGTAAACAATAGGAATCCGCACATAAGAGTAACAGTAAATCTTACTTCTGCAGCCCATAGAAGGCATTTCATATCTTTTTTTGCCAAACAAAGAATATGTTTTTTGCTCTAAAGGCTGACCAACGGCCTGTGGAAATGAAATCCTGAAATAATGCACTTTATTAGGGCAGAAATACTTTGCAGCAAGGCCTTAGAGCAAAACAAAAGTGTAACATTATACGCAGAAGTGAATAAGAATATGAATAAGTAATATTTGGCTTGTAATAGTTGCTCATGCCAGATTTCTATTCATAAGCAATGAGTCATTCTGCTGGACACTAGCAGGATTTTAGAAATATTCACTGTAAGCCTAGAGCCTACTGTTATATAGCAGACTGTAGTCACAGAGGGAAATGTCAAAGAATAGGCCAGAGGTTGTCTATGGTACCCACATGTCAGGTTGGATTTATATGTCAGAACAGTCATCTCTATGAGACCAACAGTGCCATTGGGGTTTGACAGCTACTTATCCTCAGTCCCTTCTGAAATACACATACCAATCCAAGTGAGCATATTTAGGAAGTCTAGCAGGTCCATTGCTAATTTAAAGGAGTCTTCTAGGACTATAAAGTATTTATGACCTATCCTTATGATTAGATCAACTGATTAAAGGACTTGCAGTTTTTGGTTGAGCACCACATCCCATTCTCAGGTCACATTCATTGGTCACATGGCCATGCTTCAGCTCAGTTAAATAAATAGGTCTAAGCTGCAGTACCAAGCCTGGCCACTATTCAATGTATGCAATGAATAGCTCTCAGGTTAGTAAATAGTGAAGAGGTCACGGCACTTGCCAAATGCTGCAGCTCCTTCCATCAGTCTGATCCGTGCGGTTCTGGATGTTGTACCCCAGTGATCTGATACTGATGGCCTATCCTAAGAGAAAATGATCAATATCAAACAGCAAAATTACATTGTATCATTTCAGTCATTAGAGGATAAGCCAAGCCTAAAAGGTTTTTTCCGGGTTTAGGATATTGTTGACCTATCCTCAGGAGTGGAGTTTAACAAGTTGGTTCCCAAGAAGCTGAGATTGCTACAAATTTTCTAATAATCTTGGGTTTGGCCAAGCCCAAGATTTTTGAGTGTCTTGTTAGACCCTGTCGTGTATTAAGCAGAGATCTCTCCTGGACTCCTTTGTGGTTTTTTTTGCATGTTTTGTGGCCTCTTCCATGATATCATGGGCCTGAGCAGTCACGTGGGGCACACGGATGCCTTGCACAGGCCTCAGCAGGGTATTGGGGCCTGTGACATCACAAGATGAACAATGATGAACACTCTCCAGATGCCAGAAGGGAGCCCAGGATAGGTGAGGGGAAACCAGTCTTGCAAAGTGTGCTCACCTCTACTAAGGAGTATTCCAACTCTTGGCACTGCAGTCACTCAGTTATTGGAGCCGCTTAACCTCTGCACATTTGCAACAGGAATTTGAGGAATCAGTTTTATCAAATGAGACTAAAGTTAGCACTGAAAATAGTTGCTATAGATAAAATCTTACATTTGTACTCTTTTGGATTATTTTCCATTATAGGAATTTCCCAGTTTTTAGCACAAGTCTGGAGGTTCGTCGATATTCGCTGCTTGTCACTACACCTTCAGCATATCAGCACTGGAGTGATAGAAACACATACTGGAGGAAGACCACGGGATTGTCAGTGCTAGAAAGTCAGGGATTTATTTGGTATTTTAGTATGCTGCTGTTGACATTTTTATTAGTTTTTTTATTAGAATTTTTTCCTCTAAGTGTCTTCTTTCGTCCAATACTGCAGCTACAAAATCCAGTGATAGGCTGCAAACTATTACCAGTACGTGAATATACTACCTACTCACATATAATCCCACTCCTTAGTCACGTGATTCCTGGTAAGAAACCGCAATACGGCATACAATCTCCCAGCTGTTCGCATTACGCCGTGGTCCTGAGTTATTGTGCTTTCTCAACATGCTTACTTTTATTGTTTTATTTCTATGTACAACTGAACTTCCGGCTCTCCTAAGCAATATTATATAGAAATCTAAAAAATATATACCTATATATAGTTTTTTTTTTATTGAGCATGATTTTCCTACCGGCGGTTTATTTCTATAGAAATAAATGAAACAAAGGTATGATTCAGCACTGATGATGGAGGGGAAGGTTTCCGCTATGACTCAGCCTAATAACCAAGAAAATGAAGAGGGAAGCCGACAATTAACACAATTCATTATCTTCACAAAATCTCTGTGTGACTAATGAATATTTGTCGTATGGCATTTTACATAAAATATTGTAGAAATTTCCCCTTTAAGAGCTACAGATATGCCACTACCAAGCGTTAGAAAGCTTAGAATTCATGCTAGGGGCGTAACTACCGGGATAGCAGCGGTAGCAGCTACCACAGGGCCTGGGACATTAGAGGCCCGGTGACTGTGTTTTTTTTCCTTAATAGGCTGTTACCGGCTGAAGTTACTCCAGCCAGTAAAGCGCCCTATCTACTTACCGATCCTGGCAGGGGCTGGGATCAGTAAGTGACGCCGCGGACCCCACAAACACTATTATTATACTCGGGGGTCTCAGACTCCCGAGTATAATGATCGGAGGCCTGGGAGAGGTAATGGAACATAAAAGACAGTGTTACTTACCTCTACGGGTTCCAGACAGGCTTCGGGCCTACTTGTGTGACGTCACTGACGTCACATGACCGGGGCCTGCATCCTGGGTCATGTGATGTCCCGGACGTCATTGAAGATGGCCGACACCACCGAGGAGTGCAGCATAGCCAGGGATAGGTAAGTAACAGTGTTTTTTATGTTGGTATATCCTCTCGGTCTCCGATTATTATACTCTGGGGTCTGAATAGACCCCAGAGTATAATAATTGTTCATGGGTGTTCATAATGGGGCGTATTAGTGTGTGCAGAGGCCACTATGGAGCATAATACTGTGTGCAGGGGCCACTATGGAGCATAATACTGTGTGCAGGGGCCACTATGGGGAATAATAGAGCACACAGGAATGTGGGGGAAGAGTGTAGGGGGCTCGGTCAGGCTCTTTGGCGTCGGGCGGGGCCCATGTCAAAAGTTCAGCATGGGGCCCCACCATTCCTAGTTACGCCACTGCCTCATGCACACAGCAAAGCTTTGTGCAAGTTGTATATATTAGGTACCTAAACCTAACACATAGGTTTGTACTATAGACCAGTATGTATTGCATGTTCTGCCATGCCATGATGAGGATCCATGAGATAAATCATCATATGCAGTCCAAGACACATAATCGTATAGTATGGGCCACTGATTTCTACTAGCCACATATTATGGGTGCTTTGTCTACAGCAGTTAGGAAACTTGCTGTAGAAGAATATTTCTATTTATTTTTTTTTACAGAATTCTGCAAGAATCTTTGTTACAGGAATCTTCAAAAGTTCTTGCCGTTTTAGAAGCAGATTTATATGTGCCAAGCACAAGAGTAGGTACAAAGGACAATAAGTAAGGCCTTATTCACACAACTGTCTTTGTTTCTTGCCCCTGAAAATTGGACAAACCATTCCACTTGAGATGGCCATTGAGCATGCATCCCATGTCCATTTGTTGGTTTTGATGTCTGAGAGTTATCCATTTTGCATCCATCTTTAATAGGGTTGAGCGAAAAGATCGGAAAAGATCGGATTCCGATCCCGATCTTTTCCCGCGGGATCAAGGTTGGAGGTTATTTACCACAATTCTTGGCTACTGGCCAATCATTGTTAGCTTTTTCCCACAATAATTGGCCAGTAGCCAAGCATTGTGGTAAATAACCTCGGACCTCGATCCCGCGGGAAAAGATCGGGATCGGAATCCGATCTTTTCCGATCTTTTCGCTCAACCCTAATCTTTAACAGTTCGTTACAAAGGACAAACGAATTTCATTGGTCCACCGATCCCTTTTTAAAGGTGGCCACTGTCTTCTGAATTAAACCCAACTACTTCCTTAAGGTGGGTTCACATCTGCGCCCAGTCTCTGCTTTAGCCAATCCGACAGGTTTCCATCTTCTGCCCCGAGAAACTGGACAGGAGACGGAAACCCGGCAGTCAGTTTTCAAACCCATTCACTTGAATGGGTTTGCAAAATGACTGCCCGTGTGCGTCTTCTTCCTGTCTGTGGTGAAACCTTTTTTTTTATCCGGACACAAAGTCGGACATGCAGTACTTTGTGTCCAGTTAAAAAAAAAACGGTTTAGCTGTGGACAGGCAGAAGATGCACATGGGCGGTCACTCAAACAAATGGATTTGAAAACTGACTGCCAGTCTTCTGTCCAGTTGCTCAGGCAGAATACAGAAACACACAAAGCGGAGACCGGGCGCAGGTGTGAATCTGCCCTTAAATGTATTTATATGAAGTAGGAAAATTTATTTAATAAACACAATAATTGTAATACTCAAAAACCATAAGGAATAATCTTTCTGCAACATGAGGCAAGATGGGGGAAGCAGTCATCTATGCTGGCAATGCATTCATCCAAAAGAGAAAAATCAGCCTCTGAAAAACAAACGACAATTCCCGATGTTAGGTCCTGTATGTACAAGCTTACGGACGCCTGATGGTTATTAAATACCACAGCTAACAGTGGTAGGTTGTTCCTGGGAGAGGATTGTTGTCATTTATTAGAGAGATTAACTTTTACGGTTCTATCAATACATCAGACAGAGTAATAGACTTGTGGTTTGCATGAAGGATCAGCGCTCCATGCTATCTCTCACACCTCATTGCTCCAGAGAAATGAATAGGAAGATTACACAGACATCCCCTACTAATGGGTGTATTCTTGTTAAAAGCCTTTAATACATCACTTGCTTTGGCATCGCATGCAGGATCAACCTGGGATTACGGTTTCAAACATTGCAGCCTTGGTATGGTTAGGGATGGTGTAACACAATGCATTTTGCAGCCGCCCGCCCTCCTTATATAACAGATTGTTTTACTTGCAATGTTAAGTTTTAATTAGAGATGAGCGAACACTATTCCAAACAGCTGTTACGAATAGCACGCTCCTATAGAAATGAATGGACGTAGCCGGCATGCGGGGGGTTAAGCGACCGGACACCGGCAAAGTCTGCGTGACGGCCGCTTCCATTCATTTCTATGGGAGTGTGCTATTCGAAACGGCTGTTCTGAATACTGTTCGCTCATCTCTAGTTTTAATGGTTGAATAAGTGTACGGTTATATGTGACAGACTGTAAAACATGGATGATACAGAGTTATCACATGTCATCTGGTGAGGAGGTACACGACTGCCTTGAAATGAGCAGATATTTGGCTCAGCAGTAGACAGATATCATCACCATTGCCTTCATATTGTGATTGACAACACAAAGTCAAGATATTGTCTTGTGTAGAAGGCTCAGTCTGGATGGACATGTGCTGCTGGATCTCGAGCACAAAATCATATGCTATATATAGAACTCAATTTACTTTACACTTGTTACAAACTTTCTCGGTAGGGTAGTAACAGCCAACGACTATTTTAAGCCATGCCCCTTTTTAAAAACCACACCCCTTGAAAGCCTCGCACTCCAGGGGCAGTTTATATTAAGGATGAAATGAGTTGTAGGTTGGGGCCCAATAGCAAGTAATTGTCCATTTTCCACAACTATAATCCAACCTCCTAATCAATTGTATCAGTATCTGCCGATATAGTTGATTATTATTGTAGGGTATTGTATACAGGTATTGTGTCTACAGGAGGTTAATTGCCCAACCCTATCTCAAACAGATATATATTTGGCAATTTATCATGTAGTACAATGATTCTCAGCTTTCATACGGCACCAAGATTGCAGTTCTAGCTTTATCCAGAGATATCACCGTTTGAAATATACCGATCCTGACTGTGTTTTCAACTTGTGGTATCTCTAAACATTATATAGGCAGAACTGTGATTCCAGTGTCATATAAAAGCTGAGACTCTCATCACTGCACTTTGGTTGAAAATGCCTGAGATATAACTGTATGAAATGAGTTCCCCCACCACCATCGGCCTCAGTAACCATGCATTATATATCCTCCCGTGAGAAACATTGTACATATTATATCTAGCAATAGAAACAGAGAGAAAGTGGACTCCAGTATAGGATTTCATAGACAGGAGCCAAAGTGTGTTAATAAACTATATTACAATATTTATGAATACAAATGTTGCTGGAAAGTCAAAATTTTAAGACATTGGCAGTCAATATGCCCTTATGTAGTTCGCATCTAGCTTGATTCCTGATATCATATTCTACAGGCTAGGGACTAAGAGAGAGTCTGAGAACAAGGTGCGTAGCTATACGAGTCTAGTTTGGTGTCCAGATTAATTTAAGGGGTCTTATATTCATTTAAAGGAGTTGACTGTAGACATAGCAAGAATATGGCAAGTAAGGGGAGGGCCCATGTTTAGGGAACAGTCTAGGTCTACTTGCTTCACCCCAAGGCTTTGGACCTACTCCGCAGATCACGTCATTTAACCTTTTTCATCCCCTGTAAATGTATTCTGGATTACCTAAACATCTATTTGCAACTGATGGCTTTGGTAGGACAGGATAAATGAAATCAACAAGTAGGCTGCTCTCTAGTGTAGTATTGCATGAATTCTGTGCTGCAACCGCAATATTGGCTTTGTAGCTAGAAACAAAACCAAGCTAACCCCAGCCCTTCACGATATATATGAGGCCTTGAGGGCAACTTGTGGTTCATGGTATATGTGAAATACACCATGACCTTATGTACTGGATTCAACTGCTACAAGAAAACAACTATACCATGAGACTGAAGTTATAAATGATACACCTACTCCACTACATGATCATGCCATTAAGAGCTGCCAGTTGGGAGATGGATTACTCCTAATATTCCTTTAACAACACACTTGATATTTACAAGAGACATATAATGAAGATTATTTCCCAAGCTCTTCATAATGAACAGTCCCAATGCTGTTATGGGAAAGAAGATAGATGGCCTCAGATTATCTATATTAGGAGTCATGCTTTGGGAAATCACTTATGGCAATTAAACAGATTGCTGGTCATCAGCTGGCAAAAACAGATTAAAAAAAACTATAAACATAAAACTTTCCATAAGGGTGTTATTAAAAAGGCACATAGAATAGAGTAAAACATTTACAATGGTACATGATGGTACAGATATTTGGAAAAGTCACAATGGCTTGGAGCTACAGTAACCTAAAATGTGTGTTAATGACTTGCCGTCATACACATGAGCTAGAGAGTGGAGGGGCAACATGGTGGCTCAGTGGTTAGCATTACAGCCTTGCAGCGCTGGAGTCCCACGTTTGGACCCCACCAGGAACAGCATCTGCAAGGAGTTTGTATGTTCTCCCTGTGTTTGCGTGGATTTCCTCCCATACTACAAAGACATACTGATAGGAAAAAAAAAGTACATTGTGAGTCCTATATGGATTACTCCTATATGGGACTCACAATCTACATATAAAAAAAGAAAGCAGAGAGAAGAAAATATGGCTGGGGGGTGTTTGTAGTCTGTAACATGGAGACAAACAGCTCTACACCGGAGCTGCAGGCACAAATAACATGAAATGGTCTCATGAAGTTCATTTGCATAGTTGATTCATTTTCCATTTAGCTGCAGTAGTTGCAAATGGCTCTGCCTTTCGCTGGTCAATGACCATCATATCCTTGTACTTCAAAACCGTTACCTATTTCCAAAATTGTCAGTAATAGAGATGAGCGAGTAGTATTCGATCGAGTAGGTATTCGATAGAATATTACGATATTCGAAATACTCGTACTCGTTCGAATACTATTCGCAGTAAAGATTCGATTCAGAACCAGCATTGATTGGCCGAATGCTATACAGTGTACAGCATTCGGTCAATCAACGCTGGTTCTGCCGGCAGCTCGTCTGTGAGGCGGCGGAGTCTAAGATAGGGCCACAGCAGTCTCCATTGTGGTCCGATGTTAGACTCCGTCTCCTCACAGATGAGCCTCTGGCAGAACCAGCGTTGATTGACCGAATGCTGTACACTGTATAGCATTCGGCCAATCAACTCTGGTCAATGTATTCCTTTGAGAAAACGTCAGCTTCCGCATAACACAAGCTGCCAGATCTCCCGACTAGCAAGGACGAGCCTGCTGCAGAACCAGCATTGATTGTCCGAATGCTATACACTGTGTAACATTCGGCCAATCAATGCTGGTTCTGCAGGATGAGTAAGCTCACATTAGCGTTCCTGTCTGGAAGGAGTCCGCAGGAGGACCCCCCCAAACAGAATATCAGCGCAACTGCAAGCGCTGTGCAGTTAAAGCACACGGACCCGTTATAGTCTATGGGGTTCGTGTACTTTAACTGCACAGCGCTCCTCCTAAACACTCTCCTCCTGCTTTTTGTGGACTTAGTGACTCTCCTTTAGTCGAATAGTGGTTTCCCCTGAAACAAGAATTTTTTCCCATAGACTGTAATTGGATTCGATATTTGATCAAGTAGTCGAATATTGAGGCTCTACTCGAAACAAATATCGAATTTCGAATATTTCACCACTCGTTCATCTCTAGTCAGTAACCATTTACCTACAGTATACCTATACACAAAAGCTGTCCTTAAAGTTATTATATTCCCCCCTCCAAACAAACATAGGTGCGCCACCATACCTTTACAATCAATCCTATGAGGTTTTCTGCCTTTTTCTACAGTTATTTTGCTTACTCACACATTATTATCTCTATTCAAAATTGACACTACAGCAATTTTGCTGTTTCTCCTGCTATACTGATTTCCACTCTGGAAGTCTCAGCTATATCCATATTGTGGTGAACTGTAGGTCACATGACGGATTACACACATTTACAGAAGTCTATGGAGGGAAGGAAGAAGTGAGTCGAGGGAGAGAGAAGACAACAGAAACACATGTTTAGTGTGACAATGCAGCTAAACAAGAGCTTTCTAGCACAAGCAAAGTACTTTATGGACATCAGTACTTCTCTATTGATGTCCTGTATAGTCCTGGGACTGTTTGTGAGTAACAATGAGAAAGTCATAGAGCAAATTCTCCTGTACATACTGTGTGCAATGTGTGGGAGAGAAATAAAAACTACAGGTAGATACTGCAGGGGGAAAACTGCTAAACATTGTAGAACACAAATCATATGCTAACCAGAAATAGTGTCATTCCTCATGTAGATATACTTCATTACTGATTTATGCAACAGCAACATTTGGTTAAAGGTTAGGTGTTCTTTAAGAGATGCGATCACACTCTTCCCTTCTTTGCCAGAATTTTCCTAGTGACACTTTTGCCCTGACTTCCCAAAGTCCAGTGTGGCTGCACTTTTTCTAACATTAGATTGCACACAATGACAAACATAGCATATACTGTAGTCCCCACCAGTCCCAATAGTCCCCACCAGCCCCATACGTTTAAAGTTGCAGCAGTGACCGCATGAACCGACCTGTTCCTATGATAGCCAAGAGCTTACTGAAGCCTCCCAGTCCTGTCATAGGAATATTACTATTGCCATTGGCCTATGACCAGCCTCAATAGTGATGTACAGAATCGCCCATAGACTGCAATACACTCCAGTGTGTCTTATAGTCCAAAAAATATGGTAGATCTTGTAAAAGAGTATTGCAAAACCATGTTTTTTTTTTCAAAAGTGGTCATCTTAGAATATGTTGAATTAAGACATAAGGCAAGGAAGGGCACATCAGTACACATATCTAGTTATACATATAGAAATTCAGCATGGGTGATCTAAGCTGTAGGCTTTCCTGTGTGCCACAGGATTCAAGTGGGCAATATATGGAATATCGTAACTATTTGGTCTAAGGTCCCATGCACACTAAGGAATTTGAACCAGAAATTCCAGTCCATACAACGGGAGACCCAGAATCCTTGCACCTTGGTGATCTATAATGCTAAGAATCTCTGCCTCAATGGGGCTCCACTATCCTGTACTGTATATAGTATAGTACAGCAAAGCCGCAATGAGACAGGGACTCGTAGAATCATATAGCACTATGATGCAATGAGACAGAGTCTGCTAACAAGATGTAGACCAGGAAATGCTAGCAGACCACAATTCAGAAGTTCTGGATCACATTTGCCTGTGTAGATGTGGCTTTAAACGTCATCCTTCTATTGAGCCTATTGTATTTCACCTGGCAAAAGAACGGCGAATAGTATTCTGACTAATATTACAAATATTAAGAGAAATACGGATTTCCTTCTACACATTGACATCTGTTCAACACTAATATAAAAGTAATTTGAAAATAAAGACTACTTAAGCAGGATGCATATTGAGTAAAATGTAGTGTACATGTGAATAAGCAGCTAATTTTACTGCACAGTATGATAAGTGAGCACAATAATGAGACATGATTTACTATGTCAGGACTACTTAGAGAAAAGTAAGTCTGAAGAGGAATGTTTAGTAGATGTCTTCTTTCTGCTACATTTGTCTCACTCTGCTACGCGAGTACAGCTCAGCAGGGGAACAGATTCAGTTCAATGTCAGGGAAATGAGAAGGGTTTTCCACCTTGAGCTTATTAAGAAGAAACGGTGGCTCCAAACTGACCCCTATCTTAAAAGGAATTCATAGATGAAACATTTCAGATAGTTAAAGGGAACGTGACCCAAAATAATTATGTCCTTCCTACTTTGTCAGCATATACTGTACGTGACTTGCTGCTGTAAATTTGTTCACAGGATCCGCATTCTATACCATTGGAATGTATTATTCATGATGAGCTTCACTCAGTTTTGTTAAAATGAAAGGCCGCTATAGCCTAAGCCCTAATAATCTTATTACTGAACATAGATATGGTTTGATACAATTGCCTGTGATTATGGTTGAGCGATCGGGAAAGATCAGATCTCGATCGGCAATCGAGCAAATTTCACGATTGGGATCGGGATCGGCTGGAAAATTATCAGATTTTAAAAACAATCCTGAAATCTCAAGATCGGCTCAACCCTACTCTATAAACATAAAGTAACTAGGGTCAGGATCAGGAAAGATCGGATCCTGAGCAGCAATCGAGCAAATTTCACGATCGGGATCAGGATTGGCTGGAAAATTATCGGATTTTAAAAAACGATCCTGAAATCTCAAGATCGGCTCAACTGTGTAATGTGCACCTTTGTCAATATACACTACATCAACTGGTTACCCCATGGTAAGAAAAATATTCAGTAGAAAGGTGTGTGAACTGATGGACACTCCAGGCAAAACCAATTTGCCATTTTGTCTGGTGACTAAACTGTTTCCCATCCAGTTCTGTAAATGTCTCATTTTTCTTTTAATCAGGATTTTGAGTCTTAAACATTGATCTCTTTGTGTTTCTCTCAGCCTATACGCCTGCATATATAGTAATTATACTGGACCAGAAGGCCCATACCTTTCCATGTGTACTACCATTGAAATGTAAATTATTGAAAAGGAAGGTCCTTGCAGGGCTGTACTTGGATATTTTTTAATACAGTGTCTACAAATTTGTGTTCTCAGCTTAGACACAGGGAATTACCAAATATTACAACTGAATTATATCATTCTGTAATACTGCGTCACTGGCAGCCCACTTTAAAAAATGGCGGAACTCATTGGGGCAATATATTAAGACTGGCCGTGGAAAATCCATTTCTGAAGTGGCATGACACGCGCCAGAAGTATAAAGAGGCTCCAACGACGATGACATTTGTCTATTCTATAGAGGGATGTTTTCCCTATGTGTGTACTTCTGTAGAAACACAGAAAGGCCAAAAATATCCGTGCAGAATAATGCGCTGATGAAAGCTTGAAATCCTTTATTGGTTAAATGGCAGCATGTTTCGACAGCCAAACTGGTGTCTTCATCAGGCCAACCTGGTCATGCAGTGGATAGCAAGCCGAAAATTACTTTAACTTTTGTAGCATTTTTGTGTTTTTGTCTCCTGTATAGACAATTTTTATGATATTATATATGTTGTTTTTGAAACTTTGAGAAAAATAGTTACAAAAATTACAGAAAATACAAAAACCTCTTCAAAAATCTCTTCAAAAATCTGCCACATCGTAGGAAGTTCTGTATTCCAGCTATAACTCTTGCTGATCTTTTTAGTGCACAGAATATTAAATCGGCAGAGCCAAGGTGTCCTACTCCCCCCCAGACATCTCTTCTGGTAGCCCCTCTATCCAGCCGCAGCATTTAAGTAGATACAAGCCTTGGAATCCACCACTTAGAAGTCACTTCAGAAATGGTAATCACAAGGACAATTATGGGAACTGTCTCTCCAAATTAGGTTTCCCTCACTTCTGATAGCCTCATCTGATGCTGTCAGAAGGATACATGTACAATATAGAATCGCATTTCATTTTTCTTCCCAGCTATTATCTGACATTTGCGGCAATCGGCAGCGCTGACCCTATAAACCACAAATGATTAATATCAGGTATGACAATGACATACAGGCTCAATGGCTGTAGCAGATGTGGTAGTTACCATCGTATACCATTTACTGCTATAGACTGTGGTAGTAGCAAGGTCTTCCTGCAGAATCAGTGAGGAGAGGATAATGTCTCCACAGGGGTTACAGGAGATGGAACTTTATTACTATATCATATTGCTGATACTGTTATCTGTGACCACTCCAACAGTAATGCTTACATATGCCTCTTATTATGTCCCATAATGGAAATGCAAGGTATAGATTTCCCTCTGGCTTTATAACTGTGCTATCCACTAGTCAGAGGCAATTTTTATGACTACTGGTATATACGTCAGCAACCATCATTTTGTGATTTTAAGGTTTTGTTCACATTACAGATCCTATTGCCTTGTAATGGGGTCTGTATGATGTTCTAATGGCTGGTAGTCATTTTTGTTGGAAAGAAAAGCACTGCAAAAAGCCTAGAACTGCTGCCTTGTAGTGCTGGAGTTTTGTGTTCAGATCCAAGGACAACATGTTGTCCTAAGAAGGGGCATGCCCCATGAAATGTTGCATGATATAGCACGGTGTCACATCCACCCTGTGTGGCATGCTGAAATGGCTAGGAAAGGAGATGCTCTTAAAAAGGACCTTTCATGTCCCCTTAGATGTGCCCTGTTGCAAATTCGACAGTATGCTGCAGTGCATGTTAAAGGGATCATTCAAACACATTTTTTTTCTCGCTAACATGTCGGAATATCCTTGAGAAAGGTTATTCTTCTCCTATCTTTCGATGTCTTCCCTGTGCCGCCATTCACTTGAAATCACGGTTTTTGTCGGTATGCAAATGAATTCTCTCGCAGCACTGGGGGCATCCCCCAGCGCTCAAACAGCACTGGGGGCATCCCCAATGCTGCGAGAGAACTCTCCATTGATGCCTCCATCTTCTTCAGGAACGTCCTCTTCACGCATCTTCTTCCGGTGCAGGCGGTCAAACTTGTAGGCCTCAGGCAGAGCCGACTGCGCATGCCCACAGGCCACAAGAAAATGGACACTTACTTTCTGTGTAAGTGTCTGCGCCTGAAGAAGATGCGTGAAGAGGACATTCCTGAAGAAGATGGAGGTGGCGCTGGAGAGTTTTCTCGCAGCATTAGGGATGCCCCCAGTGCTGTTTGAGCGCTGGGGCCTGCCTCCAGTGCTGCGAGAGAACTCATTTGCATACCGACAAAAACTGGGATTTCAAGCTAACAGCGTCACGGAGAAGACATTGAAAGGTAGGAGAAGAATAGCCTTCTTAAGGCTATTCCGACTTGTAAGTGACAAAAAAAAGTGTTTGAATAATAGGATCCCTTTAAGTTTTGCAAGTATATGCCCCAGTGTCAAAGATATCGGTGCTGTTAGTTTCGGTACCAATATCACTGCACTGAAATAGGGGCCAGTGTCACAGCACTGAGCCATCGCTGATAATAACGCCTCTCCAATGGTAACCTTCTATAGACTAGTACTGTAAAAGAGCCATTCACCGCCATCCAGCGATGACACTGAGATATGAGGCCAGCCTTCTGACAGTCCAATAATATCTAATAGCACCGATATTTCTGGCATGGGGGCACACTCCTGCAGAAATGAAAAGTCTAGTTCACATGGAGTTTTTTGTAGGCAAATTTTGATGCAGAATCCACCTCAAAATCCACGTGTAAAAATGGCTCCCATTGATTTCAATGGGAGCCGCTCGCTTTTTCTTTCCACTAGCTAGTAGCGGAAAAAGAAGCAAGATGCCCTATCTTGTTCACAAGGCGGAAAAGGTTTCCGCCATCTTTTCCGCCGTGTGAACATACCCATGAAATGTCTTCTTTAGATGCACACCAGGATGAATATATCGCTATATTGAGATGTGTCGCTGCCCAGAAATACAAGAACATTTACCATCATATGATGGAAAGCAAAGTATAAACGCAGAACTCTGCAGCAATGTTATTCCATTTTCTGTATCTACTTTTAAGCTGTAATTTGTCTGGACAACATTACAATAAAAAGTAAGTTTTAGCTGGAAAATCTTAAGTTGTTTAACAAATAAATAAATAAAACAGAGAAAAAACAGTCACGACTCGGCTTCTCTGTTCAGTTTAGTTAGGGACAAATCAATGTGAACAGCCAGATCTGCTAGAACTGTATAATTCACAGAACATTAACACAAATGTTTTACCTGACTTGAAAATTGACTTATCTTCTGTTTCCAGGCAGAAAAAACAGATGACAGCCTTGAAGACGTTTTACACTTATGAAAGTCTTGAACGCTATAATTGGCGAAATATAATAAAATGAGACAAACGGCATCACTGAGGTGAGTCAATAACCAAAGCATTGGGGATCCCTGATAATATCCTGAAAAGATAACCACTTCCATAAGTACTTTTAGACTGAGTTCACACGGGGTATTTTGAGGTCGAATCTGCCTCAAAATCCTGACCAAAAAGACGGCTCCCATTGAAATCAATGGGAACTGGTCAGTTCTTTTATTCCGAGAGCCGTTTGTTCCGGCTCCCGAAAAAAAAGACGCGACATGCTCATTCTACAGGCGGATTCGCCTCGCCTGAAGACACTCCCTCCTCCCGACTAGGCCTATTCATTTGGGCCTAATCCGGAGTGGAGTGCGTGACTGGATGCCGATGCTCTGCTCTGTACCGTATGTTGGACCAGAACCTGAGGCGGCCTCCACTTTAAATTCCGGTTCAAAATACCCCGTGCGAACCCGGCCTTAGGGAACATATCCATCAAAGCTCAGGATCCCATGCTTGTGAAAAAGTAAACATTTGGGGCAACCAATGCTATCTACTTATTGCTCTTGTCTTGTGACAGTGTGGGGGCGCTGAGGAATCCTAAAGCCACTCACTGGTTCCAGGATAACGACTCGCGTCAGAGATGAAATATGAGTTTTTTGTGAGATAAGCCGCCCACTTTTCATAGGCCGGGGCCCTACGGGACGTAAATACCACAATTTGCCCGCAGCGGAGACGCTGTGGGAAAAATTGCGGCATTTTACAGTGCAAACAAAGGGGATGGGATTCATGTGAATCCCATGCCCACTTTGCAGAAGAAATCGCAGCGTGGACATGCTGTGATTTGCAAAGCCGTTGCGGCTTTGCAAATTGCAGCATGTCAATTATATCTACGGAAACGCCGGCGGCTTTCCCATGGATATAATTGTAACAGAAAGTCCGCAGAGGAAAACTCCGCAAATTTTCTGTTGAAAGCACTGCGGAAAGAACCCATGGGGCCTAAGCCTTAAAGGGATTCTATCATTAGAACCATGCTGCCGTTCCTGAGAAATATCTTCTTTCTTCCTTATGTAAATGAGTTTTCAGACAGCACTGAGGGCGTCCCCTGCACTCAAACAGCACAATAAGTGTCCCCTGGGCTGTCTGAAAACTCTCCAGCGACGCCCCTGTCTTCTTCTCCAGTCCGCCTCTTCGCTGGGTCATCGGCCGCATCTTGAGCCAAAAGCGTCGACTATGCATATCCCTCGGCCATTTTCCTGTAAGAGGCCACAGGAAAATGGCCAATGAATGTGCGCAGTTGTCGCTTTTGGCTGAAGATGCGGCCTAGGACCCGGCAAACAGGTGGTTCAAAGAAGAAGATAGGTGTCACTGGAGAGAGGACACCCCCTGTGCTGCCTGAAGACTCATTTACGCATGGAAGAAAGAAGTTTATCAGGAATGGCAGCACGGATCAGAAAATGAAAGGTAAGAGAAGAATAGGCTTTTTTAAGGCTATTCTGAAGTCTACTTAGTTAAAAAATGGATTCTAATGATAGAATCCCTTTAACATAATAAAAGTGGGTGTAAGTCAGTTGCTTCCATTTTGTGGGGCTCACAATGCTTAGTTCCTATCTTCCTAGAGCCCAGCTTGCCATCCCACATCTTGCTGTCCACTGGCACCCACAAACTATCCATATGTATGTTCTGCTGATGAAGGCGAGCGATGTGGGATGGGGGTGGGGAAGGACAGATTCACTACATTTTTGCTCCCCTATATGGCATCCCCTCCCAATCTAATAGCCAGAATAGAGTGTTATTAGTAATAATGTGAATGGTTGCATGCAGATTACCAGGACAGCGCCAATCTCAAAACTGGTATCTTCATAGCCAAGTAGAGCAAAACATAATAGGTAGATCCAACCAACCAATGTACTCTACAATCTGGGTGCTTTCTGTAGGGTGATGCATTTGTCACATGCATGAAAAACAAATCAACTTTTTTTTTTTAACATTTCCTGTACTTTCCAATGTCTCTGGGTCTGTGAAAATGGATTAGACATGGCATTGCATTGATGTGATGCATCTGTAAAGAATCTGCATTACTGAGAAAAAAAATTTTTTTTTCTTTTTTTTGTGAACCCATGGAAAAAAAAATCACGTCTGAATATTTTGAAATGTTGAAATGAATGGAAGCGCATGCCGAAAATATTTAAATAAAATTAAAAGCAGTTAAAAATTGTCTTTAAAATATAGTATGTAATTGTTTTTGATGGGAAGAAGGGGGTGGTACACCAACGAAACGCGTCATCAATAGTAAATATAGAGTTTGTGCCACCCACATTTGGACCAGTTTGTTTTCATTGTACTGGATCAAATGAAATCCATTAAGACTCCATATTTCTTATCTACTATCCAATCTGGCAAGGCATTGTGCCCCTCCTATTTTAGTCCAAGATTCGAAGGACAAGACCTGGAGCGGATATTTCAACTGTTCAGTTACTGGTTGGTAGTGGCACCCCAGAGGAAGACCTCGCAAGTGGCCAAAGTTACAGATTACTTTTTTTTTTTTTTTTTTTTTAATGTAGATTGTGAGCCCCACGTAGGGCTCATTGTACATTTTTCCCTATCAGTATGTCTTTGGAGTATGGGAAATCCACGCAAACACGGGGAGAACATACAAACTCCTTGCAGATGTTTTTTTTTTTTTACCTTGGTAGGATTTGAACCAAGGTTGCAGTGCTAACCACTGAGCCACCATGTGGCTCAACAAAGTTACAGATTACTTATACAAGTGTTACTTGTACAAGGGTTAAAAAGCCTCCCATTGATTTCAATGAAGTCAATGGGGTTCTGTTTTGCAGCGCTGATTCTTACACGAGATATCATGCAAGAATCAGTGCCGCGTTACATCGTGTGAATGCCCCCTTAGGACCGGTTCACATCTGCAGATGGGTTTCTGTTTGGGTAGCACACTAGGGACCCCTGAACGGGAACTTAATTTGCATAAGAAAAGCGGTTATCATAGCAAACCCACGGACCCCATCAACTATAATTGGGTCCAAGTGGTTTCCACTCAGGTTTTCGCATTAAAAATGTGGAGAGAAAAGTGCTGCTTGCTTTTTTTCAGAGGGTACTGAAACAGCTCAAACGCAGATGTGAACTGGACCTTACATGGAGTTGTACCTATTCTTTTACACAACCGTCTAAGGTACCCACCTATCAGGGACTGAGATGAGAACTTACCACTAATTTTCTACTATGAAACCTACTACCCTGTAGGAGCGCCAACTTTCTATTTTCTATTTCCATGGATTTACAATACTTCCAGTTAGAGAATATTCAAAGCTCCACATTTGTACAGTGGCAGTGCAAGATATCGCAACTCAGTCCATTCACTTAATTGGGACTGAGCTGCGATCAGGCTGATGAACATGTGATATGACCTATGGACATGATGTGATATTGTCTGTAAACCTCAGGGATTACCACTGACACTTAAAATAGCTGATCTGAGAGTTGTCAGATCCTCGCGGATCCCCTATGGTGACCCATACTATCCTAATTCAATTCTAAGGTATGACAACATAATAGTCATTTTTATTACATGGCATAAATTCACTTGTTACCTATTCCCCCAAGGACCTTAGTATAAGGAGCCCAAGGACCTTGCCAATGTGAAAGGATAAAAGACCTATAATATTAAGATTGAGTATGATGAAAAGAGCATTTACTCGAAAATGACAAACCATCTGCCAGCCATGTACAGATGCATTATACAAATAGTTAACAAACAGAGGTATTTGCAATTGGTTAAGGATACTGGGAAAAGTAGAGAGGTTTTCAGAATTGGAAACCCCTGCTGATCCCGGCATCCTGCCAAATCTACAGAGAGATGGAAATTCACATAAGAAAATGTTTCAATTCTTTCTCACTTGTATTTCTCCAACAGCCACTTAAAGGTTATTTTGCTATTCCAAGTATAGAGCAAGATCAATTGTATAAAATGTTCAGCTGCTCAGGTTAGATAGAAACCCTTTCTTCTCCCGATACACCTCCGCCAATTCATCAGTGTGGTGGAGTCAACGGGGTTAAGAAAGATGAAAGAACTGATATCAATCTCAAATCCGAAAATATATTTAGTAGCTGGAAGGTAATTAATCTAAGGAATATCATTTATGGCCAATTAATTCATCACGGGAAATCTCCTAGTCTGCCTGGTGTGTGCTGCGCAAAAATTCACTTTTACATTATCATCATTTATATGCAGACAACAGATAAATATAATATATAAACATGTCCTGGCTAATGCCCTAAGACGTGTCCACATTTGCAGCTCAAAAGAGGACAAACTATCAATTCTTATCAAAGCAACAATATAGTGAAACTTTTTTCGGACTACTCAAAATTGCATTAAAACTTGACTTCTAGATGACTCTCAATGAATATGGCCGGTATATGTAAGGTATAATGAAACTGAAAATCTGCCGAATAAAGGTCTTGGAGAGGTGATACTGTACTATTGAGAGACTTGTGCATAGAATAATTGAACAGTAAGCCCTTACAGTAGTCCTGACTAATAAAAAAAAAATCTATTATTAAAAAAGTGATTCACATCTCTGCAAGTTGCTGCCGCAATGTGAATAACTGCTCTGGTGTTGCGACCCCTAGGGCAGGTCATTCGGTAGCAGGCAACTCACAGAGAGGGGTGATGCTGTTTCCATACCTGAGGAGCTACAGAAACATTGTACCATGATGTTCACCTCTATAGGAGACACAGAATTAGGGAAGAGCAGCATCGCTCAGCCATTACATTAAGTCCCACCCTAGGGGTCAGGACGTCAGAGTAGTTATTCCATTTTGGAAGTGATTTGCAGGGAAAGAAATCAAATGGTTGCAGGCCAGGTCACCCAGTGGGACTAGACAAATGTAAATATAGTTAACAGAAAATGAAATAATAGTGAGTAATATATAAATATATATATATATATATATATATATATATATATATATATATATATATATACACACACACTTTCAGTGTATCATTTGCAGGCTCTGTTTCTTTCCCTCTTTCCCTTGCTGTTGGGGTCTCTCAGGGCTCAGTCCTAGGCCCCCTGCTCTTCTCTCTCTACACAGCCCCCATTGGACAAACCATTGCCAGATTTGGCTTCCGGTACCTGCTTTATGCTGATGACACCCAATTATACACATCTTCCCGTGACATCACCCCTGCACTAATACATAATACTAGCGACTGTCTTTCTGCTGTCTCAAATATCATGTCTTCGCTCTATCTGAAACTAAATCTCTCTAAGACTGAACTACTACTGTTTCCACCATCTAATTGATCTGTCCCTGATATATCCATTGTAGTCTCAGGCCTTACTATAACTCCTAGGCAGCAGGCCCGCTGCTTCGGGGTCATGTTTGACGCAGACCTTTCTTTCACCCCTCATATTGAATCACTTGCACGCTCATGTCACCTCCACCTCAAAAACATCTCCAGAATACGTCCTTTCCTCACCAGAGATACACTAAAGACACTTATTGTCTCTCTGATTCATTCTCGCCTTGACTACTGTAACTCCTTACTAATCGGTCTTCCCCTCACTAAACTCTCCCCTCTACAATCTATTCTGAATGCAGCGTCCAGGCTCATCTATCAGTCTAGACGCTACAGTGATGCCTCTGGTCTGTGCCAGTCACTACATTGGCTGCCTATTCATCATAGAATAAAATATAAAGTTATCACTCCCATCCACAAGGCTCTCCATAATGCCGCATCTCCCTACATTTCTTCCCTCATCTCTGTCTACCGCCCAACCCGTGTTCTCCGTTCACTCAATGACCTAACACTTACATCCTCTATTATCAGAACCTCCCACACTCGTATACAAGACTTCTCCCGAGCTGCACCACTTCTCTGGAATGCTCTACCCTGGACAATCAGATTAACTCCCAATTTCTACAGTTTCAAGCGCAAACTAAAGACACATCTTTTCAGACAAGCCTATCACAGTTCCTAATGTAAACCCTTCCGTACTGTAATTAGAATCGCCAAAATCTAAACCTCCTCTGTTCCCCTCTCCTACATTACCCCACATGATATGATGCCATTTCAGGCTAACTTTATATGTCCAAGCACCATCCACATATTAAAGGTCACAACTAGTGATGGCTCATAAAGATTTATGTTTGTGTAATGACAGTCACCTCTTTTACAAAATTGTCTGACCAGTGTATAAGCAATGCCGCCCCTGCTACCTCTTGTGTCACCCCTCTACCTCATAGATTGTAAGCTCTTGGGGGCAGGGCCCTCAGTCCCATTGTGTGAAATTACTTTCTTTGTAATGTATCTATCTGTCTGTATTTGAACCCTACTAATTGTACAGCGCTGCGGAATATGTTGGCGCTATATAAATAAAATGTATTATTATTAATATATATTATATTATTATTATTATATACAGTCCTATGAAAAAGTTTGGGCACCCCTATTAATTTTAATCATTTTTAGTTCTAAATATTTTGGTATTTGCAACAGCCATTTCAGTTTGATATATCTAATAACTGATGGACACAGTAATATTTCAGGATTGAAATGAGGTTTATTGTACTAACAGAAAATGTGCAATATGCATTAAACCAAAATTTGACAGGTGCAAAAGTATGGGCACCTCAACAGAAAAGTGACATTAATATTTAGTAGATCCTCGTTTTGCAAAGATAACAGCCTCTAGCCACTTCCTGTAGCTTTTTTAGTCAGTTCCTGGATCCTGGATGAAGGTATTTTGGACCATTCCTCTTTACAAAACAATTCAAGTTCAGTTAAGTTTGATGGTCGCCGAGCATGGACAGGCCGCTCTTAAATGATCTGATAACAAAGATTGTTCAACATAGTTGTTCAGGGGAAGGATACAAAAAGTTGTCTCAAAGATTTAACCTGTCAGTTTCCACTGTGAGGAACATAGTAAGGAAATGGAAGACCACAGGGAGAGTTCTTGTTAAGCCCAGAAGTGGCAGCCCAAGAAAAATATCAGAAAGGCAGAGAAGAAGAATGGTGAGAACAGTCAAGGACAATCCACAGACCACCTCCAAAGAGCTGCAGCATCATCTTTCTGCAGATGGTGTCACTGTGCATCGGTCAACAATACAGCACACTTTGCACAAGGAGAAGCTGTATGGGAGAGTGATGAGAAAGAAGCCGTTTCTGCATGCACGCCACAAACAGAGCCCCCTTAGGTATGCAAAAGCACATATGGACAAGCCAGCTTCATTTTGGAAGAAGGTCCTGTGGACTGTTGAAACAAAGATTGAGTTGTTTGGTCATACAAAAAGGCGTTATGCATGGCGTCCAAAAAAACAGCATTCCAAGAAAAACACTTGCTACCCACTGTAAAATTTGGTGGAGGTTCCATCATGCTTTGGGGCTGCGTGGCCAATGCCGGCATCGGGAATCTTGTTAAAGTTGAGGGTCGCATGGATTCCACTCAGTATCAGCAGATTCTTGAGAATAATATTCAAGAATCAGTGACGAAGTTGAAGTTTCGCCGGGAATAGATATTTCAGCAAGACAATGATCCAAAACACCGCTCCAAATCAACTCAGGCATTCATGCAGAGGAACAAGTACAATGTTCTGGAATGGCCATCCCAGTCCCCAGACCTGAATATCATTGAACATCTGTGGGATGATTTGGAGCAGGCTGTCCATGCTCGGCGACCATCATTCTTAACTGAACTTGAGTTGTTTTGTAAAGAGGAATGGTCCAAAATCCCTTCATCCAGGATCCAGGAACTGATTAAAAGCTACAGGAAGCGACTAGAGGCAAAAGGAGGATCTACTAAATATTAATGTCACTTTTCTGTTGAGGTGCCCATACTTTTGCACCGGTCAAATTTAGGTTTAATGCATATTGCACATTTTCTGTTAGTACAATAAACCTCATTTCAATCCTGAAATATTACTGTGTCCATCAGTTATTAGATATATCAAACTGAAATGGCTGCTGCAAACACCAAAATATTTAGAACTAAAAATGATTAAGATCAATAGGGGTGCCCAAACTTTTTCATAGGACTGTATATGTGTACAAAATTTTTATAGCAGGATGCATCAATACACAACACGTCCTAATATGTATCCTGTTTAAATTCAGAACTGTTTATCTGATTCATTTTCAGGTCATTAATCAAAGCTGTAATGTGTCGTTTGTAAGCTCACTACCCCTCCCTGTCAGTAGTTCAAGCAGCAAATGAAACATCACAGCAGCACGTGACCTCAGATGTAGGAATGATTTATTACCTGTGATTTCATTGATGGGGCATGGAGAGGGGAGGGGTACACAAAGAGTGAGAGCAGTCAGATGTATCATGGGAAATGTAGTTTGTCCACTTATTCATTGCATGTAAATAACAGAGATACAAGGAGCCAAAAGTAAAATAAAGCCAAGCAAAGGCTACACAAGGAAACAGTGAGCACCGCTGTGGATGTATTTGCAGATAATTTTTAGAAGCTGGATAACTAGAGATGAGCAAGTAGTGTTCGATCGAGTAGGTATTCGATCGAATACTACGGTATTCGAAATACTCGTACTCGATCGAATACTACTAGCTGTTCTAAGTTTAATGTTTGATGCAGAACCAGCGTTGATGGGCAGAATGCTATACATTCTGCCCATCAATGCTGGTTTTTCTCTTACCTTTCCGAAGTCTTCTCCACGCTGCGTCCCTGTGTCTTCTTCCAGTTGGAATTCACTCTGCCTAGGCATCCAGCCTAGGCAGAGCCGACTGTGCATGCGCGGGCATGCTCGCGCATACACGCGCATGCGCAGTCGGCTCTGCCTAGGCCGGATGCCTAGGCAGAGTGAATTCCACCCGGAAGAGGACGCGTGGACCCTGCGCCGGGAGAAGACTTCAAGCAGAATCCAGTCCGACCGTCACTCGTGGACTTGGTAAGTATGATTTGATCGAATGTTGCCTACCCCTGAAATGAGCATTTCCCCCCATAGACTATAATGGGGTTCGAAATCCGTTCGAACAGTCGAACAGTGTGCGGCTGTTCGAATCGGATTTCGAACCTCGGACACTTTAGTGTTCGCTCATCTCTATGGATAACCCCTTTAATGGTCTATGTATCTATCCATGCTCACTATTGTGATTACCACTAGAGATTGGCATAAATGCGGTGCATGTTTGTCACAACTTATTTGTAACTTGGTACAACTTGGTGCATCTAGTTTGGGCTAAAATTTTTCATCTTACTAGACATGTGGGAGTGGGAGAGAAAAATGTGTCAAGATATGCTAAGAAGGTACCAAAGTTCTGTCTCAAAGCAGGCCAACTAAAAAGTGCTATAAACTTAGACTAGACAGCCTGAAGATACAAGATTTATAATCTAGCATCAGTCATTGTAATAAGTTGGCACCTCTATAGTCTTAGCTTACACTGTTAATAAATCTACGCCAGGGGCTACTTGAAAAACCGAGACCACAATATAAGTGCATGTCAATCTTAGGATAGACGCCACCAAATGTGTGCCCTACATCAAAATATCTGTCAAAAAACAACATATAGTTGGTACAGATTTGCTACAGTGCAGCAAACTTTACATGCTGTCTCTATATGTGATGCAGATTCTTCTCCCAAAACATATCATCTATCCTAACGTGACACATATATTTACTGAGATCTGTAGTGATGGTGCAATAAAGCCAAAAGACACCTGAATATATTTTTAAAGTTCACCTCCACATCCGCCTGCAGCTACCTATTCTCAGCCAGTGCAGAAAATGATTCCCATTTATCACCTCGGCCCCCTCACGCTTCCAGAGCAATACATTGAAGTAACAAGGAGAGCTGCTGCAGCATGGCCGCTCCTCGCCGCTATTTAATTCAATTATAGTGTGTGCGCGGTGCAGCAAAGACCAGAAGAGAGAAGACAGGTTGTGCTCTTGTCTTCTGACCTGCAGCACCTCCTGCCTTCCTATGTCTTATCCTATTCATCAGTATTATTATTCCAACGCTCGCTGCGGCAGGTACTAACATAGTAATCCAGTAATAGGCCTGTATAATTATAGAGCCTTCATTTCCTACAGTTAATTGGATAGAAGTGCTCGCCTATTACAATGTTGTATCAGACACATTAATATGTAGATGTCTGAGTTCCTGCCACTTTATGGAGGTGAGAAAAAAATTAAATATCTATACAACTGAGAGGCGGCAGGAAAGAAAACCCCCAGAGAATTATATATGTGGAGTATAGACTGTATTAACCAAAATATGGGGGTGTAAGATAGATCAAGCACCCAGCCATGTAAAGTGCAATACTCAATAAAAAGTGATTTGCTTTGTGAAATAATGTCTCATGGAATAATGACATAAGAGCCAATACCAACCTGTATTACTACTCCACTAGTGATATATACAGTTACTTTGTATATGACTTGCCTTATGGAGTGTTATTTAGGACTCGGCTTTGAAGGTATCTGACTAATGGTGCTATTAATTGGCCGCTTGTATCATTTATTATACTAGCACTTTCCATGCTGTGCACTTATATAACTCTGACAGGCTGGCGTAGGGTAACCATAAAGTAAACTGTATATATTAGTAGCTATTACATGGCATTTGACTAGAGAGATTTTGCTGTTCTATGCCATTGCTAATGGTAAGAAAGCAGGACCTCTGTGTAACACATCTGATAGCAGAAACAATATAAACAACAATCTATCTCTGTATCAGGAATAGCAGACGGCATTTTCTAATCGACTTTGTCATAATTCTCATCTTGTGAGACGAATCCTAAAATTACAATAACAATTCAGAAAAAGCAACTGCTCAATATTTGCTGTGATCTGAGGCTTATTCTGGACTTGCATTGATAAGAGGAAGATCTGTCACTCCACATGCACAGCTTATAAATGGTCCCAAACAACCGCTGAAAAAACCCCCCACCCAATTGGTCTAAAATGTCTAGTGAATGGTCAGCTCATATTCCAATACTCCACACTTGTCAGTCTTAGCTTTTCCTAAAAGAGAGCCCTCTGAGCAAAAAGTAAAGGGGACGCAAGCTAAAGGGAGGATAAGTAGCAAAGGTAGAAAGGGAAAGCATTAAAGGGGTTAATCCAGCTTCCAAAAATGAGCTGTAAATACATCCATAGCAGTGTTAATACTCAGTGTTGCCTTGTGCACCCTTTCTTGGCTTTATTTTACTTGCGACTCCTTGAATATGTTATTTACATGCAGTGAATCTATGGACAAACTACATTTCCCATGATTCATCTGCCTACTCTAACTCAGTGCGTGCAAAGTTTCTCCTTGCTACAAGGTCTGCTTTGTGTCCACATACTGACCAGGCAATAAATCACTCCCATGAGTGGCTTCAAGACACAAGGAGGTCACAGCAGTGGCATAACTACCGCCATAGCAGCAGAGGCAGTTGCCACAGGGCCCGGGACATTAGGGGCCTGGTGACAGCCGCTACCACTGCTATCATTTTACTTTACACTGTTACTTACCTCTCCACGATCCTGCCAGGCCTCCTTCCTGACGTCCTTTCTGACGTCACATGAACCCGGCCTGCGTCCCAGGTCATATGACGTCCGACGTCATAGAAGAAGGACGGCAGCAGAGAAGACAGCATAGGAGCGGGGGGACAGGTAAGAAACAGTGTTTTTTTATGTTTTTATTCCCCCGGGTCTCCGATTATTATACTCTGGGGTCTTTACAGAGTTTATGGGTGTCCACTATGGGGGATAATACTGTGTGCAGGGGCCACTATGGGGGATAATACTGTGTGCAGGGGCCACTATGGGGGATAATACTGTGTGCAGGGGCCACTATGGGGGATAATACTGTGTGCAGGGACCACTATGGGGGATAATACTGTGTGTGTGCAGGGGCCACTATGGGCTATAATACTGTGTGCAGGGGCCACTATGGGGGAGAATACTATGTGCAGGGGCCACTATGGGGGATAATACTGTGTGTGTGCAGGGGCCACTATGGGGCATAATAGAACGCACAGGAATGCATAGGAGGGGGTCGGTCGAGGTCGCCATGGGGCCCCGCCATTCCTAGTTACGCCACTGGGTCACAGGCTGTCCTTTATGTACTGTTAACAGCTAAAAGCTGTCCTTTATGTACTGTTAACATCAAAGCACTGCCATCCAGCTGTTTTTGAAGTTCTGATGAAAGCGAGTCCTGGAAACGGCCAAATGTGACCCTTCAGCTGTTTACGACGTTCTCATTCATTTCTTTGGAAAGCAGATGTTTATGTGTGGCTAACTTTCAGGACCAACATCACAACCTGGGACTTGTTATTTGTAATGGTGTGGGCCCAGTTGTCACTTATAGAACCTCTAATACCTACAACATGGGGATAGCTGGAGTGGAGATAGCCATTGCTCCCTCTACAGTTCTCCCATTGAAACGAATGGAGCAGTGAGCACAGCACTTAACCATTGATCTATTGAGAAGGGAGGACAAAAGCCCCCGCCCCTGATCAGTTCTTACCGAAAAAAAAATCCAGAGCATGAAGTTAGATTAATCACCCAGTAATGTAAAGTGCAATATACAATTAAAGGTGTGATGATATAAGAATATATAAATGACAAGTGGCATGATATGACTCTACATCACCTGCTTATAATAATGCCGCTCTCCTATGTGATTTCAGGGCCTTTATACACCCTCTGGGCACAGGGTCCAGCTGTGACTATCTACAACCTGTATTACTACTCCACTGGTGATATATACAGTTACTTTGTATATTACTTTCCTTATGGAGTGTTTTGTAGGACTCGGCTTTGAAGGTATCTGACTACACTAATGATATTATTAACCGGCTGCTTGTATCATTTATTATACTAGCACTTTCCATGCTGTGCACTTATATAACACTGACAGGCTGGCGTAGAGAACCATGGTCACCATAAAGTAAACTGTATACATTAGTAGCTATTACATGGCATTTGACTAGAGAGATTTTGCTGTACTATGCTATTACTGACAGTAAGAAACTAGGACCTTTGCGTAACACATCTGATAGAGGAAACAATATAAACAACAATCTATCTATATATCAGGAACTTTTCATCATAATTGATATGCCTAGGTTCTCATCTTGGAAGACAACTTCATAAATTACAATGACAATTCATAGAAAATAACTGATCAATCTTTACTGTGATCTGAGGCTTACGCTGCTTTCACATGGAGTAACACTCCGCTCATTCTGACACGTAAACAGTTGTCAGAGTGCGCAATGTAAAACAGAATCCCATTGACTTCAGTGGGTTCGGTCTTAAGCACTACCCATTGAACTCAATGGGAGGCTTTTTTACCTATTGCTTTCAATGTCATACGCGCGTATCACATTGAAAGCAATAGTTAATAAAGCCTCCCACTGAGTTCAATGGGGAGCACGCGTAAGACCGAACCCACTGAAGTCAATGGGATTCTGTTTTACTGCGCTCACTCTGACAACTGTTTACGTATCAGAATGAGCGGAGTGTTACTCCGTGTGAAAGCAGCCTTATTCTGGACTTCCATTGATGGGATGAAGATATGTCATCCTACATAAACAACTTCTCAATAGTCCCAAACAAGAACCAAAAAAACCAACCCAGATGGTACAAAAAGTTTAGTGAATGGTCAGCTCATACTCAAAAGCCAATCTTAGTAAAAGATGAAAGCATCCTCTGCTCCAGATCAGTGGGGTATAAGTTATGGATAGGGGATCACTTGCTTTCGTGAGAGACCCTTTAACCCTTAAGTACTATCATGGTATCTATCATACGCCACTATCATACACATATCATTACACATATCACCATGATAGTACTAAAGGGTTAACATACTTTTTTTTCTAATCTTTATGCTTGGAAATTGGAATATTTCACAATTCCTTCTCCCTGAAGACAGTGAAAAAGCTCAAAAATAAAAACTTAATAAAACTATAATAATAATAATGTTCATGACTATATATGACAATAAGATATATAGACTGTACCATATTATGGGGAATACAATAACACAGCTGATTTAGCTCCATCTTAAGCCGTCATCATTCCCACCATTACTAATATAGTCTACAGAGTTACGGAATGTCTTTTCTCCAAATAATGTTCCCGGTTTTCCCACAAAAGAACTTGACATCATAAATTCACTGTGATAAAACTCTGACATTTGTTCTAGTTTCTGCTCCTAGTAATGTTCTAATGAAACAATCACTCTTCATAAAAGTATTCATAGTCTATTAAACTGTTACAAGGAGATATTTCCTTTCCTGGTATTTTTAACTTTCTTCCCAGACGCTGTTCACACCATCCACGTTACATTAGTCTAGCACAACCACATAAACGGATCTGCCTAGACTAACACGTATATCAGAAAGCTATTGTTATGCTGGAGCTGGGATCTACCCTGATACTTTGAACTAAAGGATCAAAATATATGGAAGGCAGAAGGGACAAATGCCATAGGACCAACGCCATCCTCTTCAAGATGTCAGTAACTCAAAAAGGAAACATAAAACATAACTTTGTCCATTTTATATCAGTATATATATATCAGTATAAAATGGACAAAGTTGTCCAACGAAAACAGCCCTTCTAAATTTGGGGGTAAAGCTTCCAAGTAGGGGACTCCTATACCATTAGGAGAGCCTATATGGCAGCGAGAAGTGATGCAGAACCAAACTTCACTGCTGTGACACCATCATGGCATTCTAACCCCACAGAGCAAATGACCTACAATACATATCAACAAGGTTTGGCATCCAAGAGTTGGCATCCATTTTTACTGTTATATGGTCTCTGGTAGTGGATATATATTTGAGGTCAATTGGTGTTGATTCTTGGTGTGCGAGGTTAGTATATAAGTCACTCCATACTGATTCACAGACACTCCCATTGGTATAGGGGCCCCCATGTGGGAACTTTACCCTGGGAATTTAGTATGGAGGTTTTCTTTGGACTATTTATGTCCTTTTTAGGGTGCATTCACACTACGGATACAGTGACTGATTCTGAACGTTAAAACACGTTCAGAATCAGCGCGTATAAAGCAGATCCCATTCGTTGCAATGGGAGCTAGCATACGAGCGCTCCCCATTGAAATGAATGGGCTGCTTTTTACTCTACGAGCACTCCCATTGAAGTGAATGGGAAGTGCTCGCGTGTACGGCTCGCCATGTGAAGGGGCCCGGCGCTCGGTTCAGTCCGAGCCGTACAAGCGAGCGCTTCTCATTCACTTCAATGGGAGCGCTCGTAGAGTAAAAAGCAGCCCATTCATTTCAATGGGGAGCGCTCGTATGCTGGCTCCCATTGAAATGAATGGGATGTGCTTTATACGCGCTGATTCTGAATATGTTTTAACGTTCAGAATCAGTCACCGTATCCGTAGTGTGAATGCACTCTTAGGGTGCATGCACACTACGTAACGCCGGGCGTGTATGAGAGCCGTACACGCCGGCGTTACAGCAGGGCTGCCGAACACTTCCCATTCACTTCAATGGGAGCGCTCGTAAACGCCGCTGTTACGAGCGCTCCCATTGAAGTGAATGGGAAGTGTTCGGCAGTCTGCCGTAATGCCGGCGTGTACGGCTCTCATACACGCCCGGCGTTACGTAGTGTGCATGCACCCTTATATTGTATATCAGTAATAGTATTAGAGATTATGTTTTATTATTCCTTTCTGGTATATTCCTACTATTGAGGAATTGTATTAGGGCCCCTTCACACTACTGATACGCTGCCTGATTCTGAACTTTAAAACACGGTCAGAATCAGCGCGTATAAAGATCCCATACATGCGCTCCCCATTGAAATGAATGGGCTGCTTTTTACTCTACGAGCGCTCCCATTGAAGTGAATGGGAAGCGCTCACATGTAGGGCTCGGACTGAGCCGAGCGCTGGGCCCCTTCACACGGCGAGCCGCACACGTGTGCGCTTCCCATTCACTTCAATGGCAGCGCTCGTAAAGTAAAAAGCAGCCCATTCATTTCTATGGGGAGAGCTTGTATGCCGGCTCCCATTGAAATGAATGGGAACTGCTTTATACGCGCTGATTCTGACCGTGTTTTAACGTTCAGAATCAGGCAGCGTATCAGTAGTGTGAAGGGGCCCTTATTTTGCTTCAGTGATATATATTGTGTCAGTATCATAGTCGGGCACCGATCGCTGTTGTCTGTATATACAGTGATACTGAAGGTTGTCAGTGTACATCAGTATCAATATCTCATTATATAGGTAGTATATGGCGGTATTATTGGGGTATTTCAGTGGCATTATTTGGGCATGCAAACAATATATGGCCTGAAAAGGCCCCAGTTATTAAATTGGACTATCTTGTGTAAGACACCATTCTCCCATGGTTCATTGGTGTGATGCTCTCACATCCATGTCACTTTATCAGCTTCTGAGCAATGAACTACACAAAGGATCACAATAGAACAATTCTGGCAGGATAGCGATTGCAGGGATCTCCTTATTCAGACCTCTGCAATGTAATATCTGGCTAAATAGCACAGGACAGCAGAACCTGTATAAGTAACAAATAATAATTCTATATTAATGATTTAATTTGTAATCAATAACTTACAATAAATCATTCATAAACAATCAATAAACATTAAAAATCAGAAACCTTAGGAAATAAACTCATCCATATATCCTCTTCAAGCCAAAGTATCTTAAAAACCCATTTCTTCACTAAAGGTCTCTTTATCACTTCTTCCCTTAGGTGAAGATAAACAGAGTTAAGACTCCCTACAGGGCACTGTCTGTTTTACTGACTGTTTGGATGAGCGCACTTCCATGGAAAAATGGTCCTCTCCTAAGCAAAAGGATATTAAACTATATCGGCTGTAGATCAGGTTTAGGCACTTAGTTACATACTTTCCAGAGGTTAAGGGTCAAACCAAAATTAATGTCGAAGGACGATGATAGAGGATACGTTTTGGGAAGGAGATACAGTATATACCTCATTAATTTGATCCCATGATGCAACCTTTGACACATGCACACTTGGTTTGGCTGAGAAGTCTATGCCGTGTTCTTAGCAGTAACAACCGAAGGACAAAAAGGAAAGGTAAGTTAAAGCACAAGTGCCTGATCCGTGTCTTCCCTGGAATCTGTCAGAGTCCAGACGCCCCATACACATAAGATAACTGGACATTCCCACCAAAATTGCAGGTTTGGCCAACAATCATCTAATGTATATGGTCAGGTTTAGGTCCCTTGCAAATCACATTCAGAAGTTATATACGGGGAGGCAGTGGCGTAACTAGGAATGGCGGGGGCCCGTGGCGAACTTTTGACATGGGGCCCCCCCGACACCGAAGATCTCGACCGAGTCCCTCCTATGCATTCCTGCGCGCTCTATTATGTTCCATAGTGGCCCCTGCACACAGTATTATACCCAATAGTGGCCCCTGCACACAGTATTATGTCCCATAGTGGCCCCTGCACACAGTATTATACCCAATAGTGGCCCCTGCACACAGTATTATACCCAATAGTGGCCCCTTCACACAGTATTATACCCAATAGTGGCCCCTGCACACAGTATTATACCCAATAGTGACCCCTGCACACAGTATTATGTTCCATAGTGGCCCCTGCACACAGTATTATACCCAATAGTGGCCCCTGCACACAGTATTATGTCCCTTAGTGGCCCCTACAGGACTAAATACTGTCACGTCACCCGCTGACCGCTATACCAGGACAAATTGTGGATAAAAAATCTGGCCCTGTGCATTACAATTTAGTAACTCCATGTGCCTCATATTAATAGCAGTTAACCCCATCATCTCCCTCACATTAACCCCTGTGTGCCTCACCATAAGAGTTACTGATATGTGCGAGACATGGAGGTAATAATAAAGTATATTCATTATTATTACCCCCATATGTCTCACATATCAGTAACTCTTATGGTGAGGCACACAGGGGTTAATGGGAGGGACATGATAGGGTTAACTGCTATTAATATGAGGCACATGGAGTTACTAAAACACAAGTAATCACCCCAAATGCCTGACATTAATAAGTAACCCCAGTACGTACCTGTGTAGCGTACGTTCCTCTCATTGGTGGGCAGAGGACAGCAGAGAAAGGGAGGGGGGAGAGAGGGGGAGCATCCTGAAGCGCTGACAGGAGCCAGACCTGCAGCTCCTGTGTCTCAGCCGTTGCTGCAGCTTCGGGGCCCCCTGTTGGTGGAAAGTATTCCACCAACAGGGGGCCCCGATCATTATACTCGGGGGTCCGAAAAGACCTCCGAGCATAATGATAGCAGCAGTAGCAGCTGTCACCGGGCCCCTAATGTCCCGGGCCCTGTGGCAGCTGCTACCGCTGCTATGGTGGTAGTTACGCCACTGCGGGGAGGGGGCATCTTTTATCTAAATGTATAAACAAGGAGCCAATATCAGCATAAGGGAAAGGGAAATATTATGTAATAATTTCTTAGTGAATATTTGACCCTTGCATGTGCAGCATCTGATTTTTTTTTTATCCCAATGACATTGATGTACATGTGTCTTACTGCAATCTCTAAGGATCTGTTAACATTAGTGTTTGTATTCCGTATGGTTAGTTAGTGAGTTGGTATTCCGTTCGAGGAGGGGGGGGGGGGGGTCCTCATGCGGACTCCCCCAGACGGAATACAAACGCTAATGTGAACCAGGGGTCATTCTCTAACTTCTGGAGACAATTAGCCATCCAGGTTGTGAGCTTTTAGGTTCTGTCTCTATTTCTTGCATCTGTCTCCACAGTATCTGACTTTCTTTCCTTCCTCTTTCACTCCGTAAATGCAGTAGCTTATACCTGCAGTCATAAAGAATATTACTAATAATTAGAGATGAGCGAATATGCTCGATTGAATACCTCGGTCGCATAGCTCCCGGCGGCAGGGAAGGTGGGAGGGGCAGTAAAAATTTGAAGCCCCGGAAGTGTTTTTGCACCGCGAGCTATGCAGCCGAGGTATTCGATCAAGCATATTCGCTCACCTCTACCAATAATACAATGTCATATACAACTATGGTTTATGTACAAAAACTGCATATGCACAATCTTCTATTTCCTGGAGCTCTTTTTAAAGGGTACTTGAATTTTCATGAAAAGTTGAAATAAGAGCATGGTCTTGCCGGGCAGTCTGTTCTCTGGCTGTATAATCCTTCATACATGATGTTATGTCAGTTTTCCTGTTGCTACAATCCCCAATATGGAAACAGCATATTTTACAGTCCTCTCTCAAGCTGTGGGCTTATACAATAAGGAGCAGTCTGCCCCATTCCCTATCCATTATTGATACTGTTCTGCCATTCTGCCAGGAGTAACTATACAATAGCAACAAAATAGTGAGAAATGCCCAAGTGAGAATGATATAGGAGATTCATGAACACTGGACTGTAAATACAGCAGCCAAGCAACTAAAACACAAGATAAAAATATCTGTAAGCAAAGTCAGTAAATCTACTTGCTGTCAGTGAATAATATCCCATCTGTATTTACAGAAGCAGCCAGAAGTAGAATCAAGACTTTTCATACATTGTAAGCTGTGAGATTTGCAGAATCTTCAGTTCTTTGCACTGAGCAATACTTTCAAGACATTCTGTGAGGAGAATCAACCCCTCCCATCTCCATTTACTGTGTGAAGAGGGAAAAAAAACAGCTCCTACACTTTTTTTCCGTCTTGCTTCTAACTTGTATCTATGGACGTACGTTATTGGTAACAAAGGAGTCAACTTAAAAGAGAGAACAGAGACACCTAGTGGCAGGAACTTTAGAGAATTTTTTCAGGCAGAAAGCGTTATAATTTTTTAAATAAAAGTACAATACATTTTGGTTCAGAATCACATGCTGTATGAAATGAGACTAAGTTGTCTGAAATGATAATTGATCATATCAAAAACAAAAACCTTGGCAATATTATATACAGCATATTCAATGGCATTAGTAGCTCCCCAATACTAAAACTGTGTGTATTTGGCATCCAAGTACAATATATATTTGATTCATTGCAAGCTATCACCAAAAAACAGAGCTGAATAGCAGGCTCCTATAATAGGTGCACCTGAATGAAGACTGAAAGGAGGGGATTGCGAAGCGACAATCCTATAGTAACAGTTGGCTTACAAAAAATTTCCAAGACAAACACAGATCCTGGAGAGGTATTATCCTCATCTCACAAATGCAAGGTGTAGAATAGACAGAGACAATGCATGACAGGATGAGGACACAAGATAAGAGTCTTTGCATTAGTTATATCTGCCAAGGGTTGCAAACTAGATTACAAGCATGATTGCACCCATATAGAGTCACAAGTCAGTGGCTGGCAACTCACCCATCGCCACTAAGCACAACCATCAGCAAGGCCAAATACCATTCAGCAATACATACAAGCACTGTCATCACTGTCTGGGATTTTTGCATATTTTTTGTCAATGCTCTGTGCAAATACAGAACATTTAGAGCTAAATCACAGGACAGAAATGTACACTATACACATTGGAGGGAAACAAAGTGTAACCTATAATATATTAGGAAATTTGCATATTGTGTTACACAATGCCATACACATTAGATAATACGAACATGCCCACCATCAACATTAGCACAATCATCAAAAAATCTGCAGAGATGAATTTGCCAAACATTGTTATTTTCGACTCGCAACCAGCTAAATATATCCAGCATGACCAAGTTGGTCTTGGCAGACAAAGGTTTATTGTTGGTCGTGGCATTAACATAGTCAATCGTTGGTTGAAATCATTTTGTCTGATGAAAATCTAATGTGTATGGTCGGCAGTGTAATTCATCAGGTCACCTTATTTACAGCACAACGGACTTTTTTTAGTGATATTTTAAGGCTAAGTCGCCGCATAGCATGCCCCAAATAGCACTGCGGAAAATAAGTTTTCGGGAGCCTTCACACAGAGTAAACGCTCCGCTCATCCTGAACGTAAACTCATTCAGAGTGAGCGGCGTTAAAACAGATCCCATTGATTTCTATGGGTGCCGGCATACGCGCGCTCCGTGTTGAAATCAATGGGAGGCTTTTTTACCTATTGCTTTCAATGTGATACGCGCGTATCACATTGAAAGCAGTTTACACCCTGTGAAGGCTCCCTGTCTCTGCGGACTTTCTGCTTCATTTATACACATACACAAAATGCCAGCGTTTCGGTAGATATAATTGATATGCTGCGATTTACAAAAATGCATTTTTTTTTAAATTGCTGAATTTCCAATGCGGATATTTTTCTACAATGTGTGGATGGGATTAGCCACAATCCCATTCACGATGCAGGTACTGTAAAATGCCACGGTTTTTGGGATGGCTCCATTGCAGCATATATTCTGCATGAGGCCTTGGCCTTAGGCTGTACAAGCTCTTAAGTATATGTAGCACACGTAGAAGTCTACTGTATGTATTGAATATATAGTACTGCTATGTCATGAGTCCTCATGATGGGTGTGTATGCCTCAAATTTTATACAGAGTCATTCTTCCCTACACTTTCTTAGGTGAAAACCTTGGCAGTACAGTGTCACTGGACACACAGAGTATCTATAGTGACTCTTTGTTATGTGAAAGATGTCTTATACTTGGAGGTTTACTTTGGGTGCACTCACACGGAGGAAAATGGTGCTGAATTTGTTGTGGAATCCGCGTCAGATTCAGTGCTGAAAAAAAAGCCACCCATTGACTTCAATGGCTTCCTTTTTCTGCTAAAAAGGAACCTATTGAAGTCAATGGAAGGCTTTTTTTCAGCGCCGAATCTGACGCGGATTCCACACCAAATTCAGTGCCATTTTTCTCCATGTGAATGCACCCTTTAAGTTACTACATGTTTCAATTACTGCGTGTTCGGATACATATTTGTAATTTAACCCAATAAGTGCTATGGTAGTAAGATCATGTTTTTGTGAAAGAGCTACATGAAAAAAGCATTCCAGTAATATTCAATAAATTATTCCCTTCTACTACACCCGAAACCAAGAAAACTGCCAACTGGACTCCTTTGCCGGTTCTCATTTAAAATGTGTTTCTGCACTTATATTGGACCACATGATGGTTCCGTGTACTTAGCACATGGTCAGTGCACACAAACTGGATATTTTAGGGGATTCAAAGTGTTTACTAATACATGCCTATCTCCTGCACTGCGACCATCCCTCAACCTGTAGCCAACAGCTACTCGTACTTCACCTTGCCACTCGGCTACAGTATCATATGCCATCACTTGCATCTTTTGCTACTATGTAATGTACAGTGCTGGGTAGTATTTTAGTGCTATGTACAAATATTAAAAATTAGAGAAAAATTATATGAATCGAAGAACTGAATGGATTCCACATGGAAGCTGAACATTATTGCACATGTTTGCATTTAAATCCCTTACGATGACAAAGATTTTCCTACAAAAGAAAAATCCCAGAGCACTGGGACTTATTACGTATTTCATGTGCAAGCAGCATCAAGAGAGATAAACAAGTGTCAGCGCCAAGCATGCTGAGTGTATTTACTAGGCACGCAGTGACTCCTAGCACTTCCTGCAGCAAGACTTAAAACATGTTGCATTTGGGGGAGGACAGCACTTCTACACAAAATGTTCATATTTATACGCCAGCCAAAGAAGGGAACAAGACTACTAAAGAATGTGCACTATCCTCCAAGCAGAACACTGTATGAAGAATACACACTAAAAATAGAGTGCCTAATGTCAATCGGTGGAAAGACCCAAGACTTAGTAACCCGTTCATTACTTCTAAGGTCCCGTGACGGGATAGTGGGAATGAACTGTACTGTAAAAGTAAACCAGAGAGCCAGAACAGTCATAGCACATGACAGCGACTGATGGGAAAGTAAACTAAACTCCACAAGCGAAAGTTTTCTTGCCAAGAGATGAACATCTACCACACATTGTGACTGATGTTCTTCCTACCTGAAGACAGGGATCTGCAGATGCTTCCGTCGGACCTGGATAAACTTTTCAGTGCCACTGCTATTCTCCTTTCCTTCCAGACAGGACTCTAGTTCTGCAGATAATTTATAGTCTTCCGACCTCAAACTACTGGGCAACATTTCTCAAGGGATCCTGCTATCTAGCCATGTTACAGATCATGGATATAAGAGGTATAAGAGGCTACAGAACTAAGACAGTTGTTTGGTTTGGGTGGGAGGGGAATAGGCGGAGAAAATACTCGCTGGAAATAACTTCTGAGAAAGTTTTATATTGTTACAGAGACAAGAAGAAGGAAATGTATTCACTATGAATTGTAGAAGTCTTGGCTTATATTACCTTCGAGTGAAGTGTATAACTTGTAGTATACATAGAAGAATATATCAGAGAGACTGGCTCCAGATAGGAAGACTAACATAAGCTGAGGCATAGGTACATGGAGGAAAATAACACTGCTATTGATCTGAATGGCATTGCAATATATGTGTCATATTAATTGCATAGATCATAAAATACTAACAGTATCTGACACCTGCATGTCCATTGCAAAGTTATAGCATTTACTTATATAGTATGAGGCCCCCTGGTGTTTAAAGTGTATATCATGTGCATGTCCACCTACTGAGCTGAGTGATGGTGGACACAAATGCCCACAGGCATAATGCACACAGTGATGTTACAGTATACAGATAATGAACACTGTGATATCAAAATACAGTGATAATGCACACAGTGATAATGCACAGTGATGTCACAGCACCAAGCAACATGTACACTGTGATGTCACAGTAAATGGATAATAAAAGCAATGAGGTTACAGTACAGGGATAATAAACACAGTGATGTAACAGCACACGGATAATACACACAATGAAGTTATTGCATTACACAGTTGAAGTTATTGCATAATGCACACAGTGATGTCACATTACAGACATAATTCCCACTATGAGATCATCACACAGGCATAACAAACACACAAAGAGATCACTGTGTACACTATGACATCACAGCATACAAAAAAAAAGTAATTATAATGTCACATATGTCACATGCAGGCATTATGATGTCCCAGTAAATGGACGCACATTCCGTTTTTTACATCCCATTCCATTGGTCATAGTTATCACTATTATGCACACCTGCCTCTGTTATGCTATAGGGATCAGACCTGAGAAGACTAAGAAGTTAAAGTATCCAAATAAAGCCGGTTGTACACGATCGTGTGCTAACCGGCTGCCATGAATGAACGGCATTGATGTCATCTGCCTGCCTTGATTTTGTGGCCCCTTTCATTCAATGAATAGGACCTGTTCCATATTTTGCGGCTTAGTCTGTCGGCCCGCTTACAGGACCATATAATTCATGGTCATGCGTATGGGCCCATGGAAATAAATGGGTCAGCGTGCTGAGAAAAACCCAAATAGCACATTGTCTGCAAGGGGGCTAAGGGCAAGAAAAAATCAAATAAAACATTTTCTTTTTTGGAGTACATATAAAATAATATGATTCTGTGTCTTTTAAGTGTCATGTAAGAAAATCATGAAATGCCACAGAAACTTGTTTTCTTGTGCCTGCAGCAAGCAACTTCTCTCTTCAGAGAGGCAAGCAGAGATTATCCAGCCAGGGAGTGGGAGACAATCTCAAGTCACTTAATGCAGAATTCACAACATGACTGTTAATGAAGTTTACTTATCAGCAAAGGGATAAGCTGGAGGCTGGCAAGAAATGTCTGCCAACTAAAGAGCTTCTCAGAAAATACATCTTCACATTTTATTCCGCACGTTTCGTAAGTCACTTAACCCATAGTGTCCTATCTGTTACATGATTTTCTCATGATCTAACTTGGCAGTGCCTTCATTTTCCTGTGGAAATAATATATTTTGGCAGCTGAAATGAACATATGAAAGATAGTAGGTTGAGTTACCATCAGGCAAATCTACTTGATATGCTGCGAATTTCTCCCACCCAGTAGATGCAGCTCTAAAATAAGAAAAAACATGAAGTGTAGGATTTGTACATAACATGAGCTGAAATAGGTATCTTGAAATATTACCGCTATAGACCGATGCACATAGTTAAAGCTACAGTAACATCTCGTGTTTTATTTATGTTGGCCTATGTGGCGGAAAATGCACCTTATATATGCGCATAGTAAAGTCAACCACTGTGGTACATCAGATGTATCATCTTTTACTGTATGGAAAAGTGAAAAATGCTGCATTGTCTCATTCAGATGACTGCCACAAATAAACCGCCCAACCATGAACCACTCTACAGACTGAGCTGAGATAAGCTGGGTCTGGTATTCTGTCATGTGTATGCGCTTTTGATCATCATATGATATAATCACTTTCAGGCTGGGGGGACACTTTGCAAAAAGGTTTATGGGCTGTGATGTGTACAGGCTAGACTAACAGATCTATGGGAGATTTTTGTATTGTGGGTACGTGTTTGCACTACTAACACACTCACGAAGTGTCCGTCATTTCCCGTTTTCAGCACGGACCAACTTTCATCTGATAATTTTCCATGTGTCTAGGGAAGTTGAACACTCATTGGAAGGTTTGTGGTTGTTCATGTGTTTGGAACAGTTGTGTAACATCTCTGCCTGTTCGGGTCACTGCGCCGCCCTCTGCTCGCATGCTGCGGCGCCGGAGGCGTGTGCAGTTTGACAATCTGCTTAAGGTTTTTAGTTGCACTGTGTGAACACGGCTCTAGTCCTTAATTGGATTTGCACCACACCCGTCTTCTGCCTAGGTTGCCTCTGTTCATTAAGTGGTTAATCTGTCTTGCCTGTGATTGACAGCTTTTCTTCCTATCAGGTTCTGGGCGGGTTCTTCCTTCCCTATTTAGTCTTGGCTCACAGTCACACTGGTGCCGGTTATTGCCTCTAGCTTTCTGGTATCTCTTGCGTTTATTTACTTGTATGCTGATCCTTGACCTCTGGCTTTCCTACTGACTATTCTCTTGACTCCGATTTGGCACTGCATCGCTCTCTTGTTACCGAACCCTGGCTAGCTGACCTCCCTTTGTTGTTGTGCGTCTTGTCTGCGTTTTGTGTTTCACGTATTCAGGGAGGGTTTGTCCTCGTGGTTGTCGCCTATCACCTAGGATAGGGTCTGGCAATAGGAAGGGAAAGCGGGGGGCTTCAGTTTAGGGCTCACTGTCCCTTGTGCCCCTCCCTCCAGGGTTCGCCATCAGCTTCTGGGGAATTATCATCTGCTATTCCCTAACAAGTTGGCTATATGACCAACCAACCACAGTTCATTTCAGACCAGCGATGGCAGTCTAAAATCTAATGTGTATGGCCAGCTTAAGGCCTCACGATAAGTTACAAGTGGTCTGTGGTCTACTGTATGTTGACTGACCATCTTAAGAGAAGTCTTAACCAAAACTGTCCCTGAACCCTAAGGGGTTCTAAACAGAGCAAAGACTGTAAGATAAGATAAGATAAGATAATCCTTTAATAGTCCCACCATGGAGAAATTCAGTGTGTTACAGCGACATGGATAATACAGTAATATAGTACAAGAAAGAACACATACAAACTCATAGCAGATAGAAAAGATACTAGGAGTCATAGCAACTAAAAAGAAAAGAAAGACTCAGGATCATTTAGTTCTCTGTGCGGAGTGATCTTCACTTAGCCTGATGTAGATTATACAGCCTGACCGCGGTTGGGAGGAATGATATCGCTCCTTCTCACACTTGGGGTGAAGCAGTCGGTCACTGACAGTACTGCCCAGTGCTATCACGGTCTCATACATGTATAAGAAGCCTTGGATTTACAGTGGTTTGTGACCGTTGCCTGTGGCTAAATGAACATTCATAGCATGCTGCACATGTTACATGCATTGTCCTTGACTTCATCTAGTGAATGGTTGAAGGCGACATAGTATAACTGGAGGATGGCAAAAACCAAGAGAAATTTTTCACAAAATAAATGGAAGACTCTATGACAATACAAGGAGATCAATATATAAGCCATTCTAAACCAGGGCACTAAGTACAATAGTAATAATATAGACAAAGATCCATTTTGTCCTCATACATAAATTATTCTTATATTAACCATTCCCTCACTTGGCTCATCATATATACTATATACTGTTTATTCATCACAACTGTCTCCAGAACCCAAGATGTTAAACCTATTTAGCTTTCAATTCTGCACCAATTATGGCCCTGAGAGAGGGGATTAACCGTTAATTTGGAGGTTGGTGAAAGTGATTGTCTGCCACTGAGAAGGATTTGCTCCTCTTAAACTGCCTTTGGCCAGCTGCTAGGCTTAAGTAAAAAACGTCTCTTTTTTTTCTTTTTCCATTTCCCAGGGCCTTGGGGGTAAGCGTTTTGTTTTACACGCTCTTGCCTCTTTGATGATAGATAGCCTAGTGCGCCATTTTTCTAGATGTTTGAGTCCATTGAACAGTTTTTCTCCTTTTAAATGTTCAATGTTCTTCTTTGAAATATTACAAAAATAAAAAATACTTCCCAGACACCTCGGGGTACAATTTTCTCAACAGTTGCAATATTTGTTATAGTTATTTTTTCTAAAGACGAATAATAAACTCCTCTAAGACGCTAAACAACTTCTCGGAATGAATTCTCACATGCATGATACAAGAATTATTTTGCTTGGGAGATTAAGGGGGCAGTCTGCTTTTTCAAAATGAATGTCCTACCCATAAGCAGGGCACCAATTTTAGATTAGTGAGAGTCTGACTGTCGGGACCCATAAAGATCACCTATTTCTCCAGCAAGCACACACCATATTTTTAACTGTGGCAGTTGTGTGTACTGTACTGAACTGAGTGACACACATGCCGTATTATTCACAACCATTGCCATAAAAAGTATAGCACTGCAGACAAGTAATCTGCAGGGGTGATTTCTTCCCCTATTAAATCAATAGGAAAAACACTTGACATGTGTAGCTTTTCTGCAACTATTTTTCCCCACAATATGTGGTTGAGATTAACCAGAATCTCATTTACTTGGCCGTAAATTTAAGTCTAAGGCCCCACGTTGCCGAAATGCAGCTTTTTTTGTTGCAGATTTTGCTGCGTTTTTTTGAGCCAAAGCCAAGAATGGCTACAAAAGGAATGGGAAATGTATAGGATACTCTTATACTTCTCCCTTCTGCTCAATCCACTCCTGGCTTTGGCTTAAAAAATTCCACAATGTGGGGCCTCAGCCTAAAACAGTGTTTTTTCTCCACTGAATTTCTGCAACGTAGGGTCTCAGCTGGTGTAAAGCATATTAAATGCGCCGCAACCCCTGCACCACTTTTGCTTCCATGACAGTGGTGTGTCCGATGTTATAATACGTGTTGCAACTGGTGATTAAGGCTAAGGCCCTGCATTGCGGAGATGGATTGGAGTGGATTGAGCAAAAGGTAGAAGTATAAGAACTTTCTATGTAATTCCCATTCCTTTTGTAGCCATTCTTGGCTTTGGCTAAAAAAACCCCACAATATATTCTGCTACCAAAAAAGCTGCGTTTCCACAACGCAAGGCCTTAAAGGGAGTCTACCACTACAGCAACATTTTTTCTAATTACCACGTTAGTCTTAAGAAAGGCTATTCGTCTCTTACCTTTTTACCTTACATTTTTGGGAGACCGCTCTTGCTCTTGTAGTTCAATACAGGAGCGTCCTGCGCAGGCGTCGGAAGTTGGACTGACAGAAGAAGACAGAAGAGGCGGGGTTGCAGCTGAAGATGGAGTGAACTCTCAGGCAGCAGTGGGGACGCTCCCATTGCCATTTGAGCGCTGTGGCCCGCCCTCATTGCTGCGGAGAACTCATTTGCATACCGGTTAAAAACGGTATTTCTAAGGAACGGCGCCACGGAGACCACATCTGAAGATAAGAGACGAATAGCCTTTCTTAAGGCTATTCCGACGTGGTAATTAGAAAAATGTTGCTTTAGTGGTAGAATCCCTCTAACCAGTCACAAACTGGAGGTTTGACACTTCTTTAGGCCGGGGCCCCACGGGACGTAAACGACGTGAGACGCGGCGGGAAAAATTGCAGTGTTTTACAGTGCAAGCAAAGGGATGGGATTCAGGCGAATCCCATGCCCACTTTGCGGAAGAAATCACATCGCGGACAAAGCCGTTGCGGCTTTGCAAATCGCAGCATGTCAATTATATCTATGGAAACGCCGGTGGCTTTCCCGTAGATATCATGTTAAGAGAATGTCCGCAGAGGAAAACTCTGCGAACTTTCTATTAAAAGCACTGCGGAAAGAACCACAATGTGATCACGCCGCGGTTCTTTCCGCAGTGCCTTAGCTTTGTGATTTTGGCCCGTGGGGCCTTAGCCTTACACCGCCTATAAGAAGGCCATAATAAATCCAAACCTTTGTGTCTCCATGGTCACAAGCTACAAATAAACGAGTCTGATCCTGCAGTCAAATGTTAGGTTGAATTTCCACACTCAGATTTTGAGCAGATTTTTTGTTGCTGTTTTTGGAGCCATAACCAGGAGTGGATGAACAAGGATATAAAGTCTATACAACAGGTGCCACTTTTACTAAATCCTCTCCTGGTTTTGGCTTCAAAAACAAGACCCAAAACAAATAAAAACCTGAATGAATCCTGAATGTGTTCGATCTGTTTGCACCGTCTCCTATTGTCTTTTGGTTAGGTAGATGAATCTATGATGATGGAGAATCAGACTATGCCGTTTATAACCACAGAAACATATGTCTTCATATAGATCCCCTGTACGATGGCGATGCCTGTGGCCCCCAGCACGACCTGCACACATTATTTATATAGTGTAGCCTCAGATCCATGCAACTCTAATCAGGAAAGTGGATTCTGCGGCCAGAATCTCTGTACTTTAATCAATGCCGATTGATTTCCTTTCACTTTCAATGTATTTGAAAAATCACTACGAGAAGCCACCGAGATAGCATCACAAACGCTGACAACACAGGGTACAAGAAAACACCCCATAATATACCAATCCTGTCACTCCTAATACTGTGACAATCGGCTTCAGGGTTTACACACGGCTCTTTTCATGCATTTGTTTTGAGCATCGTTTTTGTTTTTTTAAAGGGAACCTGTCAGATGAAAAATGCCGTCCCTTCTGCAGCATCTTATAGAGCAGGAGGAGCTGAGAAGAATGATAGGTAGGTTTGTGGGAAAGGATTCAGTATAACTTGTCATTTATGGAAAGCGCTGCCCTTTTTATATTCAGATGTCAAGTAGGCGGTCTTATCAGTGACTGACAGCTGTCTCTCTATACACCTTCATACGGGAGAGGCTGTCAATCACTGATAGCTCCGCCTCCTTGACCTCTCAACACAAAAAGAGCAGAGATTTCAAAGGGTAAATGACAAGTTATACCGAATCATTTCCCAAAAAACTATACATTAATCTGTTCTGCTCCTCCTGCTCTATAACATACTCCTTACAGACAGAACAGTACTTACCATGTAAAAGCTTCCCTTTAGGCCAAGCCATGGATTGAATTAAAAAATAGAAGAAATAGGAGTGTTTTCTTACCTTCTTCATCTCCTCTTTAAGATTTTCCTTGCATCTCTAATTGCATCTGGTGTCTAATATGGGAGAGGGAAAGCCACTGATCGGACAACCCTTCCTTGCACTGTGTGAACACTGCTCTATTATCTATCCTCTGTAATTGAATTTCCACCACGTCCATCTCCTGGACCTTGTTTCCTCTCTTCATCTAACAGTTAATCTTAGCCTTGCCTGTGTGATTGACAGCCTGTCTACCAGTCAAGTCTAGGGCGGGTCCTGGGCTTCCTATATACAGGTCATCATCCCACACAGGCTTGCTGGCTATTGTACTTAGTAACTTGGTGACTCTGTACTTACCAACCTCTGACCTTTGGCTTCCCTTGTGACTATTCTTTGGATTACGATGTTGTTCTGCCTTGTCTCTCTAACTTTGACCCTTGGCTTGCTGACTCCTCTTCTGTGCTGTTTGTCCTGTCTGCGTTCTGTGGCATCACATATATCTAGGAAGGGCTTGTCGACCAGTTGTCCTCTGCCGCATAGGGCAGTTAGACAAGCAGGTATGGGCAGCGGGGCGTTTCGGCTTAGGGCTCACTGTCTTTTTTGTGCCCCTTCCCCCAGGGTTCCTGCAGCTACTGGGGAATTGCTCCTACAGCAATTCCCTTACGCACAGATACTGTAGTATAAGACACACATTTATAAATACTTTAAATATAACACCAAACTTGGACTTCAATGGTCATATTAAATCACCAGTCCTTTCCTTATTTCTTATGAAACGTTGTCTGACTGACTCCAGGACTTCAGAAGAAAGCCTGGGTAACCCTGACCACACAGTGATTGACAGCTATATACACACTCATAAAGCAAGTGCTGTCAATCTGTGCACAGGTGGAGAAAGCAGGACTCCTTAAGACTTCCGCTATGTGTCCTTTCAACATTTAAGCATCTTTATATTGGTAAATATAAAAATCACATGATAGAAAACTGTATGTACCTGTGCTCAGCATCTTTTCCCTTACTACTCTCAAAAAGAGCATTATATGAGACTTGGGACAGACACTTCTCTATAAGACTTAAATGCCACACCTAATAAAGAGGCACCTTGGAGGGGGAAGGTTGTTCGTGGCATGTGTTTGGAAGTATAAAAAACAGAAATGAATATTCATATCCAGATACTGAAAGAGGAAGCCAAACTATTTCAGGAGAAGAAATCCATTCATTTAATTATATTAATATTTGTATTTCATCTACACAACAGTAATTGGCTTCATTTTCATATTTATCTAATTATGTAATTCCACATACATTCTGTAGGGGCTATGTCCAACTGGTAAAAATTACCTAGAAAAATCTCAAAAAAAGAGTAAAAATTGTTAAATATAATTCCCTCTGAGGCCCCGTTCACACAGGGAGCCGCGTCACTCTCAGGCCAAAATCCGCCTGCCATGACTGTTGCAGTTTCCAACAGTCGTGGCTTCTCCCTCTGGAGTAGGCTCAAATGAATGGGCTGATTTCAGATGTTGCTGCCGCAAGGTGGATGCCGCAGCTCAACGAGCAACGGAATCCACCTGAAGAAAGGGCAGCTCACTTCTTCTTTCCGCTAGCGGCAACATGCCGCTAGCAGAAGAAAGAACGCTAGCGGTCTCCATAGACCACCATTGTGAGGGGGCGGATTATGATGTGGATTCCGTGCCATAATCCGCCTCCTCTGTGCCCGTGTGAATGGGCCCTTAATCACCCATTGCTAATGTTTTGGCCCTTTTGGAGGGAAACGCGGGATATCTAGAGAGATAGGGAGGGGGTATGGAAGGGAGCGAGAGAGAGGAGGGAGGCAGTGAGGAAGGAGGGGGGAGTATGGTGAGAGTGGTTAGTGTAGAAGATAAATAGTAGGAAGCTGAACCACATAAACAAATGCAGAAGATACCAGGAGCTCTCAGAGACTCCCAGAAATCACTCAAAACATGGCTAAAGGTATATGGGTGCATTTATTAAGCTATTAATAGCCCTAACAGACATTTAAAAAAATATATATTTTTTTTTTGCCTGGAAAACCCCTTTAAACCTTATTCACTATGTTAGTGCACTACATGCTCCAAGACACCCAATCATGGAGGAAGAAATGGATTAAATTATATTCGATGGAAGTTCTTATCAGCCGGATTAGAAAGGCCAGTGGATCTTGCGGGGAGGGGAGCGGATTTTCTCTGCATCATATTTTAGTGTTAATTGGCGTTATTATCACGCAGCCTGCACATCATGAATCTGATACATTAGTGAATGAATATATCTCCGTACAAGGCAGAAAAACCTAAGCCAGGGCTGATTAGAAAAAAAACAATCATTAAGCGAGCAAGATTCTCAGCGATGGGGCGAGCAAGGAGCTCAGATGGGATCATCGATTTTGAAGGGGATTAGCACAATTGAAATTGATGATTTTTTTTAGGTGAAAAGAGGAGAATTAAATTGAGGTTTATTTGCAATGCGGGGAGAGCACAAGGGTTGATCCGACCCCCTCTCCTGGGTTTAGATTTTCATTTCTTTTAGAAATGGAAAATACTGTATTAACTATGGTGCAGCTATATAGAGGATGACAGGAGAATTATTACACGGTGGACTTTTACAACCAGCCCGAGGAACACAATGAAAGATCTAGTCAAAAGTGATGGGGTTAATAAAGACAACCCGCTACCTCCATTTGGTATCTCAAACCATTATATGGAACTGAGCCAAGTGGGGTGTCAGCATGCTACGGTATGGAACAAACGCCAATGTCAGGATAAAATATTCATGCATTAATAATCCATTAAAATGTTGTCCTGATAAATACATAAAAGTGGTTCCACACACAGGTATATAGAGTGTTACGTGTTTGGGACCATCATGATGGCTCTCACTTACTTACCCCCCCACATGGTGTATTGCCTCCTTATTGACCATACAGTATGCTGCCTCCTTTACCGGCCTTCACACATCAAATGCCACTTTTACTAACCCCGATCCCACAGTATACTATCCATTTATTGACCCGCATGCAATAAAGTGTCCCTTCTTTATTTACCAATCTCTGTTCCTGCCAACGGTTGCCTCCATTTCCCCTTCATCCCTCCAGGGGTCTCCGTGTATCACATCGCTTGTGGTAACCAGCGTCAGGACATCGCTACTGTTCAACACGGCGTATGGGACCTCCTGGAGACTGAAGTGGATGTGGAGGGGGCCATGGACAGGAAAAGGGATTGGTAAGTAAATAGCAGCCATTACCTGCTGGATTATGGCCTAAAGTTGCAGGCCGCTTAGCAGCTGCTACAGCTTAGATGGCGGTAGATCTGCCACTGGATGGGTCCATTATTAATTTAGGTCCAACACATCTCACAGCACTTTACATATATAGTCATCACTCACTGTCCCAAGCATGGTTCACAATCTTAATTCTCTATCAGAATGTCATTGGAGTGTGGGAGGAAATCTGTACAAACATGGGGAGAAAACTGGACCCCAAACTGCAAAGCAACAGTGCAAACTACTGAGCCACCATGCTGCCCCTCCATGTACTATGAGAATTATGCTGGGTTCACACCTGCATTTGGGTTTCCGTTCTTTAGGTCTACTTGGGGACCCACAAAACAGAAACCCAATTGGCTTAAAAAATGGTTACCCATGGAAACCCGCAGACCCCACAGACTGTAATGGGTCTGTCGGGTTTCTGCCTGAAAAATGTGGAAAGAAAATACTTGCTTACAGTTCTTCTCTCTCGACATTTTTCAAGCCGAATTGGGGACAGAATCCATGAATAGAATCCGGGCGCAGGTGTGAACCCAGCCTTACACTGCTTCTGAGAGAATAATAAACCATACTACAAATAAAAGCAAGCACAAGTAGAACAATAGGCAACAATAGGCAAAATTTGGTCCATACCTGTCAGACGGTAATTGTCAAAATGTCTTAATCCACGTATATCAAATATATACACAACACAACACCCCTAATCCAATCCTGGTGTCAGGATAGGGTCCCAGTTTTTAGATTAGTAGAAATAATATCCAGGGCTCAGTGATAAGTATGAATAATTTGTATCTGCTATCCAAAAAATTACAGCATTTCGGTCTTGCCTCAGACCACGAGGCTAAAGCTATCATTTGGGAACCCATGTCATTGTAACGCTGCCATATGCATGCTCCAGCCATATAATGGCAGTGAAGGGTGACAAGATGTGTTATGTGGCCTGGCATTCACTGTTAATAGTCTTTTAATGACTATTGGGTAATGGATCATTATTACTTGTGATCTATACACTGAGGAATTCTGCGAGTCCTGTTATCCCAGCTGTTTCCACTCCAAAAGGAAGAAGTAAAAGAAGTAATAAAATGCAATAGAAAATAAACAAAACTCAAATGCTTCTAATATTTTACATAAAAATTACACACAAGTGATCCTATGACCCACAAATGGTATACTATATAACTATTTTATTTTATCTGACACATAAAATTAAAAGCTACCAGTTCAGTTTTATGAAAGCTAAAATGTAGTGTAAAATAAACAAATATTCTTCAATTACTTGGGCATGATCACCAAAGCTTTGAAGGAACTTGTTGTTCATTCTAATGGTTATTATTATCAGCAATAATTTGTAATTTTCTAGTATAATATAAATGGTGAGGGGAATATACAATATGAGTTATAAAAGTATATACAGGGAACAGTGGCGTAACTAGGAATGGCGGGGCCCCGTGGCGAACTTTTGACATGGGGCCCCCCCTCCCCAAACCGATGCCGAAGACCTCGACTGACCCGCTCCTCTGCACTCTATTATGTCCCTTAGTAAGCCCTGCACACAGTGTTATCCCCAATAGTGTCCCCTGCACACACAGTATTAACCCCTATAGTGTCCCCTGCACACACAGTATTAACCCCTATAGTGTCCCCTGCACACACAGTATTAACCCCTATAGTGTCCAATGCACACACAGTATTATTAACCCCTATAGTGTCCAATGCACACACAGTATTATTAACCCCTATAGTGTCCCCTACACACAGTATTATTAACCCCTATAGTGTCCCCTACACACAGTATTATTAACCCCTATAGTGTCCCCTGCACACACAGTATTATCCCCCATAGTGTCCCCTGCACACACAGTATTATTAACCCCTATAGTGTCCAATGCACACACAGTATTAACCCCTATAGTGTCCAATGCACACACAGTATTATTAACCCCTATAGTGTCCAATGCACACAGTATTATCCCCCATAGTGTCCCCTGCACACACAGTATTATTAACCCCTATAGTGTCCCCTACACACAGTATTAACCCCTATAGTGTCCAATGCACACACAGTATTATTAACCCCTATAGTGCCCCTGCACACACAGTATTATCCCCCATAGTGTCCCCATATGTCCCACTGTGGACACCTATAAACATTTATTATACTCTGGGGTCTGAAAAGACCCCAGAGTATAATAATCGGAGACCCGGGGGATTTAAACCATTAAAAGAACAGAGACAGTTGCTTACCTGTTCCTGTCGGCTGTCCTGTCCGCTCTTGTCCAGCTTTAATGACGTCAGACGTCACATGACCCGGGAAGCTGGCCTGGGTCATGTGACGTCAGAGACGTCAGACACAAATGACGGAGGCCTGGCAGGATCGCGGAGAGGTAAGTAACACTGTTTTTTATGTTACCTTACCCCTCCCGGTGCGCCGATCATTATACTCGGGGGTCTGCTAATGATAGCCTCTGTGGGCCCCGCGGTGTCACTTGCCGATCCCGGCCCAGCCAGGATCGGCAAGTGAATGGGGCCCGTAACGGACTTTAAAAAAAAAAAAAAACGCAGCGGTAGCGGCTGTCACCGGGCCCCCTAATGGCCCGGGCCCTGTGGCAGCTGCTACTGCTGCTACCACGGTAGTTACGCTCCTGTCAGGAATGTATATACTGTGATTACCATATGGTAGACATCAGCATAAGGTAGCTATGTGACATGAGATAACCATCTTCTCAATATGTTGCAATACTCCGTTACGAGATGTCCATTTCACAGATGCCTATATATGAATTATATACAGTATTATACACTATAAAACAGGTTATATTAGATTATGTGGAATTGGCGTTCTTAATCAAATCTGATCTAAGGGAAGGATGACGACATCTGTATTTTAATAGTGGTCAGGTTCCCCAGTTCTGGCCCTTGATGGCCATAGTGACACAGCTAATAGACATTCTCTGTAACATTACAGATGGTTTACTTGGAATAGAGTTGGTCTCAGGAATACAGTATCTACCCAGAAATAAGAAAATACACAAGCATACTTGAAGAGAGCACATGTCTTTGTGAGAGATGACATATCATAAAGGTAAATCAAATAACAATTTTAGAGTTCAGAGATAAGCGACCGATCTGTTTAATAACTTGATACTTCATGGACACCAAGGAAAAATACTAAATAAATGGTAGAGTAGTGAATGCACATCAGGAAGATGAGGACCTAGGAGTGAGGACGGCGAGCTGCGATACATTCATCATTTCAGGATGTGCGATTGTTGTAGCCTAAACCGAACCCAGAGCAATGTTTTATCTGGTGCGGGGAAGGACACTGCGTCACTGTTATATTGATACATAGTCTACAGTTTATATCGAGTGGATGGGAGCAGCTGAATGACGAATGGGGCTAAACCAGTCACATCTACAAAATGTATTTTCCAGTGAAAGGTTTTTATGAAGTGTTCATAAAACATGTCAGTAAAAGTCAGATTGTTCTGCCTTAACTCTAATAAATTTTTATAAAGAAGAGCCATGCATTCAAGGCTATAGTACTTCAGTATTGTAAATGAGGTAGCAGAGTCCCCTTTGTGACTTGAAGACTTCCTTAGGCCTAATTCATATAGAGCATGGTGGTGTATTTTTATGTTGAGATTTTAGCTACTCCATACTGGGAAACCCGATTTCCCATTTCAGTAGGCACATGGTTATGCCATGGATAAGTCCAAATCCAAATCTGGCTCCGAGTGCACCACAAGACATATTCACACTAACCCCCTTCATCTGCCAATCCCTATTATTTGTAGTTTGCCTCAGTTCTCGTACTTTTTGCAAATCCTTTCAGACTCTCATCGTACAAAACAACCTATCAACTCCTTGGAGACATTATGCTCCTGTCAGGGTTCTGTCCAATGTTCACTTTCTTCTGTATATTCACTGCCCCTTCTGACAATTGACCTCTTCCTTGGGGAAAGTGGGAAAGAGACCTCCAAATCTCCTGGATCACAGTAGTAAACATCTATCGTACTGTTCTAGGCACATAAAAGCTCTATCTCTGCAAAGTATCAAGAAACTATATTGTAAATTATTGACCAGAAGGTACAATGTTAACACTTTCATGCCAATCTCTATCTCTGAATCATCACCCATATGGTAGCGCTATGGTTCAAAAGATGGAAATATCCTTTACATCTTTTGGTCCTGTAGACTTTGTACACAGTTCTGGAGAGATGCGTACATAATCACCTCTGACCTTCCAGGTGAGGACCTCCTTCTCTTTACTTTTCCACCACAAAAGGTTCCCTTTATGGCATTGCAAGCACTCCCTACTATACTATACTAATGTCGGGAAAGCATACACCCCACTTTGGAAGTTTACAACCCCTCCATCTATCCAGCAAAGGATTGCATAGATTAATGAAATATCTCAAATGGAAATGATATCTTTCCAATCAAAAAATGATGACTAAAGTATGGCTATACTGGATCCAGTTCACATTGTCTAGGGATTACCACAGGACTATGGGTGTCCAGGCAGTTTGTCCAGTTCCTTCTGATGAACTTGATCTATGTATTCCCTTTCCTCGCTTGTTTTTTTTCCCTCCTTTTCCACATATTGTATCATTCATTTCTTTCCTTTTTCTTGCCTTTTTTCCGACATTGAGCCCTATCAGTCGTGGAGTGGGAGTTGTGGAGTCCGTTTAGGGGCCATTTTGTAATTTATTATACAATTATTAATGTGTTACAGCAGCATGGATAATACAGTAATATATTACAAGAAAGAACGCATACAATCTCAGAATGGCAGATAAAAAAGTTACTAGGAGTCATAGCAACTAAGAAGGAAAGAAAGACTTCAGGATCATTTAGTTCTCCGTGCGGAGTGATCTTCGCTTAGCCTGATGTTGATTATACAGCCTGACCGCGGATGGGAGGAAGGACCTCTGATAGCTCCTTCTCACACTTGGGGTGAATCAGTCGGTCACTGACAGTGCTGCCCAGTGCTGACACAGTCTCATAGATGGGATGGGAGTTGTTCTCCATCATGGAGCTCACCATGGACAGTATCCTTCAGTCACCCACCACCTGTACTGGGTCCAGGGGGCTTGCCAGGACAGAACTGGCCCTTCTAATCAGCCTGTAAAGTCTTTTTCTGTCCTTGGCTGGTATGCTACTCCCCCAGTAGGCCACTCCGAAGAAGATGGCTTATGCTACCACAGAGTTGAAAAAGGCCCTAAAAAGTACCCCCTGGACTCCAAAGGCCCTCAGCCCCCTGAGCAGGTAGAGCCTGCTGTGACCCTTTCTGTGCAGTGCATCCAGGTGATCAGCCCAGTCCAGTTTATTATTGAGGAGCACATCCAGGTTCTTATAGGTCTTCACTATCTCAATGCCTGTCCCTTGGATATCCACCGGATCCAGGGCACTCCTCCACTTACTAAAGTTCACCACCATCTCCTTGAATTTGTTGTCCAAATTTTAAATTAAAATAAGAAGCAACAGGATACAAGTAATGGAAGCTTCTTATTTCATACCTGTTTACGAAAAAGATCCATGCTGATCCTGTTTGTAGTACAAAAGAAGTCAACTGCAATTGGATGCTACGGTAGAGGCACTCTGTGTTAAAGGTACCTTTTATTCTAATCTTGGAAAAAAGAATACCTTTTACGGGATGCAGAAATGTGGCTTGAATGGGACCTTATGGAACCTATAAACTGGAACCTACTGTACAAATCTGCTTGGCATAGGACATATGCTTATGGCTGAACAGGAGATGTACTAATGTTCTTTATTCAGGGCAGTCCTCCAACACTCTAGGCACCACACTGGGATCGTCATGAACTGATCCAGCTAGAGAATAGACACTCAAGGGCAACCGGGTTATATAACAATACGCAGCAGTCTGCACCCTTCTGAAATCTGCTCCACTGGGCAATGTTTTTCTGACCTTTATGTCAGATCTGATTAAATGAATACGTGGCAAATCATTATACATTATCCTTCTGGCATTTTCTGCTTCCTACAAAGCTTACACGCATCAGTCCTTGTACCAGAGCTGGCATTCCAACCAAACCACAATATAGGGGTTACTAACACAGGTACTGAAAAGAAAGATATATCAGACATTGTACCATTGTTATGACTCATAAACTGCAATTTTGCTTATAATAGTTTTCATAGTTGGACGACTTGTATGTGAGATGTGAGGGATCCATGGGAAAATCTGCAGTTTATCATAAGTTATAATTTGATTTCTAATTTTCAAAAAAAGCAAGAATGATGATGACAATAAAAGAATAATAAAATCATAAATCTGTGATATATAAAAATATTTGTTCCCCAAAGGGAAACTGTCAAGGCTATTTGGGAGATTAAACTACCTATAGATCCTTAAAGTGTAGTTATACACAACTTTGTATAAATGAACAGCATGTATTAATACAAGACATTTTGTAATGTATCTTATTAGTCTATAAAGAAGCTGCTAGAGAACACACTCAAATAATTGCTGCTCTTACATTTTATTCTGTGCTCTTTTAACACTGCTAGTTTTGTAGATAGGAGGCTATTAGTGCACAGAATGAGGCAATAAATCAATGACCCAGCTTGCAGCAGCCCCTTACTCAACCTCTCCCTTCTCCATGGCGTTATCTTATGAGGCTGAATTCAGAGACAATCTAAAGTAAACAAGCATCAGATTAAAAATAAGGATTTGGAGAACAGCTTAATGAGTGGAGAAGGAAACCAATTTTCTTAATAAGATATATACAAATTTTGTATGCACTATTTATTCATGAAAAGTTGTTTATATCTGGAGGTATGCTTTCATTACTAGTAGCTTAGTCTTCCAAATAGCCATATTGTAACCCTGTTTTTGTCTACAGTGAACAACTTTATCCTTACCCAGCTTCTGTACTCCCAGCACCAACACAGTTCTTCACTGAAGCTAAAGTAATACACCTCAGCTCCTGTGCGCATGCGTCACAGTTTTGACGCATGTACAGTAAAGTTGATGTGTCCTTCAATGGCTTCAACAGCTCCAAAGGTGCCAGGAGAACTAGAGATAAGTAAGATAAGACTCATCTCTAGGTAAGTATAAAGGTTTGTGCTTTTCATTGGAGGCATGTTGGGTTACAATAGGACTGTTTAGGACACTAAACCACTGATCCAAAAGGAATGTTGAATGGATTAATGTCCTAGATAGACTTGACAGGTTCCCTTTAAATTGCCAGTGCTTCATTTTAAAAACTCAATTGCAATTCCACTTTACTTCAACTTTATTGAGTGTGGTATATCAGGACTGTCATCAGGACTGTGGAATTGGTAGGCCAAAGCACTAATTTTAAATCCAGCTCCTCTATTCATCCATAGGCCAACTCCAATTTTTTTGAAAATGGTTGACCATCGTTGGTGAGATAGAAGCTGCAAAGCTCCAAGTCACCAAAAAGCTAGTAAATGAATTCCTATGAAAGTAACTATGTAATATATGTAAGTAACTCTTCATCTAAATAATACAATACCAAAAATTGTATAATCTAATTATAAAAATGAATCATTCTATTTTGAAGTGAGCATTAACTTTTTTATGACTCCAACTCCACTGGCTCCGATATCAACTCTTCCCAATTTCCACTCTGACACCTCAAGCTTGACTCTACAACTGCTTACTCCAAGGAGTTGACCAGAGGATCTTTTGGTGGAGGCGCTGATGCAATAGTGGTCTCCATGAGGTCTCCAAGAGTCTAGTATTAAATCACTGTATGTGTATCTGAAGTTACAGCCAATGATATACTGCTAGGGTCTGCCTCTTCATCGCTCCTTGGAGATATAATGAATACTTAGTATACCCTTTATGTTATCTTTAGCGGAATATTTCATTTCTAACAGATGAAGACCTCCAAATCAGAAATCAAGGTGAAGAGTCTGAGGGTTATGTAGTGTCTATAATCTTATTAGGAGCCACCCTATACATGGCAAACCTTTGCAAATCGAGGACGCATAGTCTCCTTGCTGGGGTAATGTTGTGTTACTCCACAAGACTGGAATACACAGCTCTACCAAGCAGCACAATCATCCTGAAGAAGGGGCTAATAATTATAAAGTACTTGGTAATCATGATTGGATGAAAGGCTCGATATGAATCCAAATTATTATAATTACAGAGCGCACAGGCAGCGTGAAGACATGCCAAATTGAATCCATTGTGTTCACATCAAATGAAAGGATTTCTGATTCAATGTCTTATCAAGTGTAATTGCAGTTGTTCTAGCCCTTTTACTTTACTTTAACCCATTGCGTGCTACACATAATAGCAATCCGCTCACACTGAATACTAACATATATCAAGGATTAGATCTATTGAAGGGCCATAATTGAGAAAGACTATACAATATAAATAAATGTGTGACAACTTAATACAGCAATAATACGCGGCTATATTGAAGAAAACTCTGTTGGCTCCTTGGCTTTGGTTCAGGTTTAGTTTACATTAATAAGTTTCACTTATATCAATTAGAAATTATAGTTAAACACGTATCGTATGATAAATGCCTTCTACCGGCCCTTATGGTGGCTCTCTTGCTATACATCGATGCTTCTCAAAGAGGGGCCTTACTTTTTTGATAAGGCCTCCCATGTTTTCTTGACTTATCAGGACAGGTTCAATGTCTTTGGATACAACTCTCAGCAGAAGTGATCTATCACAGATCCCTTCATCCATAAAAACAAGTTGGAAACATTACAAGTTAACTTTCTATTTCTAGCAGTAGAAGTTGGACACTGTGCAGACTGGAGGCTCTTTGACTGGTAGTGGGAGCCTTGTAGCGGATACCATGTGACAGTAGCTGGCACTAAGGGTATTCTACATGTCCCTCTTTCCCCCTAGATTCACATGGCATTTCCGAGTGAAGAGTTAATGTATACGTCTGTAGTCTCCCAACTTTACATCAATAATTGGCTATACACATTAGATTTTGGAAGGCCATGATGTAGTCATCCAATCAATGATCAGATTGTTTGTTGGGTTAGCTGTGTGGAGGGTGTCAGCTTGTGTAACCTCCATTTTGGATTCCCGGGCCATGTGATGCCATGTCTGCAGCCATTTTACACTCCTCTTTGTTTAGAGTTTACACACCCCCATCAACCTTTAATGGGATATGACCTCTCTCCAGTTTTTTATCCAATAGCCATGTGACATAACTATTCTACAACTTTGCCACCAATCATGTTATGCTAATTATACAGGTCCAACCTGTTCTTTGTCTATAAAATGTATTAAAACTACCTCTTTCTTTCCATTAAAGTCGAACCCTTATATAAACCATAGCTGTAACATCTCTGCCTGTTCAGGTCACTGCACCACCTTCTGCCCGCGTGCTGCAGCGCAGGAGGCGGGTGCAGTTTGGTTCTTGGCTTAAAGTTTTTGGTCGCACTGTGTGAACTCGGCTCTAGTTCTGTGATTGCATTTGCACCACACCTGTCTTCTGCACTTGTTGCCACTGTCCATTAAGTGGTTAATTTTGTCTTGCCTGTGATTGACACCCTGCCTTCCTGTCAACTCCATGGGCGGGTTCTTCCTCCCTATATAGCCTTTGCTCCCATTCACACCAGTACTTGCTATTGCCATGTGCATACTTGCTCCGTACTGTCACTATTTTTGTTTGCATCTTTATCCTTGACCTTTGGCTTTCCTCACTGACTATTCTTTGGACTCTGATTTGGCACTGCATCGCTCGACTGTTACTGACCCTTGGCTAGCTGACCTCTCTTTGTTGTTCTCCGTCTTGTCTGCGTTTTGTGTCTCACCTATACAGGGAGGGACTGTCTTCGTGGTTGCCGCCTATTACGTAGGATAGGGCCTGGCAATAGGAAGGGTCAGTTGGGGGCTTCAGCTTAGGGCTCACTGTCTCTTGTGTCCCGTCCCAGGGTTTAAACAGTTACTGGGGAATTGCTGTCCTACCAATTCCCTTACAATAGCTGAGTGTATTTGTGTGTGTCTCTAAGCTAGCTTATTAAATAATTTTATTAATTCGGACTTCAATACGGTGATACTTAGAGCGGATTGTGCTCGCAGCTGTTTAAAAAAAATTTAGTAGATCTGAACAAGTTAGCAATAGCAGCCGATCATGCCAAACCCTGAAAGTTTTTTGGCCAACATTGGTGAAAATATCTTGCACAGCCAATCTTTGTTCGGCAAACTAAAGTCTACCATCATAGTATTTTCATGGCTGATTGATATCCAAAGTTGGCCATTTTGGTTCATGAAAATCTTATATGTATGGCCAGCTTGGCATGCCAACATTTTTTTCTTTTTCTTAAATGGGAGTCAATGGTGGATATATGTACAGTGAAATACACATCACAGTGATCACATCACACCTCCCTGCTAAACATGGTGTGAACCTAGCCTAAACTAGATGTCCTCTTTAACATGAAGAAGGCATCTACAATTTCTTTTGCTGCCCTTCGAAAGCAAAAATGATTGTCAAATCTTATTTTTACGATTATTGTCTGCAACCCTTGCCATACAGTATATAAAATATTCTACAAGGATAAGAATCATTAGTAAATAACCCCTATGTATTGGCACCAGTCCTGAGGCTAGAATGGGCAACCACTTCTTCTTCGATAAAGTTTTGGTCTTCTGACTATAGTCATAACCTGTAGAGCTCTATATCAGGGCAGTAGTGTCCTTATAAATGTATAAAATGTCATCTATACCACCAAAAAGTTGTGATAAGTAAATCATGGAACAGATGTGGCATATCGTGACACAAGAACAAACAAGAACGCAAAAATAAAGAGGGTAAAGCAATAAGCTAGGAAGAAGCCTACATCTCCTCTCCTTATCTCCCGTCTGTTCCTCGGCAGCGTGTTTATCCCCTGCGTTCATTTGTAAGCCTGACATCATTGTAATAAGTGCACAGTCTCTTGTAGGAAGCCAGCTCCTGCGATCTGTCCCCCGAGGATTCAGGTGTTTGTAGAATATAGTCACTAAGTATAGCCAGAAGGATTTGTTTGGGAAATCAAGAAAACAAGAATATAGGAATTTATAATTGAACGATTCCCTCCATCAGGCACAGATACAACATTGAATGTGAAGTTAAATTTAACTTTAGATATACCAGAGTGTCTAAGGCTAGGTTCATCATGTTTTATGGTGCTCATGCATCCAATGTGCCTGTTTTTTTCCAAGGCAGAAAGAATGGCAATCTATGTATACTGATGGGTCCTCTAGTGACCAGCTATATGTGCGGAAACCTAGCAGAGAGCGTTCAATTTACCTGCAACAGTATCACAGGGGAATCTAAGCATTGCAAAGTGTCCATTCATATCAATGGGGTTTTTGTGTATGGACGGTAGGACAGATCCTCCAGACCCAGAGGCGCTCTTTATAATTGCTCTCCACTCTGCCATTAGGACTCTGAACATAATATTCCTCTCTACTAACGCAATATTCCCTATGGGGTATATGAAAGTGAATTGTCTATACTGAACAACTTCTTTAATTAATTGTATTATAGCAGTTACTATATAACAGGTGCATTTGCTGCCCTTTGGGCTTTTCGATATATAAAAGGATTTTCTGATCATATTATATGGATGGCTTATCCCAAAGACACCAGGCACTCTGATTGATCTTGTATTCTTAGCTGCCAATGGTATCGGAATTATACAGCGGATGAAGCCTGAAGCAAATGTTCCATCCACTGTATAGTGCCCATTCCCCATTACTGCAGTTCAATTCTATTCAAGCAAATAGGAACTGAACAGATTCCAGCAACAGACTTTCAATGGAGTCTGTCCCCAGAACCCAGCATATGAACCTCGCTTGGCAAATAGACAGGTAAGGGTAAGTTCACACGGGATTTTTGGACCGGAACCTGAAGAGGAGGCTGCCTCAGGTTTCGGTCCAAAAAAGAGGTAGTTGCGATTGAATGCTGGTGCATTGCACCAGCACCCAGTCACGCACTCCGCTCCGGATTAGGCCCAAATGAATGGGCCTAGTCCATCAAAATCAGTGTCCAAAAAAAGCCTCCCAATAGAGTTCTATTGACCAAAAAACTCTGTGTGAACTCAGCCTTTTAGGGTCCCTTGAATCAAACAGAGTACCTTTGTGAATTGGTGCTTCATGGTGTTGAGATGAATTATTTGGAGCAATAAGGGAGTTGTCATTGCTCCAAAGAGAGGACAACACCCAAAATGCTCCAAAAAGCACCATCTATAGCACCATCTATGTATTCTATAGCCGGTCCGCCAATGGCACCCAGGATGTAGAATACTATAAACCTATATACATAGCTGGTTTATCTGGCTGCAGGGAAGCAGAGAAACACAGAGAAATTAGATTCTCCATGCACGATCTTCTTCATACTGGCATCTTGCTTGTCAGGATCTCAACCCAAATCACAATTTTGCCTTACTTTATTCTCTTCTCCAAACTAAATGAATGGAAATTGTGTATAAAAACTATAGAAAAAAATACTTTTTGAAATATTTGTCTATCCTTTACACATAAAATGGCAGGATGGTGTTTGTTGCCATTGGTAACATCACAGATCACATTTGTACGGTTTTATACATGACCTGCAGTGTTCCTCAATGATACACACCGACACATGGGTAATCGTTCAGCGCAGGCACAGCAGGTGCATTAATAGCTGTCATGTCATTAGCAGGAGCAGAAAAATCTATACAAATATTGTGCAAACATTCGCTCTCATTATTAGGTTTTGTGGAGATGGTAATTTGTGATTCAGTCTGCAGGAACATAACAATGCACCCTGTAGCTGCCATTATCTTCATATGCCTTTCTGTACTGTTATAGATACTGGTGGAAGTACAAAGGAGCTCCTAAACTGCAAGTCACATGGCGCATGGGGCGGAAAAGGAACATTTTTAGGGCATATTAAAAGTTTCAAAATAGACATGTTAGATATAGTTTAGAAAACGGCATTTGTCTGACGTCTTCACATTGACACAGCGCCTAGAGGAACGTGACGGTCCATAGCTGTCCATAATTATCCACATCAGCCTACTAAGCTGGGGGCAACCTGGAAATGTGACTGTAATGTGTCTGACAGCGTATTATGATTGGTATGTGTCTGTATGTACAGTATAAGCATCTTGTGGCACATGGCTCTAGAGGTTATGTTCCTTGTAAGGAAGACCACCCTAGGGATGTCCAGGTGACGCTGGGCATCATTCGCCAGCCTCTACTGGGGGTTGTAGTTATATTAATATCACAAACCAATGACACAGCCAAAACATGAGGCTATACGTTACGTTTTTGATGAAACTATCATTTTTTGGAAAATTGTACAAAAAAAAAATTAGCAATACAATACAATAAATGCGCTGCAGTTAGATTTACCCTTATAGTACACGGCACTGAAAACCTGTATAGGCTAAAGCCCCACATCGCGAAAACGGTGCGTTTTACAGTAATCTGCTGTGGAAAAGCTGTTTTAAAAAAATGCAGCATGTCAATTATACTAGGAGCAATACTGGCGTTTCCCCAATGGGTGTAGAAACTGCACAAAGGACTTTTCTCTTCTTTCAGAGTGAAAGTGGCGGACGCCCAGCCAACCCCATTATAATCAATGGGGTACAGCAGAGACCACAGGTAATTGCTTTTTTAGCAGCCCGAATCTCCAGGGGGCAACGGAACAACGGAAAGCCCGACACAGATGTGAACCAAGTATAACCATGACTGTATATTTTCCAAAAATCTAAATTTTTGAGTCACCCTTCGTTCACATCTGCGTTCGTTATTCCGTTCGGTGGGTCCACAAAAGGAATGCCGAACGTAACTGCAAGCGCTGTGCAGTAAAAGCACACGGACCCTATAGACTATAATGGGGTCCTGTGTGCTCCTCACACACTACCTGCACGAATCATGTGGGCAGGAAAGTAGATTGCGAACTGCTTTCCTGTCCACATGATCCATGCGGAGATCTGGCGGCAAGCACATGGACCCCATTATAGTCCATGTGGTCTGTGTGCTTTCACTGGCACACCGCTCGCAGTTGCGTTCGGTGTTCCGTTCGGGGGGGGGGGGGGTGTCCTCATGCGAACTCCCCCGGACGGAATACGAACGCAGATGTGAACGAGGCCTTAGTCTCCCATTACCTGGACTACAAAATGGACTGTTTTAGGGATATTTCCAGTAAGCTACTGCTAAATGTGAGATACTACTACGGCCATTATCGAGCTATAAATGAAAGCAAGAAAAGCTAATGTGGAGCACAGTAAAAGTAACAGCAACGTGTAGATCACAAGTAACACACAGTCTAATGGCGCAATAATAGTTAATACAGTAAAGGTGCAGATACAAAAAGAAAGCCCTTCAAATCCAGCCAAAAACACTCCATGCTGTTTGTTATAATCTGGAAAGCTCCTACTTGGAGAAAGAGAGCGGAAGAATGAAAACGTCTGTTGCCTTTTGGAAATATAAGGATTGTCACCAAATGGAGCTGGATTGGGACCAGAGATGTGCAGTTCTCTGCCCAGCCATACACTTCAACCCTATTACTGCCAATATGCTAAAGACTTACAGTACAGCTGTCTATCTGAACTTGTGATTGCTGATATACAGTGCTGTGCAAAAGTTTTAGGCACGTGCAGGGAAAAAAAACACTACAAAGTAAGAATACAGATAGAAGAATTCATTTATTTTTCTCAATAAACAAAATCAAGTGAATGAACAGAAGGGGATTCTAAACCATATCAATATGTCGGTGTTATCGCCAAAACAGTATCAATTCTTCTCGGTACACTTGCACACAATTTTTGAAGGAACTCGGCAGGGAGGTCTCTCCAGACATCTTTGAGAATTAAGCACAGATCTTCTGTAGATGTAGGCTTGCTCCAATCCTTCTGTCTCTTCATGTAATCTCAGACTGACTGGATGATGTTGAGATCAGGGTTCTGTGGGGGTCGATATACTATATTCTGCCTCTTTATTCTGCTATTCTCCCTCCTTTTCAACTACATTCTCTCTATTACTTTGCAATATTCTATTATTCTGCTATATCCTGTCTCTCATAGTTGTACACTCCTGCTACAAACACAAAGAATGGAATCCAGTGCTTTAGAGAAAGTCCTTCAACTTTATTCCAAATATGTACGTATTGGGGAAAACAGGGGTGAGTGTCGTGAACCTACGCGATTCGATCAGTTCACCTATCCTCATCCGTGCTGCCTACCCATGGTCATAATGCTGTAAAATCACTGCAGAATATGATGGCAAGTAAGCAAAATAAATAAATGAAGAAATCCTGCATGGACACTGCATTGACCCTTTAGCAAACATAGTCCAGTTAGGTGGAGGTTCCATTATTAAGGAGGTATGTCCGGGCTACATTTCCCAGAGCGACCAATAGAGGGAGATGTCAGATGACTAGCAAACTCCAATAAATGTCCTAAACGTCCTGAAAATGTATTGGCTCCTGCAGTCTTATGTTCTCATTCATACGTCTGTTTGTCGACCCATCTGCCCATCCACAAATCTTTTTTGCCAACTTTTCAACCAGTCATTCATTGAGCTATGATCTGGATATTCAGGCACTAACAGCACTGGTCACAAATGGGTTAAAACTTAAAACTGTAATACGTGTCACGATAATTTTGGTAGCATAGTCCGGGTATGTGGGAAAGTGTTTCCTCATGTCCAGAGGCTGCCAGGTAGATATTTTATCATGTTACCTTCTATTGCAATGGTATTTCAGCTGTAGTTTATAAGGATGTCTGTGAGATAGATGACACCCAGGCACATTATATTACAGGGGTAGATTATACTGTATATTCTAATAAAAAAATATATATATATATATATATATATATATATATATATTTACTGTATATGTGTATATATATACATACCTATACAGTAATCATATTATTTAAGATATCAACGTGCTATTAGTCAGTGCTGCGGTATGTTTTATTATTGTGGCGTCTACACTGTGTGCAGGGAACTGTAGCTGTTTATTGAGAAGGTAGAATTAATATCTGTGAAATATTTCCAGAATGTACAGCGGTAAACAATAACTGAATTACTACAGGTTTTTCCATACCAACACCTCCAGGGCATCAGGCAGCAGATGGCGAGGAGATAGAAACCTTGTTGTTATAAATGGCCAAAATGTAAAGCAACATGGAAAAGTCCAGCTATATACTATAAATAGCAAGTGCTCTCTTGTCACACAGCACCATTTTATACTTCATCCATGTATAATCGTATTGTGTATTCTCACTATGGACATGTGCACTGCACAATACAGTCATTTACTTTATGTCTAGAGTATCATTATAAGGGGGTCCTAAACTGTGTAACTGCATTGTTCCAATCCTGACCTAATATTTACTGTTCACTCATCAGTTGTTTTTTTTTCATGTATCTACTATCCTATACCACTGACCATCTCCTACGTCTAGTGTGTTCTGCTCTGGACCCCCTCCAGTTTTCCTATCGGCCGGGCATTGGGGTAGATGACGCCATCATCCACCTTCTTCACAGAGCTCTCTCTCACCTGGAGAAACCCGGGAACACTGTGAGAATAATGTTCTTTGATTTCTCCAGTGCGTTCAACACCATTCAGCCAGGGCTACTGAGGGAGAAGCTAGACCTTGGTGGAGTGGACCATCACCTGTCCTACTGGATCCTAGACTACCTGACAAACCGCCCTCAGTATGTGAGAGCCCGGGACTGTGTGTCTGAAACTGTGATCTGTAGTACGGGGGCACCACAAGGTACAGTTCTTGCCCCATTCCTCTTCACACTGTACACTGCTGACTTTAGGCACAACTCATCCAGCTGTTACTTACAGAAGTACTCCGATGACTCTGCTATAGTCGGCCTTATCACTGATGGTGACAATAGGGAATACAGAGAATCAAACTGGGATTTTGTGGAATGGTATCAGCGGAACCACGTCAGGATTAATGCTGGGAAGAGCAAGGAGATAGTGGTGGACTTTAGTAAGCGGAGGAGTGCCTCGAACCCGTTGGACATCCAGAGGACATGCATTGAGATAGTCAGGACCTATAAGTATCTGGGTGTGCTCCTAAATATTAAGCCTGACTGGGTTGATCACCTGGATGTGCTGCCCAGAAAGAGTCACAGCAGGCTCTACCTGCTCAGGAGGATGAGGGCCTTCGGAGTCCAGGGGCCACTTCTTAGGGCCTTTTTCTCTGTGGTAGCATCAGCCATCTTCTTCGGAGTGGCCTACTGGGGGAGTAGCATACCAGTCAGGGACAGACATAGATTTTACAGACTGGTTAGAAGGGCCAGCTCTGTCCTGGGGAGCCCCCTGGACCCAGTACAGGTGATGGGTGACAGAAGGATACTGTCCGTGGTGACCTCCATGCTGGAGAACAACTCCCATCCCATGTATGAGACCATGATAACACTGGGCAGTACTGTCTGTGACCGACTGCTTCACCCCAAGTGTGAGAAGGAGCTATCGGAGATTCTTCCTCCCAACTGCAGTCAGGCTGTATAACCAACATCAGGCTAAGCGAAGATCACTCCGCACTAAATGAGCCTGAAGTCTTTCTTTTTAGTTGCTATGACTCCTAGTATCTTTTCTATCTGCCATGAGCTTGTATGTGTTCTTTTCTTGTAATATATTACTGTATTATTCATGCTGCTGTAACACACTGAATTTCCCTATAGTGGGACTATTAAAGGATTATCTTATTATCTTATCTTATGTGTCCTACACTACTGATCCATGTATCTAATATTGTGAGATTATTAAATATTTTTATTGCAAAAAGTGGCAATCTATTTGATGTAACCTAAATCTACCATTACTTTCCAACTACTCTTTATTTGTACTTTAATATTCTACCCGTAAAGCTGAAAAGTACATAAAATATCCATAAAATAATGCATAACGATAAAGTGTTCTGATCTACAAGAGTAACCATCTCATAGTGGACTTATTCCAGAAGACCTGCATCCTCACTACAACACTACATCCCTAAGCAGGCAAATCCCTCCGCAAGAAGCAATATGTAATGTCATTGCCGGTTCTTCCATCATCTTTGTCCACCCCTGGGGTCAGGTATGATTCTTTCTTATGAATGCCTATAGCTGAACTGCGGGCATAAACTGACAAGTGAATGAATGATTTTGCTGTGAAAGTGACTGCATTCCTTACATCCGAATGTCTTGGGTGATTGATGCGCCCTGGTAAAAAATAAAAAAAGAAAAACACAAAAAAACAAAACGGCGGCGCTCTCTCCTTGAGATCCGGCATTATTCTGCTCATAAATTGGCAGTTTGTCGCACTTCGTATCTTTGCAGAAGGTCTATTCATTGGTAATTGGGGAAGTTCTGTTCTACAACAGACGACTATAAAGCCATTAAATGAATAGCTCGTGTCTCCGAGAAATATATTCTAACAGCCGGCAATCTACATTTCCACAGGAGATGGATCTGAGATGTACAAACTGTGCAGCAAGAATGAATAAACAGAACAAGTAATATAATAAGGCTGGTGATAACCTCCCTTTACCCCCATCTATCCTCATCATGTATCTGAGCACAGCAAACTCCCCAACTGTGCACTTAGCTGTAAGCGCTCGCAACAGAATCAACTCTGCAGCTCCGCCATTCAGGAGGTGACAAAGACAAGAGAGATAGTACATTGCAGATAATAGAGTCAGGTAGATATTGCTCTGCTTGATGCAGGTTTATGTTATGGAAAGGGGCTTGCGCTGTTTATGGAACTTCCTCTAACAAGGGTTTCGACAACACAACAGCTGACAGATACCAGAGACGATACACTGCCAAGCTTATAGGTCACCCCTCAACACTATTATATCATGTAGGCTCACATCAGAGGCTTCACTGGGATCCCTTACTGTGGCTTCAGTCTAAAAGGTCATATGTAAGGCCCAGTTCACATATGTGTTCGGTATTCCATTCGGGGAGTCCGTTTGGGGACCCCCCGAACGTAATACTGAACGCAGTAAAAATCAGTTAGCAAAGAAATCACACGGACTCCAAAGACTATAATGGGGTCTGTGTGTTTTCTGCATGGTGTCCACAGGAATCATGCGGAGAGAAAAATACTATAAGCAGCACGTTTGTGGAAAACACACGGACCCCATTATAGTCTACGGGGTCTGTGTGCTTTCTTTGCTCACCACTTTTTAATGCATTCGGTATTCTGTTCGGGGGTCCTCAGGCAGACTCCTCGAACGGAATACCGAACTCAGATGTGAACCGGGCCTAAGCTTTCTTTCTTCTTTTCTGTCCTTCTTTGGTTGACCATAGATCCCAGCATATAACATATTGGCATTCATGCACTTCTATAGGACTCTCCACCCACCGGAGGTTCTGTTTCCAACCCCCTATGAACAGTCCCCAACAACTTGGGACCACTGACGCCGAATACTCCTTTTGCACATGACTACAGTATTTTTCCGGAATTGTGGGTACACAATTACTACAGACCCATTAATTTCTATGGTCTCATACATACATCCATAGTTTTTACAGGACCGTAACCTATAAAACATATTATATCATTGGTCGCACTTGTGGCACAGACAAGCGTAATCTTTTTGTGGATCCCTGGTTGCATTTGACATACAGACATGTTGTTTTTTGGATTGTGGCTCAGTATTTGAAGACAGTAAAAACCACTAAGGTCATGTGCATGTAGCCTTAATAAAATATATATCGTAAAAAAAAAAAGTGGTAAAATTAAACTCAGCATGTTGGAAACCCAACAGATGCCAATATGATCTATAGATATTGTAGTGCACCCGCAGTGTCTAACATGTAATGGATCACATACTGCCATTATTTTCTGTTATCTTTTCCTATGACAAATTTGTCATCTAAAACCAGAGGCTCCTCCAGAAGGAGAACCCATCTGTAGACATCTATTATAAGGATCCAGCCCGTCATCTGCACAGAGCAGAATACTGGTTGTCTGGATGACATGCCTTATGGCTTTTCCTATGATGTAACAGAAACCTGTGCAAATGTGAATGTAGCATAAATCTTTATAACATGGATCATTTGTACACACTGCATTATTACTGTTGAACTCTTTCTGAATTTACAGTCTGTATGATAGCAAAGACCACTGAGTAAATTGTATACTGATGGAGCGGTACCGCGACGTAGGTCTGACCTCCTAGAAGCGCTTATTGCGCTGTTCATTGTCACGCCCCGCTAGTTGAAATGAAAGGCGAGGCAATCCCTGTGTTGATGTCGGAGGGAGGCGCTGATGACACTATTGGTCGCGCCCCCTCTGACGTGACATCAGGAGGTGGAGCTCTTGGGTTTAAATACCCGGCTCCAGCAAGCGCCCAGCGCGGTCAAACACTATGACCGACCGAGCGTGAATACGAAGCTCGTTTAAAAGCGCTGTATCAACAGCACGTTCTCAGTGAACCTCTGATGATCTAGTTCCATGTAGGAGCTAGTTGAAACGCGTCAGGTTTTTTAAAAAAAACGCTCTAAATAGCGATCTTTCTGGTATGTGTGTGTGAGTCTTGAGGTGATTGCAGCTTGCAGGAAAAATAGCTGAATGCCCCAACTGCCCGAGATTAGCCCAAACTTGAGTATAGCAATGCCATTCATCCCCCTCCCAAGCTACTAGAAGTCAAGTTAAGTGCTGAGTGGATGTTATATGAATGTGCTGATACATCTGATGCTCGAAGTTGGGTGTCAAAGGGATCTAGTTTGGCCAGTGAGACTACAATATTGATGGTTAAATTGTTGAAAGTGTGTGCAGGAAAAACAAATCACACACACATGCCTGTAGGGACGTACTTTATTTTATGTATTGATTACAATTGAAACTTTTTAAATAAACAATTAAAAGTTACATTTTAGTGTACACAAATCCCACTTCTATCCCTTGTTAGTCTGTATGATAGCAAAGAGCATTATTTACAGTTCTGCAGTCTAGGGCCCCCCTGTATGGCTGTAAGACCGTGTGCAGTCTGCGGCTCAGGAAAACAGCACGGATGACACATCGACATTACGGTAAGGTATCGTCCATGGGTTGCAGCTTTTCAATTCGGGCCAGACACACAGCCACAAAAACTACGGGTGTGTGTATAGGCCTATTGAAATATATGGGTCCTTACTTTTTGCATATATAAATACATTTGTGTGCATGAGGCTTGCAGTAGTTCATTGTCTACACAGTGCTTGTTTTGGTGTCTTGCATTCTGTAGGCTTCATACCAAGTACCGTACTTAAAAGTTCTTCCTAATCCTACTGGAGAGACAATGTTTTACACTCAGCACCCTCGCTGACCATCCGTGTACAGCGACACTGCTTCTTCAGTGCCACTTCCATGATGTGGCATCATGTTCAATAGCCACATAGCCTTTGAGCAGCTCAGTCCCATTCAAGTGAATGATGCTGAGCTGCAAAACCAAGCACAGCCGCTATACCATGTAAGGCACTGTGCTAGATTTTCAGTGCTCACCCGAACGCCGCAGTCTATTAAAACATCTCGGTGGGATCCTGGGTTCGCACCCCTGCCGATCTTTGAATGGTGACTTATCCATAGGACAGGTCATCAATCTGTAAGTCCAGAAAACCCTTTAATAATACACCCTTACCCCTCTTATACATGGCAGAACACTGTGTATGTCGGCACATAGTCCTCTGCAGCTCTATACCATGGAGAGGGAAGGATTTCACGCTTTTGGATATATTTTTCCCTAGAATCCTGTTTTCATGCCGGGCACATCTTTAGGCCTTATTTTTATGCCACGCACAGTAGTAAAAGAGCCATCAAAAATTATAGCATCCGCTGAAATCCACACATAAATAATTTATCATAACAGTTGGATCCGCCATCTAATTTTCTTCACGCACTGCCCACAATATGACTGAAATAATTCTACAATGATGATATACATTTTTCAACAACACTATTAAAATAAACTATACAGGAAATTTAGAAAGCTTTCTTACTCTGTAACCTGCATTCTAGAAGACCTGCCATCGCTCCCGACTAAGTAAATGAAAATTCTTGGGCATCGTCCCTCTGTTACTCCTCCTGGAAATTTATCAATAAATTAACAGCTGGGTGTCATCAGTTTGGAGGGGGATGGGGTTCTACACATTGGCCAATCGGTATATATGTAAAAAAAAATGATATGGTACAATGACACGTCCGCTCGTAGTTACAATATGACTATATGATTTCGATTATGAGTCACTATGCAACAAGTTCTACCACTTTGTAACAAAACCTGCTGTTAACAAAGATATCATTTCTTTTGTAGCAATATTATTAGATACATTACAAGTGAGAATTATTCTATAATTTTTAAGCGGCGTCCTCCCTATTTCACTAATAACTACTCAGTAGCGCTTCCATTTAGAAAGCGTCCTGCTGCCAGCGTGCAGGATCCCAGCCACTAGGGGGCATTAATAATATATAGACTGATTAAAGATGTATAAAGAGGTTAATTAGAAGCAATATATTATGGATTTCAGTCAGGACCCCTATTAAGGAAGTTTTACACATAAACTGCAGTTCTAAGATTTGTTTTGTTTGCCAATAGAAATATAATGACTATACACATAGGGTTCAATGACTCAACTGCTTAACAACAGGAAGTCTCCAACAGGCTTGTTATGGCAGGTATAAATACACACATAGTCGTGCGTAGGAATCTAATATACACACCGCATATACACTAGAAGTTACCAGTTAAGGCCATACGTATAAATGTTTATAAAGACGTTTTCACTGCCACATTCCAGAACATTGGCACAATCCTGGAGGTGTCTGCTCACGGTCTAAGCTCCTGCCATAATAGAAGGCAGCTCTACTAGAAATATCGCCGTGCCTTCCGTTACGTGAGGAACAAGTAGTTGCCATCTTAAGCAATGTTGATGTGTCCATCTTTATCTTTCCTCTTTCCTTGAGATATCATATTGAGATAAGTTTTGCAAGATGACCGGCATTGGCGAAGGGAAAAGTTTACAGTATTCATGACGCCTGACAGATCAGCGCCAAAGCACCGACTCCAACTCTGTTTATCCACAGCTCGACTCCAACTCTGTTTCTGCTCAGTTTCTGACCATGGTGGACAGCAGACACCTGATAGCCATGGTCAGACAATAACATCAAAGCTCCTCTAATTCAGGATATAGCAAGTGACTGAGTTCCTATGAATGTAAATATATGATAAACTATACATGTGATTAATTATACAATATTGGCAATTATATAATAAAATTAAAAATTAGCGTTTTATTTGAAGTCGGAGCAGTAGATCATTTTTTTCAACTCCGACTCCACCTGCAACTGGCCGTGACTCCACAACTCCAACTCCACAACCCTGTCACAGAGTAAGCCCTTATTCACACAACAATATAATGCCCATTTTCTGAATGTCAGAAAAGTAGGACCAACTTCATATAAACTCTATTTGCCACAATATGAGTTAAGAAGTAAAAGATCCGCGCTTACCCTCAGGATAGTTGAATAATCGCCTTTATTTAAAAATCACAAACAGGGATCTTCATCACTACGCGTTACGGGACACCCTGGTCCCTTTTTCAAGTGCAAAAATAGATCATTGATCTATTTTTGCACTTGAAAAAGGGACCAGGGTGTCCCGTAACGCATAGTGATGAAGATCCCTGTTTGTGATTTTTAAATAAAGGCGATTATTCAACTATCCTGAGGGTAAGTGCGGATCTTTTACTTCTTAACTCATATTGTGGCAAATAGAGTTTATATGAAGTTGGTCCTACTTTTCTGGTCTGTTACGTTTCTATACGGCTGGATCTGCTGCTGAGATTACCCTGTGTTATTTTTCTAGCTATATTTGGGCTGTGACATATCACAGCTGAATAAGGTGATTATCCCTACACTTGTTATTAGAATCTTCTGTTACCAAGTGATAATGCACTAGGTGTAGCGCGGTGCTTTCTCTTTTTGATTTTCTGAATGTCGTCTACAACAATGAGATTGAATGGGTGTATTCACATGTCTGTTTTCTTGTTGGACCGTTTTTCAGATGTCAATAAAATGGACGTGCTTTATATTTGTTAGACAATGCAAAAACGAACACATGAATACATCGATAGACTTTCATGGGTTATATAATGGCCGCCACGTGGCTGCTTTTTAATATCATATAAATAATACCAAAAACAGACCAACACTTTCGTTTTTCCATGAAAAATGGAATAGTCATGTGAATAAGACCTAACAGGGTAATTTTCTTTTCACAGCCGGTCATTTTTCGCTAGCCATCTTAGCAAGCCTCAAGCAAGGAAGAAAAATAGGAAATCTGTACATGTAAAGGCCATCTTGATATTCAAGGAAATTACTAGGAACTAGTTCTTGATTACTTCCCTGTCTAATTGTGCTGTCGACCAATGAGCAAAGGATTGTTGGTCAGGTGACAGCGTAATAAAGGATGTGCGATCAATAATCAATGCAGCCAAATAGGGGAGGGGGGATGATCGCCTATGCAATTAGGCAAATGAGAGTCCATGGACCTGTCTCTTGAGATCTCGCATCCTGACTAGGATCCACCAGTGTAATAGGGCCTTATGGAAGAGGAAAATCTGAGCAGATGAAGAGATCCAAATCCCAAGTAGTGTTGTTCAATTTGTTCAGTTTACTTCTTCGTTGTCTCCTGAACTCACACAATATTAAAATAAGCTTAACAGGCAACAATTCTATTTTTAGAGATAAAGTTCTTATGGTCTCTTACTAACAAATAGAGGGCCTTCCACTGCTAAGTTCTACCTCTTAAGGAGCACTGCAGCCTCTTAAGGAGTATTGCTTTAAAGGGAGTCTCTCATTTGAAAAACTCATTTTCAACTAAAGGCACGTTGGAATAGCCTTTGATTCTCCACACTGTTTCTTCAAAATTGGGTTTCTTCTGGTATGCTAATGAGGATCACTGAGCACTGGGGGCGTTCGACCAGCGCTCCAAGCACCCCCTTCTCGGCGGCATCAAACATGTCCACCGCCCCTTTCATGCTTGTGCTCAGTTCCCTCCTCCTCTTCTCCGGAACTTGTGCCTTGCACAGACTTCTGACGTCGCACTGTACCTATCTAAAATCTCAGGCATGTGCAATCGGCTCTGCCACTATGGGTTCAGGTAGAGCCAACCGAGCACATCCGAGTGGCCATTTTGTGGTGGTCTGCTACACGAATGCTCTACATCTACGCAGTGAACTCGTTTAGCTCTCTGGAAAAATGAGCATACGAGCACAGTACACTCATGTAGCAGATCACCACAAAATGGCTTATCGGGGCATGCACAGTCAGCTTTGCCCGCATTCATTGTGGCAGAGCCAATTGCGCATGAACGAGATTTTAGATAGGTACAACGCTACATCAGAGACCTGTGCAAGGCACAAGTTCCAGAGAAGAGGAGAAGGGGAAGGAGCAAAAGTTTGAAATGGACTGTGGACATGTATGATGCAGAGGGTGCTCGGAGCGCTGGGGGGACGTCCCCGGTGCTATGTGATCCTTATTAGCATACCAAAAGAAACCGAGTTTTGAAGAAATTGCGGGGAGAATCATAGAAGTAGAGGTAGGACTAGAATAGCCTTTGTAAAGGTTATTCCAACGTGCCTTTAGTTAAAAATGAATTTTTCAACTGATAGACTCCCTTTAAGGAACAGCAAAAGATTTATTACTGTGTTACATGTTCTATCTTTTGGGCAGGCAAAACTAGAACTGGAGCATCTACCTTGAATAAAGCATAGCTATCAGGTATGCAACCAGAAAATCTCTACAAATGGAAGACTCACTGCTGCGTAGACCCGCACAAGGGAGAAAAACATCAAGCCAATATCAATACACAAAACGCAAGGTTTTCATATTAGCAACCTATCTCACATACATACATAAAACAGAATATCAGAACGCAGCATATTTCACCTAGAAAAAGGATCCTAAATATATAATTCAGCTGCTGTTATTTTAATCTGTATCTTTGAAGAGTCAGGCATACCAAACGGTCTGGATTTATCTGACAACTATATATTCAAGGCTGCAGCAAGAACTTGAAGCTTCTTGAGGAGGCCACAAATCAATATGTAAGTATTACGGTGTTTCAAGCCTGTTTATTTTTGCTGAGAACTAAATCTTCGAGGGTTTAGCCATAAGTGTGTGCCTGCCCTTTTGACACATAGAAACCGGAATAGATGCTGAGCAGTACAAGAAAATTATTAACTAGCGAAAAGGGTTCTTGAGCACTTCCTTAATGGTAGGTTCATCTTCACAACTAATTCATTTATTGTACTTATGAGTCTAAAATAAAAAAAAGAAACATGAGACTGTAAAATTACTTGCGTATACAGCTCTTTTACTAACCTACATGTTTCCATTGGAACAGACGACAAAACAAATCTTGTGTAGTCTGAGCCAATCATATTACCTTGTATTCGCTCCCTAATTTTTACTAGTATAATTTTGATAGGTAAGAAAGTATTATGAAAGAAAGGGAAGGCAACATGACTGGAGACAACCTATTACAGGGGCAGGCAACCTTCTGCACTCCAGCGGTTGTAAAACTACAACTCCCAGCATGCATACTTGCTCTGCTGTTCATGGAACTCCTATAGAAGTAAATGGAACATGTTGGGAGTCATAGATTCACAGCAGCTGGAAGGCCAAAGGCAGTGGTATAACTAGGAATGGCGGGCCTTGTGGCAAACTTTTGACATGGAGCCCCCCTGACTGACGCCGAAGACCCCAACCAAATGCTCTCCCCCCGCGCATTACTGTACGCACTATTATGCCCCATAGTGGCCCCTGCACACACTATTATTGCCTTATATTGGCTCATGCACACACTATTATTGACCCACAGTGGCCCCTGCACACACTAATATGCCTCATAGTGGCCCCTGCACACGCTATTATTGCCCTACAGTGGCCCCTGCACACAATATTATTGCCCCATTGTCTTTTCAGACACCATTGTCTTTACTTACCTATCCATGGCTCTGATGCGATCCCTTTTGATATCAGCCATCTTCAATGATGTATGGCACGTCACGTGACTTGGGCCTGCGTCGCAACGTCAGGGACGTCACTAAAGTAGGCCCGAAGCCTGCATGGAGTGCGGAGAGTTAAAGTAACAATGTTTTTTATGTTCTCTTAGCTCCCTTGAGCCGCCGATCATTATACTTGGGGGTCTAAAAAGACCCCCGAGTATAATAATAGTGTTTGTGGGGACCACGGCCTTACTTACTAATCCTCCTGCTCCTGCAGGCAGCCGTGGGCAGGAACCAGGATCGGTATGTAAATAGAGCCCGTTAATGGCTGGAGTTACTAAAGCTGGTAATGGCCTATTTAAAAAAAACTAACAAAAGCAGCTGTCGCCAGGCCCCCTAATGTCCCGGTCTCTGTGGCAGCTGCTACCGCTGCTACCCTGGTAGTTACGCCCCTGGCTGAAGGTTGCTGACCCCTAGTCTATTACAACTGAAAATGTATTTGTCACATGACAAAAGATCCGTGGCAATGGTGGACACTAGAGGTTCATGGCCGGGTTTTAATTTTTTATTTCTCTTGCAGTCTTCTCATTTATACTAGTAAAAGTACAAGATCAAAACATTCTGTAGGTCTTTCTTCATGACTGGTGACAAGTCATAAAATACACTATGACCTCTGCACCTTTACATATGTACTAAATGGATATACATTATAATAGCCAGATCATTACGAAAAAGTGAACAGGTCTGACCTAGAACATGTACTGTATACAGGGCACATACGGCGATACATTGCTCATGGTGTATATGGATAGTATACACTATGTATATGGGAACTTATCCTCCAGCTATGGTCTTCTCCTTTAAGAATTGTTCCATACAGTGACAATTATCTTTGCTGCTCTCTGGCATAAAAGTGAGAAGTCACATCCTGGCTACCATAATGAAAAGATATTATTATCCATGATGAGTAATGAAATCTGAAGTTGGCAGAGATAACTAGATATTTCACAGCTGTTTAGATGGATATTTATACAACTACTGGATGATACAGAAATAATATTAAATTCTAACCAGAAAGTTACACACAAACACAGTATATCTGGAGCGGTTATATAATATGACTGACTAATCAAAATATATACACGGCACCCTTAAGAAAGGCTATGCCTCCGTCAGAGAGGTTAGGGCATAATCTGATGATGGCGCCAGCCGCTATATTAATTTATCAGACCTGAGGATGTTTCTTAATGCTCCGGCATACCCCGACTTAGCTTATTATAAAGAAGATTCTATTAAAACTGACACCAATCATTTCCTTTCAGATTAACAAAGTGAAGTCATAAAATTCTAGTAATTATATGCAAATATTAACTTCATACGCCAGGCTGAACCATCCTTTTATGCTTTATATTCCTAAAGTAATACAAATTATTTCTATTTTTTAATCCAAACTCACATGATCCTAGTAAAGACTATGTAAGCCAATGTAACCATTTTGTGCCAATTTATCTAAAATAAAAAAAATGAAGTCACTTTGTGACAAGTCAAAAATTTCTAATGGTTTTGTGTCTACAGCTCTTATGCAGACCTATGTATCTCCATGGTAACAGACAACCAAATATGGTGTAGTCAGTAGTCAGTCTTTTACACAGAAACCAAAAAAGGAAATAATTAGAGATGAGCGAATAGTACTCGATTGAGTAGGTATTCGATCAAATACTACAGTATTCAAAATACTCGTACTCGATTGAGTACCACTCGCTATTCGAATGTAAAAGTTCGATGCAGAACCAGCATTGATTCGCCAAATGAAGACGAAGAAGTCTTCTCCGTGCAGCTTCCCCGCGGCGTCTTCCAGCTCTTCATTCACTCTGCCAGGCATCGGGCCTGGGCAGAGCCAACTGCGCATGTCTGCTTGTAGTGCGGGCATGCGCAGTCGGCCCTACCCAGGCCCAATGCCTGGCATAGTGAGTTCAGAGCCGGAAGACGCCGCGGGGACGCTACACGGAGAAGACTTCTCGGAGGATCCAGCCCGACCCTCACTCGTGGACTTGGTAAGTCTAATTTGATTGAACGTTGCCTACCCCTGAAACGAGCATTTTCCCCCCATAGACTATAACAGGGTTCGATATTCAATTTGAGTAGTCGAATATTGAGGGGCTACTCGAAACGAATATCGAACCTCGAACATTTTACCGTTCGCTCATCTCTAGAAATAATCAAAGAGTATTAACAAAGTTGGCTAAGTTTCATTTTACAGTAGACAAGAGTTAGCGGGCGGTCACACTACCATTGGTGACCGTCACTACTATAAGAACCATCACAAGTCCATAAAATATCCCATTGATTTCAATGGGATTTTATCTGTTGTCCATTAGTGACCGTTTACATCAAATCCGTCACAAAAAAATCCAGGGTACGGGCTTTTGTGTCCGAGAAAAAAAAACGGTTGTATGACAGACATCAAGCATCCGTTATTTTTTTACATTAATGTGTATGGGTAATGGACAGTAACAGACAGGCATCCGATATACTGTCCGTTATTACTGTCCGTTTTTTGGGGGGTTTTGAGCGCATGCTCAGAAAGCAGAACCAAAAAAAAAAAAGTAAAGAAACAGACAGTATAAAAAGGACACTAACTGATGCTAGCTAAAGTGTCCATTCAATGGATCAGTTCATATTTTGGGGGGCTTTTAACAGACACCATCAGAATGGACATCCAACGGCAGTGTGAGCCCACAGTTAAGCTTCCAGCACTAGATGAATGCACACACATTTCTAATGCATTTCATGCATGCATGATGTTAAGGGGGCTGTCCTAGGAGGCAGCGTACAGAGGCACTGTTTTCCTAATTACATCCTGGGAAACAGATTTGCATATTCCCCATAATCCCCTAGTGGAGCAAAAATGGCTTTGTAAGTCTCCATACACCTGTAAAGGTGCCCACTCCTCAAGGAGTGTTATTATCCCCTGACCCTGGTCTAAAGTCTCTCACCCAGCCAAACCAGTTTCCCTACACTGTGCTGATGAGATCCAACCAGATTGAAACAGCATTGTCCACAGCTGGGATTCTGTTCCTCATGGAATGGATGTACTGGTTTGGCAATAACCGCGCATCATGTTATTAGGCTTATTTATAAACCCATGCATGATGTTAAAGGGGCTGTCCTAAGAGGCCGCATACAGAGACACTGTTTTCCTAATTACATCCTGGGAAACAGATTTGCATATTCCCCACATATTTCTAGTAAATTAAAGGGGTTATTAAGTTTCTAATATTTATGGCTTATCCTTAGAACACCAAGGACCCCGCAGATCAAATGTTCCAGAGCAATGTGGCTCCTGGTAATGTTTAGGCGGGTTTAGGTACTGCGGCGCTGCCCTATTTAAGCCTACCATTCTATTACAGTTAGTACTACGAGTGAGCAGCATGGCACCTGGGTTGTAAACATTACTGGCAACTGCACTATCCTAGTACACCTGATGTGGGTATGGGACCCTCAAGATCATAAGGACAGGCCATTGCTATTAGAAACTAGATGACCCCTTTAATTTCCGGGTATATCTGCAGAAGTCCAAAGGAAAGTTATTTTGTGTGAACACAAAGTCGTACATGCAGGAGGTTGCATATGGACACTGGCGGTTACCTTTAAAAATCCATTCCAATGAATGGGTTTTAAAGCTGACCGCCAGCAAGTCATCCCTTGTCCAATTTCCCTATGATTTATGACGTAAATACCGGGGCGGACAGCGGCGGTAGTGTGAACTCGGCCTTAGCCATTTATGAAGAAGTTGGAGTCAGACTGTATAGTATCACTTGTTTATGACTAGCTTGTTGCTTTCGTCTTGCTATAATATTGAATTGTCACATCAATTACTTAAAATAGGGTCTGTCTAATAATATGGGCAGGTAGTATGCACAAGGGTGTTTGGGAAATTCTAATGTCAATGTGACAACTTGTATGGAATGGGTAATAGTCTATGAATCTTATAAGCCGCAGGTGATTCGTCACAATTTCTTGGCGACCGTTTCGTGTTAGGAGTGCGGTTACTCTGGATAGAAGTGTCACGTTTACCCCTGGTCTCCTTCAACAGCTAATGGTCTGGCAGAGCTCATCACTGCCAGTCCTTGTCTCAGACTTGACAACAAAAGTGAACATGTAGAGGGCTGCATGTCAATTTCCAAATATCCCAAATGTAATTGGATAGTGACTTTGAAGTGTCCATTCAGCTCGGATCTTCTGATATTCATATTTCAGCTTCTGAAATGAAGAGTGTGAATGTCAACTGGTAGAAGGAAATATTCTGGGTAAGTTCTTGAGGGATCCATATCAGATGCAATTTTCCAAATTTTTGTGTCATTAATTTTTTTGCTCGAGTCGCTCAATAAATTCACATCTTTATACTATAAAAATAGCATTTATTGGACTTTCTACTTTTGCGCCATCTATGTTCATGCTGATATCACATCTCTACGGGACTCTTTACCAAATCAGGAACCGTTGAATTTGCATGAATGCACAATCCCATAATTATATTTTTTCATTAATGGAACATTCATATGGAAATAAGTCAAAAGTGACAGGCATACCAAACCTTCAGAGTCTAGATAGTGACTTTGGAGCAAGGGCATTAGATGTGCAGATAAAAGGACTCTCATGAGTTCTGAAAACCAGATCAGAAAACAATAGAATTGGATAAATCCCAATAGTTTACTGCTGCTCGCAATCATACAATTCCCTCGACGTCCTGCGCACTGAACAGGTGCACACAAGCTATTCAAAATGCAAAAGAAAACAACAAGAAACCACAATAGTTACCTACGACGATGCAAATGATCGAAATTTCATCTTTTCATAGGAATGCCATATATCTATGCATATATTAGCTAGCCACGTAGCTGCCGTTCTCTGCAATACATTCCACAGCAATCTGTCTAAGAGACGCGCTTGGGGATATCCACGACTCCTGGATAAACAATGTTGGGCTCGCAGCATGGAGGCAGCTGATTCATCCCATCAGACTGGGACTTTACAGGGCTGTAAATGCGTCTCATATTAGAAGATTCATTTTTCTATCCCTAATACCCTTTAAGTGCTGTGATATCTTGGGTTTTACTATAGCTGAGAGAACATGCCCCGTGAAATTGCTCACAGAACAGATCCAATGAGAAAAACAAAAAAATTTAAGAATGGAAAGGAATATATTGAAAAATCTTATATACTACATATATTAAAAAAAAACAGACTTTAGCCTATATGTCCCATGTATTCGGACTTCATTTAAAGGGATTGTCTGAGGAGTAGTAATTTACATCATGGACATTTGTCCGTAATCCCCCATCACTCAGATCTCTCCAACCCCCCTCCTCCTAACGTGTTATGAGGGTAGCTGACACTAGTAAAGATCCTGTTTGAGACCCCTATTTATTAACCTAAGCAGAAATTTGCTAAGAGAGAATATCTCATTCTGTGTCATGTGGTCCCCCATCCATTTTATATAGGTGTGGTCCCCCATCCATTTTACATGAGTGTGGTCCCCCATCCATTTTACATAGTCAGCATGTAATACTACAGTATATGTATATACCCTGGTAGTGTAGGGCAATATCTGGTCAAATGCAACATTCCTCAGAGACATCAGCTGATCACTAGAACTTTAAGAAGTTACATCTACAATGATCAGCTGGTCAACCTATGGAGTCTATTGTCAAAAGTAAATACGGGGCCTTTGTGTGCAATTTTCTATATTGTGCCATCCTTCTATTCCCTGCTTCATGCTAACATACAGTCAATAGCAGTGGCGTAACTACCTTTCTTAATAGGCCGTTACCGGCTGGAGTTACTCCAGCCAGTAATGGGCCTATTTACTTACCGATCCTGGCAGGGGCCAGGATTGGTAAGGGATCGGTAAGTGACACCATGAGCCCGGGATCGGTAAATGACACCATGAGCCCCGGGATCGGTAAGTGACACCATGAGCCCGGAATCGGTAAATGACACCATAAGCCCCGGGATCGGTAAATGACACCATGAGCCCGGGATCGGTAAATGACACCATGAGCCCTGGGATCGGTAAGTGACACCACGAGCCCCACAAACACTATTATTATACTCGGGGGGTCTTTTCAGGAAAAAAAAAACCTCCCATTGACTTCAATAGGTTCCTTTTTCAGAATAAGGAACCCATTGAAGTCAATGGGAGGCATTTTTTTTTAGCGCTGAAATTCCACACCAAATTCCTCACCATTTTCCTCCATGTGAATGGACCCTTGCAGTCTTCTGAACGAGAATATAAAAAATAGTGGCTTTTGTAAGACAGGATGCACAAAACAAAGATGCAAAAATGAAAAATGTCAACTGCTGGAAGGGTTAACAACTGCATGCATTGTTCTTGTATTGCCAAATTTTATTGTGACCCAGAGGGATTCTTTAAACATAAAACAAAGTGAGACTCAGCCCTGATTCTGAGCTCTGGCATATGGCGCTTGGCTGACAATACGCATGGAAAATATACACATTGGAACTTCAATGCGAAACACTGGAAGCAAGTTCACAGGCTTGAAGTGAGGATTTCCTTCTGCTTCAACACTGCAAAACTGTTGCATTAATTGGCAATAATACATTAACTTTTGGCTGAGCATTTAATACCGGGTATTATTGAATTTTGATCGTTTGCTGAATGAAAGATCAAGTCATATTAAGTGATTTGGCTACATTTTGACCGCTTGCTATGTAATTATATGCGTTACTCCCTGGATTCGGCTGTTGTACAGATTAAACTTATTATAGATGATAGAAAGGTGCAGAGGCCGACCTAATGAACGGTACATGACTTGGAAGAATTAAATGACATCCATTCATCCGTGGTTGACAGCACTGTCTACCTGTTGTCAGACAAAGAAGACTTAATGTAGAAAAAGAGTGAAAGACCTGGTAGACAGGGACCTCCAATAGCGGACTATGTCCCTAGGAGGGAAGGGGGCTGTCTAAATGTGGATACGATCTTATACAAAATAAGGAAGTGGAAGAAATAGGAGTCACATAAAACTAGAAAGTAATAGCGTACTGTGCGGATAGGCTATCAGTTTCTGATCCTGACAAAGCTTTTCCTTGCACAGGGGTGACCCGCACAGCAGTAGAGCCCTATTTTCAGAAAGTGACGGCATATCCTAGCGATATGTCATGGAATAACCCCAATACAGCAATGGCCTGTAAACTATTCTACAATAAATGGCTATTATACAACAAAACACATTTCTCTATTAAGAGAGTGATACGGTGAAGAGGAGCGTGCTGGAGAACAGACCAAATTCTTCCAACTGCTGCCATTGTCACACTGTCAGTATACCCTAAAATATAGTAGGATCACACATCCCAACCCTCCAGGTCAGTAAAAAGATATGCTTCAGATTTTAAATGGTGTCCATCGGGCTAGGTTCACATCTGCATTGGAGTCTCTGCTGCTTAAGATCGACAGAAAAAAGTCCTGTATAGAGGACTTTTCCCTCCGACGATTTCAGAATAAAACTGGTGGAAACTCGGAAGACCTTGTTATAGTCTATGGGGTATGCGGGTCTCCGCAGGTAACCGATTTTTAAGTGGACAGTCTTCATGTAAACCTGAGCAACGGAGACCCAAACCCTAGGATCACAGGATTATGTTAGGGCAGCTGTAAATGGCATCCATTTTTCACTAACTTTTCATGATGTATCTGCTAAATGGATTCCATTACAGCCTGAGAATGATGGATGCCATTCTTGGACAACCAGGTCATATGTTAAATGGAGACAATAATGTGATGTGAACAAGGTTAAAGTGCTCATCAGGGTTGTAGAGTTGGAGTCAGGACCACATAGGGATAGAGTCGGACCATGAAAATAGTTAAAACTTCAAAATAAAATAATTCATTATTTTTAGCTATATTATACAATTCATGATATTGTCTAATAATTTGGTGTATATCTTGTTACATGTTTACTGTCATAGGAGTCAATCACTGACTTTTTAATAAATGAGAGGATCTTTACTGCTTGTGACTGACCACGGCTGTCAGCCATATATGAAGGAGTGGGAGAGGGACTCGGGGAAAATAGAGGAGTTGGAGTTGGTGGTTTGGCTTACTGACTCCATGGCCCTGGTGCTCATACGCATCACTTGTATAGATAATATACTGAGTGGATGAGTATGGCGCCTCCACATAACCCCTTGACACCCCTGTCAAACGGCATGCAATGCTGCATGATATTACAAATCGTATAGACTCTGGCTTGAGAAAAACCTCCTCCTTGGAATAAAACAGAAGGACGGTGCACAATATGAGTGGCGTGCAATGGCTGCATAATACAAATAAAGTCACAGAAGAAAGAACAATAGTGAAATTTAATAGTCTGGGACATCTTGAAAATAACATTAACCCAACCTTGTAATTCACCTCCGTCTTCTCCAGTGCAAAGTTCTAAATGATCAGAGTATACACGGTTGTGCCTAATTTAATATATCTCCCTTAAGTGTTGTTAGCACTAGACTTGAATTTGCAATATTTAGACACAGCTAAACTCCTATTTCAAGCCGCTTCCATACTAATCTTCCACTTGATTTTTAAAGTGGCGAGCCCAGGAGACTCATTCCTGCCTTGAAGTGATGGCATCAGTGGAACCTTTTGCCTCGTCACAAGCGTGGGTTGCATTGCAATGAAACATCTGTCATAAGCTGCAATCGTTCTTTATTTTATCTTGACTTTAGTTCCCAGACTCGTCAAAGGTCGCTTTTCTTTCCGCAAATCCTTTGCCATTTTTTTTTTCTGCACCTCCATCTGTGCTGGTATCTTTTATGTGGTTATCATAGTATTCGCATACTATACACTGCCTATCATAATGCAAGTAGTTATTGATGTCTGCTATTACTTTCCAGTTGTGTTCGCTCCAGATCAATCAAAAATAACCCATAGTCTATATTAGTGTCCAAAAAACAATACATGAGGGAAGGACCGTTCATATACAATAGGAATGGGGCAAAAGAGCTCTTTTGGATGCAGACACGGAGCAAATGACGATTGCTTGTCCTCTATGACCAACCTCAGCCCATCTATCTATGGGGCAAAAAGCAGCTGCATATGATGCCGCTAAAGTATATTTGCCTCAACATTAGTATAATTTGTAAAGTTGAAATTTTTTGTGAATTTTCATGAAAAAATATTAGGGGGCATTCACAATACTGTTGTTAATGTCTGTTGCTGTCTTCCGTCATAGGTTGATAGCAACAGACATTAAAGGGGCACTATCACTGGGAAAAGTCATTTTTAACTAATCACATCTTCACATAGCCTTTAGAAAGTCTATTCCACACCTACCTTTAGTATGTAGATAGCCGCAGTGGTTTCTGAATAAGTCAGTTTTTATTCATATGCTAATTAGACTAGTGCACGATACATTGTGCACCCCCTATGCTATTGTTTCCTATGGGAGTATAGTGCACAGGCTGCTGCCGATCACCTCCTGCTTCCTGTTTGCACACACATAAGAGAGAATAGCAGAGACGAGTGCTGCTGGGAACTTCCTGTGCTGGCTGGAAGCTCATTAGCATATGAATAAAAACGGACTTATTCAGAAACCACTGATGCAATTTACATACTAAAGGTAGGTGTGGAATAGGATTTCTAAAGGCTATTCAAGGATGTGATTAGTTAAAAATGACTTTTCCCAGTGATAGAGCCCCTTTAAACTGTTGCAGAGAACAATCACAGGCTGATTCCTTACTAATGTAACAACATGATAGAAGCTATCTTCTGTAATGTTTGTTTACCTTTGTAATGGATGATAAAGTCATGTGTGCAAAAGATATAGGCATTCGGTGAGAGCTGTGCCCTCTTTACAGAATACCAAGTACAGTGCTGTTCATATTGTAGGGGCTGTGCCTAGTATTGCAGCTCAGCTTCATACTCTTGAAATGGACTGAACGACTGCTGCACCATGTGACTAATAAATGTGACGTCACCGCCATGGAGAAGAGTGTGAGGGTGCCTTCACACGGCGTAGTGCGCCGCTCCTTTAGACACGTATACACGTGTCCGAGCACGGTGCTTCAAAACAGAGCCCATTGAAATCAATTGGAGGCTTTTTTACCTATTGATTTCAATGGGTAGCGCACATATATCGGCACCCGTTGAAATCAATGGGCTCTGTTTTGAAGCGCCGCGCTCGGACACGTGTATACGTGTCTAAAGGAGCGGCGCGCTATGCCGTGTGAAGGCACCCTGAGGGTGTGAAGAGTGCCACAGCCTCTGCTAAAAGCTGATCAGCGGGAGTCCAGGACGATGGACCACATCACTCACATCACTAGCTGTTCAGGAGGCTGAGGGCCTTTGAAGTCCGGGGAGCACTTTTTTTGGCCTTTTTCAACTTCGTGGTAGCATGAGTCATCTTCTTCGGAGTGGCTGCTGGAGGAGTAGTATACCAGTCAGGGAAAGAAATAGACTTGACAGGCTGGTTAGAAGGGCCAGTTCTGTCCTGGGGAGCCCCCTGGACCCAGTACAGGTGGTGGGTGACGGAAGGATACCGTTTGTGGTGAGCTCCATGTAGGAGAACAACTCCCATCCCATGTATGAGACTGTGATAACACTGGGCAGTACTGTCAGTGACCGACTGCTTCACCCCAATTGTGAGAAGGAGCTATCGGAGATCCTTCCTCCCAACCGCGGTCAGGCTGTATAATCTACATCAGGCTAAGCGAAAATCACTCCACACAGAGAACTAAATGATCCTGAAGTCTTTCTTTTCTTCTTAGTTGCTATGACTCCTGGTATCTTTTATATCTGCTATGAGCTTGTATGTGTTCTTTCTTGTAATTTATCACTGTATTATCCATGCTGCTTTAACACCCTGCATTTCTCCATGGTGGGACTATTAAAGGATTATCTTATCTCAAATAGGTCATCAATGTGTAAGTCTTACATAATTTCCTTAATGTATATTAAGTGATAACTGTATATTACTAAATGAACAATACTTTAGTTTTGTTTAGATAACCGAACACGGAAGAAAAACGTATTTTTTTAATAACAAGCATGTATTTTATGCCATCTTTGGGATCACAGCGGCAATTAAAATGTTTTTTTTTTAGGCCACAGTAAGATTAGTCCTTTTATGTGAATAGCCTTTACTAGAGATGAAAGTCTATTCTTCAATGCATTTCTCACGTAATGGGTAAATCCCCTGAGTCCAAGTGAAGAGATAGAATACCTTTATGTAACTCAGAAGGAGATAAATAATACAAGTGGACAAAATGGTCCAGAGCTGACATCTAGTTAAAATCGTTTGATGCTGCTGAGAGTCAGGAAGAGTCTGCACTTTCTACAATCGTACAAAGTCGAGCAGTTAAGGCGCCAATACTGTCTCTAAAAGTCATTATTGTCGTAGACTACGCCTGCACAGACAAGACATCTATAACATTACAGTCTAATTTTATCATATTTAAAGAAATTATACAAGACAAATTAATCTGATTTTTAATTAAACAGTGCCACACTTGTAAACAGACTGTGCCTGGTACTGCAACTCATCCATATTCACATGATATCCTTATATACATTTTTTAATGCAATTTTTGCTTAGCTTTATGTTATTGAATAATCATAAATCGGGGGTTGTAACGTGTGCATGACTGACTGTGTTTCCCCAATGAAGGGCCTCAGTCTAACACTCAAAGAATAACTGAGTTACCCCAGAAACATCCGAGCTCTTCAGACCATGCACAAATTGCATTATTTTATTGATGAAACAATATCACTTGATCTTTTGGTTTATTGGAGTGCCTTCACCTTTTTTAGGCTAGACACGACTGAGTGTGCACACTGAGGGGTGTCCAATTTCAGACCAGAGTGCACTCAGAAGTTATTTGGATGACATTAGCGTGTCATCCGTGTCGCTCCCATTCTCCTTGACGTCAATGGGGGGTTAAGATCTGATGTCACAGACCTGCTGTATAATCATGGGAATGGAACGGAATGTCGGAATTACCCCATCAAAAGAGTCTCAACCTGCACTCTTGGCTATGTGCATGAGGCCTTATTCTACAATCAGGTCTATGCTGATGCTTTGGCAATGACTAAGGATTATAAAATGTATGATATCCTTATGATAGCTCTCTGTGTGGACTCTCTTTTTGCCTCAAATAATACATCTTGCCCCATTCTAGGGGTCAAAAGTGACAGAATTCAAGATGGAATCCACAATAGAGGCTCTGAAAGCAGATGTGAACTGAAAACGACTTATTTGGATAAAGTACATTGGTCTGACAAATACCCATAGAGGGGAACCCTGGATGGAACGGCGTAGCATGTAATCATTGTCATTATCAGACTCCCAGGTGCAGAGAACAGAAAAAGCTCTGGGAAGTGCGGATGGAATTATAGTGGTTTGTTCTAACTGGAAACTTCGCCTTCTGTGACATTGTGTGATCATTTTTCAGCATCATTCACATGTTAAGCAAAAGAGGTGCAAGCCAGAATGAATAGTACAGTACAAATCTCCCCATGTCTGGGCGCCAGTAATGATGCACTAAGAGAGAAAACCAGAGGGCTAAGTTCACAGAACTTCAGATCAGATTCAGAAAAGAAGATGAGAATCAAAGAAATCTTTTTTACTTCTCTCTCCTGTTGGATCCAATGCAGGGAATATTAAAAGAGACGCCAAGATAAAGCGCGTAGAATGAAATGTAATACTCTGGACTAACACATCACTTAAAATAATGCCACCCCATAGTAGGCAAAGGCAGTCAATGCCCATCTGCCCATCTCCTACATTAGTCACTACACTGTCTGCCACCTCTCAGTCACAGCGCCCCTTTCTCCTAGTAATTATTCCAAAAAATATTGAGAAATGGAATATTTATATTGTTTTTTTATTCCAAATTTTATTTAATAGTTCAGAGCATTTTATTTTATTTTTTACATTTACACTTAATCCATACCTCCCAACTTTCAAATGACAGAAATGAGGGCACAGTGTGCAGTGTTCCATTTAGCTCCACCCACCATTATATTGACTCCGCCCATTTTTTTCTTTATGCCCCACACAGTATAATGTGCCTACAGTCACCCTAACATTATATGCCCCCACATTATAATGTTCCCCTTCAATTGCCCCACAGTATTAAGTCCCTCTCCTGGTGCCCCTAGTTTAAACTGGGGGACATTAAACTGGGGCAGCTGGAGGGGGACATTAAACAGTGGGGTTAGTTGAAGGATGACATTAAACAGTGGGGGTAGTTGGAAGAGGACAATAAATTGGTGGCAGCTGGAGCGGGACATTAAACTAGGGGCATCTAGAGGGGGACATTAAACTTGGGGCCACTAGAGGTGGACATGTCCCCCAGCAACTACTCTCACAGTTTAATGTCCTCCTCCAGTTGCACCCAGTTTAATGTCTATTTCTAGTTCCCCCCAGTTTAATATCTCTGTCAAGCAACCCCCATTGTTTAATGTCCCCCTCCAGCTGCCCTCAGTTTAATATCACCCTCTATCTGCCCCTCCAGTTTAATGTCCCTCTTAATTTTCTCACCAAATTTAATGCTCCCCCCTCATCTGCCTCCAGTTTAATGCCCCCTTCATCTGCCACCAATTTAATGTCCTCCCTTCATCTGCCTCCAGTTTAAGTTCCCCCTCCATCTACTACATCTGCCTCCATCCAGACTTGTGTCTCCCCTTCATCTTCTCCCAGTTTCACGTCCTCCCCCCCCCCCCCATCATCTGCCTCCTGTTTCATGACCTTGGATGTAGAAGTGATTTATTACTTGTTATTTCATTGCAGTGAGAGTGGGGAACCCCTTAAGTCTAAGGCCGCACATATCAAGCTGCAGTCAAAAGACGCTGCAGAAAACACAGTGGCAGAAACACATCACAGTTTTTTCTGCAGTGTTTTTCACAGCAAGTCTACAGAGTTTTCCTCTGCGGACTTTCTATCCCTATTATACCTTTACAGAAAACCTCAGCGTTACTGTAGGTATAATTGACATATTATGATTTTCAAAAACGCAAACGTTTTTGAAATCACAGCATTTCTGCTGCAGATTTTTTTTCTGCTGCAAAGTGTGGATGGGATTAACCAGAATCCCATCCGATTTTCAGGTAATGTAAACTGCTACGTTTTTGCAATGTGGCCATAAGGTCTCCATTTTCTCATGACACCATTCCATTACAATGTCACAACATTCCTTAAAAAATGGCAGTTCACAATGCAAGCATAAACAATGAACATAAAAATTATAGGGCATCATTTTGAGACATGGCATATTATTGTCTTGAAAAGCTAGTCATCTTGAGACACACATACCTGCACATGTTCAGACAAGAATTAAGAAAGAAAGGACACATAACAGCACAGTTAAGTGTCTAAAATCATTTTCTTTTCTTAGATAAATGTTCTCAAAGAAAGAGGTCCTTACACAGACATGGAGGTTGTTTATTCATGTGTCGAAAAGTAAAGATAATTCGCAATTTAAATATTCCATTGCTGTTGTCAGGACAGGATGGCGGAAACACTTCAAGACAATTATCCAAGGAGGTAACATCAACATGCTTTCTGAGACTTCTGTTTCAGGCTTTGAGCTTGAAGGGTAAACGCCAACCTCAGCTGTCTCATCATTCTCAATAAACATCACATTTACACATGGACAAACTGAGTGCACACAAGCAGAATCAATATTACCGAGCAGCCCACGACTCAGGCTTTTAAAGTAGCATTTTATGTTGAAGTCATCGGCCTTGTTCATCGCGGTATACAGACATTTACATAAATCTATAATAATCTCTTTCCATTTAACAAGTAAGGGTTTGTGCTGCCTTAACTACCGACCTGGAAAAGGTATACTCAGCGAAGAAAGAAGGCAATAGCATGAGGGCAGGTGTATTCTGCTTCTATGTGCTGCCACCTAGTGAATGATACCGCAATATTAATCGTATCATTTTATAATAGAGCTGTACTGGTCATCGATGGAGCTGGACTGCAATGTAAACGCTTGCTGTCCTTATTCCATTATCCACAAAACACATATGGGGCCTACGGCATTCCTTGTATGCACCTGCCATATGCACTGACCTGACATGGAGTGACAACGGGTCCATATGGACATTCATGCTATTCATGTGCTCAGCGAGGCGCTATATTTCCTATAGAAGCACTGTTTCTAGGGCAGAATATCTCAATAACATTGCATGTGATGGAGTATAAAACAGTCTCCATGTGAAAAAGATCTGTGTGTCAGCAGCAAAAATTACAGGCACACAGAATCTGAAGAATTTTATGGATCGTGCATTAAGAATTTGAGCCATACGGACCTGTAACATGGCTGTGTGCACAAGACCTTCAAGTAGTAGGAAATCCTTGTATATGAATTTACAAATGTACAAATGTGAGAACTCCAACTCTAAACCTGCCAAAATTTAAATTTTTGCATATTTAGTATGCTAATAACCCAAAACATTAATTTAGTTATAAAGTATATTTCAACTAAGGCCTTATTCACACGGCCGTGTTGTTTTTCCGGAACCTAATGATCATCCAAAAAATGGACACATGAATAGACATACTGAATTCAGTTTGTTTTCCAAAATGACCTGTGATGGACATGTGCAAAAGCGGCCATCACACATCATGTGAATAAGCCCTAATGCTGGGAGATTAGTAATATAAGTATAATATAACCTAATGTCAATGTTATAAAGCAACTATATGTGGGCATGTCTAGGATCAATGCAGCCTGGCCTAGTTTCTCCAGAAACAATAAAGCGGACCCTCAACAATAGACACTACAGTCTGAAAACTGACCGCTTTATTATTCTAGCAGAATAGAGAATATCAGCAAGAGAATCAGACAGATAGGATTCCTGTTCCACATCTGTGGGCAAACGTCTCGTGTCCGCACAAACACAATATACATGTATACCAAGTTATACGAATCGGCTAATATCATCCCTAATCCCCTTTGTAATGAAGATAAAACAGACGTGGGATAAACATTTAATATTCTGTTTTTCACATGATGGTAACAACAGTCCAAAACATCTGCTGACAATCTGATTCCCTGCATTTCCTTTCCCCTGTTATCGATATCAGCCCTGCTAATAACCAGAGAGATGTCAGGAATAATCATTTCATAGAGAATTGCTATAAAATAAATGAAGTTTTACCCGCTATTAATGAAAGCTATTTCACCAATATATATAATTCAGCGAGTATTACCTAATTCAGATATTACTTTCTATCTGACTCATACTCTTCATTTGGGTTATATGATCTCATTCTGACCTGCAGGGATTATAATCTCACTTCCAGCATGATGATCTGCATGATATAGAACCACAAAGGGTCTCGAACTGGCAAGGTTCAACTTCCAAGACTATATACTCATGACATTATAGATTTTTAGGAGAATACAGAGATAAGAATAATTACATTGTCCCAAAGCAGGTAGAGATGGTACTGGCTGTAGCAGCCCATATGCTGCTCTTCTAAGGCATCATGGCCAGAGCAAAGAGAAGGAGAAATCTAACATCAGATTAGACAGGATCACCTGATCTCCTGGGATACAGAGAGAAGATTTCTATATATGGTATAGTTTTCTGTTTCAATTGCAATATGGAACAACATAGAATAAATGCATTTTAATCATTTTCAGGAAACATTAAATGTAATTATAAAAGTAAACAAATCTATGGAAACCACTGTCGCCTTCTTCCAAATAGGCTTTATCACCCCACATGAAGTCACTTACATATATGGATAACCAGATAGTCTGAGAAAAGTCACCTTATACAAACCTGTGCCACTAGTTTATAGAGTATCCACTGTCAGGAATAAAAATGTCTGTGTATATCGACCTGTATAGTGCTGAGCTTCACATATATTCCAATCCGTATTGGTCCATTACACTCTAAGCAGTTCTACATTACCATAGTGGTATGATATTAAAGGATTATCTTATCTTATCTTATATTCTTTACCACTAGGACACACATCAGACCTGGAGAAACGTGCAAAATGGTTTCCACATATCTTCACACTGGCAATGAACAGCTAAGTAAACAAGGGTGGGAATATCTTGCCACACACAGAGATTGACAGGCTTTTCTATACACACTGATAGGGGGAGAGCTGTCAATCACCCTGTATGGGCGGAGTGAGCAGGACTCATAGTGTTTCCAAGGAGTCCTGTCAGGATTTGCTCTTTAGGGTAAGTTCAAACGGGGTCTTATGGTCCAGAACCTGAGGCGGAGGCCGCCTCAGGTTCTGGGCCAAAAAACGGGTAGCCACGACTGAAAGCCGGTGCACTGCGGTACACTGCGTTCTGGATTAGGCCCTGAATGGGCCTAGTCCGGAGGAGGGAGTGTCTTCAGGCTGAATCGCGAGGCGGAACGGCCTGAAGAATGAGCATCTCGCCGGAAGAAATGGCTCCTGGAAAAAAGACCCGAGCGGCTCCCATTGATTTCAATGGGTGCCATCTTTTTGGTCAGGATTTTGAGGCAGATACGGCCTCAAAAACCTGACCAAAAATCCCCGTGTGAACGCCCCCTTACACTGTAACCCAAATCACATAAACCTATATATGGCGGGGCTCAGCTTCTCTCCCTCCACCATATCCTGCTCTCAGATGGGGCAGCAACAGGAAATCTCATAATCACTCCGTTTTGGTCGACAGATTTTGCAGGTTTATCAGTTTAATTTTTGGCATTGTATCCTAAACTTGTCCCTGTATACTCGCTTCTGTATTTTATCTGAATTATTGTAGCTGGAGATGCCCAAAGGAGACTAATACGGTTCTAGCCATTTATTTAATGTAAGCGCTCGGTTATGTTGCCATGCAACATAAATTGGTCAAGAAATGCCATTTATGCGACCCTGTGTGCCTACTGGTGGGACTGTGCATCTGTAAAGTGATGCGCTGCAGGCAATTTGACAAGGGTTTCACTTGGTACATTTTTCAGTCTGCCTTGCTTTGTGCAATAGCTCATGACATGGTGCATGGGAAGCTTGTCTTAGCATCCTGCCGGGAGATTCTGCTATGAAGCTTACTGTTTGATTTGAGCACGCTGACTAGAAGCGCTCCATGCTGGTTTCAGACATTTTAGCTTAAGGTGGAAATCTGACAGGGTCATTGCAACAAAATGTATGCAGAGAGTTCGCATCACCCTTATGGGACACACGTCATGTAGATTTGCTTGCTATATGTAAAGATCCGACTGTATAATAAATAATAATAACTTCATATACTGCCAACACATCACTTTACATATCAGAGAATACATGAACAGACAGTATTTTACATTACAATGTCTTTCATTCCTTTTCTGTAAAGATCTAATACTCTACACTGTATTTTTATTACTAAAGAATACACAAAATGCAGCCAAAACCACCAACAACATATTTATTGATACTCTAAAAACATACAATATACTCAAGAAGAAAATAACCCTAGGAAAGTCCGTCCTCAATTCTGACATGATAAGACACGTCAATTCATCCGCAAGAAGCAATACAAAAAATAAGAAATAAATACAGGAATAAATACAGTAAATAAGGGGATAAAATGTCCCGTTTACGCATTTCTATTTTTGTGGTATTGACCCCTCGGTTTAGGTGTATTTTATTACTCTAGAGTACGTTGCAAATGCATTATCCGAGCAAGTATCTGACAAGATTCATATATTACACAAACTTGACATATGCCATAAAGAAACGCCACAGGCCTATAGTGTAAAAGCGCTTACCGCAGGGTTCGCTTTACCAATCATCTGCGCAGCAACAAGATCAATTTTCAATTTGGCCACTATTATTGCCAAGATGAAGCTTAGGTCTACGGCTTATGAGACAAAGGAGTTGTATCAAATGGGTTCTGCTAGTGAAAATTTAGGGAAAATGTATTTCTACATCAGTCATTAGAGGGGTTTTCCAGGTTAATATAAGTAAAGCGTATTGCCTATAGCCAAACCTATACATTCAAAAGTTCTGCAACTTTATCATGCAATTTGTGTTTCAATTTCTCACCATTTCAAGATACATGTTTCTATCTCCGGACAGCAAGTACAGATTCTGAAAATGGTGAGAGTATACAAAGTATACATTCATCATACAACTGATCTGCATTATTGAAAATCCCCATAACATACGTCATCTGATGGGCAAAGTTACCCTGTTTATCCAAATCCATCCAGTGATTCCAAAGGTATAAGCCTTGTTTAGTGTTAAAAGGGTTGTCCCACAAAGTGAAGACTATAGGACATTTCTCACGCTCCACATTCAACCTTTGCACAGCCAAGCGGACTGTGGGTGGGTCTGGGAAGTTAATGTGAATGCCGACTGCCACCAGTCCAACCCACAATTAGCCTAGCTGCGCTACGGGAACCTACGGGAGATCACATTGTGGGACAATCGCTTTAATGCAAATTAGGGTATGCTAACCTAGTTGGCAACAACACTGTATGACATAAAACACACAGAAACTACACCCCAAGTGTTTCCAACCCCTTGCCTAGTAGACTCCAATGTGCATCAACAATACAGGGCTTATATCTTTGGAATGGCTGAACAGATTTAGATGAACAAACCACCACAAAGCTCAGGGTGGCGGCACCTATCAGATGACATATGTCATTGGGCTTTTCAGACATGGTGGTAGGTTCTCTTTAAACAAGAACGCCATTAGGCTGGTACCCCATGTGTCACAAATGCCCTGGTTGGCAACAAAAACCGCAGCGTTTTTCAGTCACTGCAAAGTGAATGGGATTCTAGCAAACCCCATCCACACATTGCGGAAAAATACGTGCAGCAGATACGCTACGATTTCCAAATCTGTCATGGTTTTGGTAATTATAACATGTCAGTTATATCTACGGAAAGACCAGAGGTTTCCCTATAAGTATAATGGAAGCAGAAAGCCGGCAGAGGAGACCTCTGCGGACATTCTGTGAAAAGTGCTGCAGGAAAAACCACAATGCCTTGCCGCTTTGATTTTTCCCAAAGCGCTTTTTTTGCTACGGAGATACAGCCGTAAACTGCGATTTTATACATTCTCTTGCAGAATATGGAACTATGGGTTAACTCTGCTCCATCTGTAAGTAACAAGAAATTATTGGTATGAGCAAAAATAATTCTCTAACTCGTCCCTAAATCTGGAAGAACCCGCTTACAGTATAATTTTCTGTTTCTGGTGTAAATTTAGTGTTTTTTTGGCTTCAAACACTAATACCAATTTGCAGCAAGTATGGAAAGCTGTGTAGTCAGCAAAAAGAGGCAGATGGAACAAAGCCAAACACATTACAAGGCTATACTAGGCAATGCAATATTTTACAGAAAGGGCATTTTAACCCGTTAAAGTAAGAGCAGTAAAATAAAATCTAAAATACCAAAATGAATGAACTTGCAGCCAAATATAACTTGGGCCTAGGACTGGAAAATCATACCGTGTTCCAAGAAATACATCCTCTGATGTACTTAATAATGAATTTTATTTTTAGGCTCAGTGAACACAGATGGGTAATGTACCAAGTACTAAAAAAACGTATGAGCACTTGTTACTGTACTGCCAGCGCTGAGCAGAGAAGAACCCTTTCCCCACCTCACCAATTAAGCCTGAATATGTAATAGACATATCTGCCAATAATATTACAGTAAAACATAAATAGACATGATATTTCCAAGAATCTACCAACTTAATGAAAAAGTAAGGACAAGCGGACAGAAAGTGACAATGTCATGAGACAGAGGAACTTATGGGATGCTTATGGGAGCTAAGTAATAGTGAGCAAAGATCACCGTATAGCACCCCAAAACCTTTCATTTTAGGTCGATGGGGATGGGAAGGGGTAAGTTAGACAGAGCCTAGTGGGATTAATTTTAGACTAGGACGCACATCTATCAGACATTTATAGCATATCCTGAGGATATACTATACATGACATTTGTTGTAAAAAACAAACAACCTTTAACCTTTTCCTGCCCCCCATTTAAAGTCTTCTATAGTTGTAAGGGAATTGCTAAGACAGCAATTCCCAGAACTGTTAAACCCTGGGAGGGGCACAAGAGACAGTGAGCCCTAAGCTGAAGCCCCCCGCTTTCCCTTCCTATTGCCAGGCCCTATTCTAGGTAATAGGCGACAACCACGAGGACAGTCCCTCCCTGAATATGTGAAACACAAAACGCAGACAAGACGAACAACAACAAAGGGAGGTCAGCTAGCCAGGGTTCGGTAACAGGAGAGCGATGCAGTGCCAAATCGGAGTCAAGAGAATAGTCAATGAGGAAAGCCAAAGGTCAAGTATAATAGAGTAATCCAAACAGAGACAGTAAGAGCAGGTATGCACACGGCAATAACAAGCACTGGTGGGAGGAAGAACCTGCCCATGGAGTTCACAGGAAGGCAGGCTGTCAATCACAGGGCAAGGCCAGATTAACCACTTAATGGACAGAGGCAACCTTGGCAGAAGACGGGTGTGGTGCAAATCCAATTAAGGACTAGAGCCGTGTTCACACAGTGCAACTAAAAACTTTAAGCAGATTATCAAACTGCACATGCCTCCTGCACCGCAGCACGCGAGCAGAGGGTGGCGCAGAGGCCCGAACAGGCAGAGATGTTACAATAGTATTCCCACTCTATCTGTAACTGCAACTATCCTGTGTATCCTGCACATGTGCCAGTCAATCATGTACAGAGTACTGACATTACTATCAGTACTGCCTATAGCATCCCTTGTATGTGGACTGTGAGACAATGCTGTTAACCTATGCGCATAGTTTTAGATATATAGTACTGGTCTCTATACAGTACACAGAACGCCACTGTCTCCTGCTCTCACGCTCCACCCGACCCCGCCCACATGCCTGGCCCCGCCCACAGGCCCGCCCCAGCCCCGTCCACAAGAAGTGGGTAGTAGATCTTTTGCCTTGGTCAGTTTATAAAGTAACTCACATGCTGAAAAAGTGTGAGCATCCCTGCTATAGACAGTAGTATAATGCCCTCTGCTTGGCCAGGACATACAGGATAGTTGTGGATGTAGAAAGAGCCAGATTCATTGCAGCTGGATTTGAATAGTGGGAAGGAAAGAAGTAATCCTTAAGGCAATATTTTGAATTCTAAAGATGAAATCGGGAGAGAACGTTGCTTGTGATTATAAAGGCAAAGACCTTCCCTGTACTTCACATGACAGCAGATAATAGTCAGCAAGTTAGAGGGAAGGGAGACATCTAGTGACTTGCTTTCTGGAGCAATATATATGCAGAAAACCTCATAATTTTAGGTAAAGTGATTTGAGTACAACGTTGCAGTGACAGTGACCACAAGGTGCTTGTGCGAGTTCCATGTCTGATGCTGCTCTCCTCAAAACCTGGGACTTCAACACACTTTATATCTTTCTTATATGGTCCCCACTGAGGTCTGCTTCCTGCAGTGGCAATGACATCCCAATCACAGGGACATATGACCATTGCAGTGGGTCATTACTGGGGCCAGTGACTACATTGGCCACAAACCTTGTGTCAGGATGTCACTACTGCAACAGGAGGCATAGACTGGTTGGGGGAATGGGCAGTATGACAACTTTTAAAGGACCATTCTGAAAATTATATTGCTTGTAAACCTGCTAAAGTGCAGATATAACTTAAAATGACAGAATTTTTATCATCTTTACAGACTTTCAAGACTTAAGAACATTAAGAAATTTTCAATTCAAAGTAATCCAAAGCAGCAACAATAGCACATTCAGAAATGTAGCTAGACGTGAGATACAGAGCCCTGTAAATCCTCCCTACTCTTACATACAGCGTCTCAAGTATTGCAGGGAGACGGCAAGAGAACACTGCTAAACCCCAATCACCAGATGTGCTATTAATCAGGATATACGGCTATAAAAAGGCTGCTGGGTTTGCATGAATACAGATCGTGCCTTGTTCTTCAGAGATAAAAAGCACAGTCATCAGCTCTTTACAAGACATAGGTGATATGTACTTGGTCCATTGAGGGCCCATATACTTTGGATGTGTTTGGTAAGAATACACAGGCTGGGATAATGTTATAGTCACTATCACTTTACCGCAGGATACAGATGCACCAATAGGACCTCAAATAAAAGCACACACAGGTAATGCCAGCATTGAGAAATTCTCCCAAATATGTTGAATTCAGGAAAGATAAGGGTCTGAGCAACTTTGACAAAGCCCAAATTGTGAAGCTAGACTACTGGCTCAGAACGTCTACAAGGAAGATATTATGGGGTGTTTCCACCACATTGAGATTAGTACCTGCCAAAAGTCCAAGAAATGACAAGCACTGGAATGGGAACAGAGTCATGTGTATCCAAGACTCACTGATACACAGGGAGCAAAGGCCAGTGCGCCTGGTCTGAAGGCTCAGGAAAACGACCACAACACACATTGGCTTCAGTCTGGCTACACAGCTTGCTGCATATGGGGTTGCACTGTCACATAGTCAGGCTGTCTGATGTCTGTCCACTGGCAAAAGCTACTACTGTGGGTCCGTGTGCCTATGAACTGGGCCATTGACCAATGGAGGAAGAAGGTGGTGTGGGCAGAAAAATAATGTTTTCTTTGACATAATGTGGATGGTCGGGTGAGTGTGCATTGCCTAAAGAGATGGCACCAGGAAGCAGAGTATGTAGAACTCAAGCCAACTGAGAAAGTTGTGCTGGAAAACCTTGGTTCCTTGCATTCATGTGAATGTTACTTTGACATGTACCATTTTATTTTGAACTTTTTTCCAACTCCGACACCACCCAAAACTGGTCCTGACTCCCACTCCATGACACCGACTCCACAGCCCGGTGCCCGAGGGACCTAGACAATATATGGCAGGTGGTTTCTATGTAATGACTGATCTCAGTCTACTAATACTAGATGATAACAAGTGTACAGGTTGCAGAATATTCTGTAATAGAAAAATAGCAAAAACCACAATCGCTACAATGTAATATTATTTGAGAAGACCCAATAGCTGAGGCCCGGTTCACATCTGTATTTGGGTCATTTCGTTCCCCTTGCCACATGAAAACAGTATTTTTCTCTCCACATTTTTCATGCGGAAACCGAGCAGAAACCACATGGACCTCATTATAGTCTATGGGGTCCACGGTATGCCTAATGGAACAGCTTTTTTTATGCGGATTAGGTTTCCATTCTGGGGGTCCACGAACGGAAACCCATGCGCAGATGTGAACTGAGCCTAAGGAAGCTTTTTATTAGCATTACATATAGCAGTTGTTTTATACTCAGTTCTTTAATATACTCTTTGAAACGGACCTGCACGCTGTCAATAAGAAATAAAAGCTAAGCTGTCCTTGCGGCATCACGACTTAAAAAATAATCATATTTACCAGCATTATTAATATCATCATTATTAAACCAATTAACACATTTGTCACGGTGCAGTAAACATTACACGCGGCAGCATCATGTCCGCAGACACATACGACTGGAGTCAATACTAATTAGTTCACATCCCATTCATTGAGGGTCTTCATGAAGCTAATTATATTATCCTGCGCTTATGGTTCCCACAGCAAGCAACGTATCCAGCAATGAAGCTCTTTAACCCTGTAAATGCTGCTCGTAACCTGCCTATGAACCTTGTCCTTAAATAGTATAGAAGGAAATTTGAAAACAGCAATGAATACATTTCTCTGTACATGATCCTATATGGAAAGTTAGTAAGTCATATAACCAATGGTGCACCCGCTCCGTCATAAGCGAAGGGCGCAGCTGTCTGAGAAAAGAGATGAGTTCCCAAATGGAGCTGAGAATTGGGAATACCCCACAAAATCATAACGCTCTAACTTCCCACTCCTTCTACCCCCCTCCATATAGTCACGCTCTTCTTCCCCCCCACAGCATAGCAGTTACCGATCTTATAAAGCTTGTGGAGGTGTGAAAAAAAATCTCCATTCTTCCCTGCAAATGGAGAAAATTCCCAGAAATGGAACTCCAGACCTGTCTTGAATAGCGAGAAGACTGAGAATAGCCCAGAGGAGCGGCAGTCCCTGTCTGCTCAGTCTTCAAGAAAAACTCAATTATGAATGCTGACAGCATTATAGATACAAATGTATATTTATATAAAGCGCACTGCATTGCCTAGCAGAATAAAACGCCATGAAAAATGCATGCACCAAAGAGCATTCAATCTTTTTTACTGGATGAGGATCAGACGGTAATATGACCTTGCACAAGGTTATATGGATTACAGAGTTGTCCCCAAATAAATCCAGCATTGTTTTTCTCGACGCGAGGCGACACATTACTGGAGACAATGCAGCATGAACGGATTGTTCAGCACAAATTAGCATACATAAGAAATATGTGATTTACAGTCTAAGAGCATCGGATACAATGCCACATAGAAGCAGATCTGGACCGGCTTAAAGCGAACCTGACACATTGAACATGCAGCATGTTATATAGCATGAGACTGACCGATATATAGCAACATGTAACATCAGTCCAGAGAGTGATAGCATTTCCTGTATGTATATATGCAGAGTATACCACACTTGCCTACACTCGTGAAATGTGCGGGAGGGCCCCATAAAAAGGGAAGACATCCCAGACTCCCAGTAGTAGAAGTCCCGTCCTCCCCCGGAAAACAGTGATCCATGTTTTTTGTTTTCAGTGCATACCAAATGCATATAAGAAGTGGTATAGAGTCATGTAAAGGGGCTGCCACCACAAAAACAGGGCACGGCTGCCCCACACTCTCCCACCGGCTGGAGGACCAGCAACAAATGTAGGTATACAGTATATAATACAGAGATAACGGCCAAGCATTGGACAGTCCCGTGGACTTAAAGGATTTGCCTCATCATAGACAAACCTTTCAATTTAAGAACCTTTGCCAGAATAACTCCCGAGACCCCCTGCAAATAGCTGATTTTGCCTGGTGGACTCCCCTGCGGAATTTTCTCTACTGTTATATGGCAACTATTTACACAAATTTTGATTCAAGAAAACGTGGAAAGTCTTCTAGATTCAGAGACACTCCTTATAATATCATAAGTAGCATAGTCCCTCTATGATGCCTGTATGGCTATTCTTTTAAGCACAGAGGAAACAGGGCTATGACTATGACTAAAAACATATAATACAAAAGACATATTAAATATACAATTTATTATACAAATCCAGTATCTATCAAGGTGCTCACTTCTTACTGCTCTATAACATACTATCTCTAGACGTGTTCAAGGTGACAGGCTCCATATAAATCAGACGTTCTCTGAGATTTGTGGCTATTCTTCAGTCATGTATTTCTTTAAAACACATAAAACACTCATGTGATACTAGTTGCGCACTAGCGCAGGCCCACCATCTATCAGGTCCGTTGGGGGACCCAAACAATGGAGAATCAGATCACTAAAACAGTGGTTACACACAGAGTCCAGTGGACCCCATTGACTATATTGGGGTCTGTGCAATGTCCGATGTTTTGAAACTAAAAGAAAAAAGTCCTCCGTGCAGGAGACTCCTTTGCAGATGTGAACCTAGCCTTAGATGTACTGAATTGATATCGCGATAAACTGGTGTCCTTAAAGGAGTTTGTGTAAAGGTAAGGGCAAGACATCTATAAATACAAGGCCTTTTCAACCATTCACCAACTCATGTTCTTTATTTGGAGCTCACGTCTTCTTACCCTCAGACAGGTACCTCAGATACAGATTCAGATACTTCAGGAATCCATTTAGTTAATAAAAAGTACTTGCAGTGTATTCTCTGTAGTAGAGCGTGCTACCTACCAATATATACGTTACTCTCCCGTCAGGCCAATTCTGAGCATTTTCTAGAACCGTCTGGGGGGAACTACCCTGATGATATTCAGTGACATTATCCTCAATGTAGGTCAGTTTTGGTCACCTGAGGGGCTGAGCCTTGAGAATACCCCACAGGGGTCAAACATCATCAGGAAAGGCAATCTAGAACTACTAAAAAATTCTCAGAATTGGCACGACAGGTATATTGGCAAGCAGGACCATCTACACTACAAGTACCTTTATTCCCCAATAATTCCATTAAGATCTCCAAAAATAAATAAATATGCATTATCAAAACTTTCCCTTTAAATTAAAGCAACGTGACAAAGACTGCAGTGGCCTAGGGACTCTAATAAAGAAGACTCACAAAAAGCTACATTTGCAAAGAATACCTGTTTGGAAACTTTCACAAATAGGAAGCTAAACATCTCTGATATACTTCAGACCCTTATCCTGATTCCCTAAACTTTTATTTAATATCATTGCATGTCAGGCTCAGGCCCATAGCAGTCAGTAATGTCTTCCTTTCTCCTTCCTCCCACTAGCCTAATATTTCTTCTATGAGAAATCAATGTGAATGAAGCTCTGCCACCTGCAGGCAGTATTTCAGATTGAGAAGCGTTACATCTCCGGTGTACAAATCCATTGCTGCATGTGAAATATAGTCGATATGTTATGATATAAGTTTATCATATAAGAACAATCTAATTATGTCCTAGAAATCCTACATTTTCAACGTGTTCCCATGTACTCCAGGGGGACTTGTCATATTGTAGGTGCATCCAAGTGCATGTTCATTGCCTTTACATGTAAGTAGGGCTATTTGGCTGCTCTATATTAGGAAATAATCAAGCTAAAAAAGATCATGGGAGCCTGTTGGTTCCAAAATGCCTCCAAAAGCAATAATAGCATAATTCAAGGGTCTTTCATAGTAATAAAAATACACTTTAGTGGCCACAAACCAATGAAGCATTGCAGAGATAATGATCTTTTTGTGGTTATGGAAATCAGTCTGCAAGTGCATCAGGGGCGGGGCCTGATTTACCTACAGCCACAAATGCCCCGGCTCTCCTCTGGAACGTCAACCCTTTTTCAGACTGCGCTTGCGTTAGGGCTGTCTATCAGCAACTCTGGCAAACCAGGCCCCGCCCCTGATACACCTGCAGGATGATTTGCATATACATAAAAAGATGATTTTTTTTTTTCCTGCATTGTTTCATTGCTTTGTGGTCATAAAGGTATATTTTAGCTCCTATGAATGCCCCTTATAATATGATATTATTGGCTTTGGAGGCAATTTGGAGCGGACAATACACACTTATTCACATATAGCTGTCAATGATGGCGTAGAACCGCCCACATGACTCCTAAGCCCAAAATGACAGCCTATTCAAATGAATAAAAAGTCATAATAAATGTCACAACCCTATATATCAATCTGCTCAGCTCCTCCTGCTCTATAACATGCTGCCTGAAGCTTGTATTTCATTTTCTTTACGACTGATTCTGTGTTTGATCCCATTGACACTAATGAAACATGACGTAATCTATCTTTTGTCATGTTTGTTTTCCTTTGTAAAGGAAGATGCATGCAGATTTTTATCTTCCATTATAAAGGTAAACAAACATGACAAAAGAAAGCGTCCCTCAGGTTCTTTACATTAGTGTCAATGGGAATGGACACAGTCTGTCCGTTCTCTGCAACAGTTTAATGTCCATTGCTGTCATCCTATGACAGAAGACAGCAACAGACATTAACAATGGTATTGTGACCCAGCCTTAGATGTGCTCCTAGAACTCACACTTTTCAGCAATGAAACTATTACAGCGCACTTTGGGTTCTATTAAGAAATATACATCTGCCAAATATCTGGGGCGTGAGCTGTGAAACCAAGGTATACTGGCCCGGCTTCATTTAAGAAAAATGTAATCACTAGAAGCACCAGAAATATCATTAGACTCATCACTACATAAGTATTAGGCTAAGGCCTCATGTCGCAGAAATGCTGTGTTTTTTTGTTGCAGATTTCGCTGCGGTTTTTTGAGCCAAAGTCAGGAGTGGCTTGAAAAGGAATGGTAAATATATATAGGAAGCGCTTGGAAATTTCTCTTCTTTTAAACTCACTCCTGACTTTGGCCAAAAAAAAAATCACTGCAAAATTTGCGTTTCTGCAACATCCACATTCTCAGCCACGGAGGTACCGATTCACAAGGGAATATATTGTTGGATTCAGGTGACTCTAACCTATGTATCTGCAGGGCTGGGTTGATATGTTGGATTCTAGCATTAGACTCATAAACTATAATACTCAGAACAGTTAGTAAATATATCTCATACATGCGTATCAGAGCATTTGCTGTTCCTGTAATATTCTCCAATCCATCTGGGAGAATCATCACTAATATAAAATTCTCACAAACTTAAACATTTTCCTAACTTACAGTATAATAGAAACTCGGAGTGGCAAAAATACCAATGGGATTTCTGTCATTCTGTCTAAGGGATTTTTCAAGAACTGGGTTTTTGACACGTCAATTATAAAAGCCATCGTATAGGATAATATAGAATCTGGAGGATTTTTAGAAAGTATTTGACAATTCTAGGCCATGGTGTCAGGCTGTATGACAGCCATAGGACAGGAATAGAAATGGTGGCATCAAACCTAATTATCTTCTTAAAGAACTTAGTCCCATACTTGACATCGGGTATTACTGGCGAATACCTGTAGTTGTCCAGAGTATATACACATATACCCTAGTATGAACATCTCAGGTTCCCTTACTCTGCCTCTTCATGTTACAGTTGGTATCAATTTACCATATTAAGAGACAGAAATGAATCTAGTCTAGTGAGCGAGTATATTTAGAGTATCGGCCAGGAAACATACTGCCCTACCAGGACCTTCTCCATTGACATAATCAGCTTTCTGCATCCCTTGGAGTGAGGCTGAGACTTCTGCAACATCTTTGCTGCAGCCAGAAGGAAGCAAGACAGACTTGACAACAAGTGTGCACTCAAAAGTACTGAGTCAGGTGCAGTACTACGTCTCCTTAAAGGAGCTCTGTAGCAGTGGTGTTCTTCTTCCATTCTCTTAAATTTATCTTCCTTTAGGAGGAAATATTTTTGTTTGGCCTTAATCCCCAGTCACGTCACTAAGTTTCTCCTAAATTTCTCAATATTTGCTTGCAATCGGACATCCCCTGTTAGGGAATTGCTAGGACAGCAATTCCCCAGTAGCTGTTTAACCCTGGGACGGGACACAAGAGACAGTGAGTCCTAAGCTGACGCCCCTTACTGTCCCTTCCTATTGCCAGGCCCTATCCTACGTAATAGGTGGCAAACACGAAGACAGTCCCTTCCTGTATACGTGAGACCCAAAACGCAGACAAGACGGACAACAACAAAGGGAGGTCAGCTAGCCAGGGTTTGGTAACAGTAGAGCGATGCAGTTCCAAATCGGAGTCCAAAGAAAAGTCAATAGGGAAAGCCAAATGTCAAGGATTAGAATGCAAGCAAAAACAGTGACAGCAAGGAGCAAGTATGCACGCGGCAATAGCAAGCACTGGTGTGAATGAGAGCCAAGACTAAATAGGGGAGGAGGAACCCGCCCAGAACCTGACAGGAAGGCAGGCTGTCAATCACAGGGCAAGACAAAATTTAACCACTTAATGGACAGAGGCAACAAGGGCAGAAGACAGGTGTGGTGCAAATACAATCACAGAACTAGAGCGTGTTTACATAGTGCAACTAAAAACTTTAAGCAAATTATCAAACTGCACACGCCTCCTGCACCGCAGCATGCGAGCAGAGGGTGGCGCAGAGACCCGAACAGGCAGAGAAGTTACATCCCCTTTAAAGATTATTTACTTTAAGGTCTTGGTTATGTTTTATAGAAGTCAGTAAGGGAAAGGCTGAGCCTATTGTTTAGTATTGGCTGTCCGGCTTAGGGTTCACCATGAACAGATATTGAATTCCCTCTTTAGATCCCTGTCTGAAGTTGACAATGGAACGGATTACATTGCGTTTTACTATTAATGATACTTAGCTAGCTGAAGCTATATCTCAAAGATTTCCATTATTTTTAGGGTGTCTTGCTCTGGAATATAATGAGTGCAATTAATTTTCTCAGGAAAGCTATGACATGGGCAGTATAAAGACTTGGGATGTGCTTAGCCTGCCTGTGATCCACTTCTTATTTTCAGACGAGTATTACTCCTGTATGAAGGGTGATAAGATCAGATGATTTTCTATACAGTAGTCGGGGATAGGTAGTATAGGGATGTTAATCTAATACTTTGGTTTTAGTCCACTTATATTGTCCATTGGAGCTTTGTTGAAGATCACTCATCTTTCCATCTTACCCTCTTTTGTACTTTTCACATTGACATAGCTTCCACGTTTGGATTTAGAAAAATGTTTTTTGTCCTGTTTCCCTTTTGTGGATTCAGTGTATCAGGCACAGCATGGAAACAGAGAAAAAGCACAATAAATAAATGGGTTTCTATGTGGCGCAGGTGTAAAATGACCCGAACGCGATACTACATCAATGGAATGAACTTCTGCACTTCACTTCTCAGACCTTATGAATTCTATGATTGACTGCGTTTCAGTAAGGGCTATAAGGCACAATAATACCCACAGGAAGAAAATTTTCTACCGTTCCACAGAGTGACACTTTGTAGTTTGACAGAATGACAGTTCATAGTTTGCTATGAATTACTGCTGTATACAATGGGAAGAATATGCAAATCCGCCTTCCATGATGTAATTAGGAAGACAGTTGCTGCCTCATTGTTGCAAACCAATAGAGGGCGCTCACTGGAATGTGCAAGCCTGTCTTAAGACAGGATTCCAGTGAAATAACCCAATAATGGCTGCTCCCTTTAGCTTCATGCCCGACCTTCCAAGAGGCCTTTGTTTAGCAATGACGCTGGGATTATTACCAGGTTATAGTCTCTCAATCGAGGACAGCTGTTTCGATCTGGTTGGATCTCATCAGCCCGATGTAGAGAGGACTATAACCTGGTAGAGGTGAGAGGCTTAGACAGGGTTCGGGGGATATTGTCACTCCTTAGGGAGAGACCACCATATAGGTGTGTGGAGATTTGTTAAGCCTTTAGCACTCCACTTTGCAAGGAACTATGGGAAGAATATGCAAATCCGCCTTCCATGATGTAATTAGGAAGACAGTTGCTGCCTCATTGTTGCAAACCAATAGAGGGCGCTGTATACAAGTGTACAGTACTCTTATATATATGTAAATGCATCCTGTACAGTTTCCTATGTATTAAGTTGCCTAAAACAATCAGAATTGTGTCAGATATATATAACATCTTAGACATAGCTCCCAACTGTCTCAGATCCAGTGGAACAGTCTCGATTTTACACTGCTGTCCCAGACGGCCAATGGCTTGTCCAACTATGCCTCTGAAGTGTTCTGCTTGTTAACAAACTTTGCTCCAATCCACCGGCTCTTATCCAAGGGTAAAGGCTAAATACTATACTCTGTAAGGACTTCTGATGTCAGATGGTCACATGACATTCTCTAGACAGTGTATCCTGTGCAGTGGAGGAACATGGAGAGATGTGGGGTGCAGGGTGTACTGTGATGTGGGGAGAGAGATATGGGGTGCAGTGTGTACGAGAGGGAGTAAGATGTATTGTGGGGGGAAGAGATGTGGGGTGTAAGGTGGGGGAGATATGTGGGGTGCAGGGTATACTGTGTGGGGGGAAAGATGTGGAGTGTAAAGTTTACTGTGGGGGCAGAGATGTGGGGTGTAAGTTGGGGTGTGGGGGGAGAGATGTGGGGTACATGGGTGTACTGTGGGGGGGAGGTGTGGGGTGCAGGGTGTACCTAAAGAGAAAAGGCCATGCGCTCAGCTTGGCTGCATCTCCGGTGTAGCAGTGCTGGCTGTGCGCTCTGCGCGACTGCATCTCTGGAGTTGCCGAGCTGAGCGCACAGCTAGCATTGCTACATCTCAGCATAGGAATGCATTGACCAGCTTTGATTGGCTGAATGCTATAGCATTTGGCCAATCAATCCTGGTTCTGCCGGAGGAGGCAGAGTGTAAAATTGGTCCACAACAGTCTCCATTCTGCTCCGATCTTAGACTCCACCTCCTCACAGATGAGCCTCCGACAGAACCAGCGTTGATAGGCCGAATGCTGTACTCTGTATGGCATTCGTCCAATCAACGATGGTCAATGCATTCCTATGGGAAAAAGTCAGCTCGCGCATATCGCAAGCTGACAGGGATCCCGACCATATAGAGCTCCAAAGAGCTGTGTCAGTGACATTCCCACCTAAATAAAGGTAATCCCTAGCTAACCCTGCCAGTACATCTATCCACCATTCGTATAAATTGGAGGTCACCTGATTTAGCCAGCCAATTACTTTTTCAGATTTTTTTTTCGATGCCTCCGTTGTCTTAGTTCCTGTCCCACCTCCCCTGCACAGTAATTGGTGCCAAAACAGCACCAGGGAAGGTGGGAGGGGATACAAATTTTTAGTACGTTTGCCTCGTGGTATTCGATTGGAATCGAATACCTCGAACGGCCTGATATTTGATCGAATATCTATTCGATCGAACAGTGTTCGCCCATCTCTAGTCTGGAGCTGACACTCTGAGATGTATGGGAGTGATTTCTAGGCATGTTCTGTGCAGAGAGGGGAGTAGATAAGCTGAGACATCATCTATTGTCAGTAGTGGATGGAATGAAAGATCAATGGGTTTTATCCATAGAGGTGTTAACTTCTATTGTAATCCTGTGTGTGATATAAATGAGGTGATTTTGTTGTGAAAAAAAACAAAAAAAAACACACTACAGAATTGGCAAGTGTCTGTTTTTATTTTCAGATAGTGGACTTTTTTCATTCTATTTTCTGTACATGATTAAGGGGCTGCCATGTTATCTGTGATTCTCCTCTGCTCTCTTAACATCATTTAGTGACATAATTTACAGCATAATCAAGACCATAAGGCAGCAGCAGCCTGGAGTTAACTCACTGAGATCTATGGGAGAATTTTCTAGACATGTTCTGTGCAGAGAGGGGAGTAGATAAGATGTGACATCATCTATTGTCAGTAGTGGGTGTAATGATGGGTCACTATGTGTCATAACTGTAGATGTGTTATCTTCCATTGTTATCCTATCTGTCTTGCTTGTGATGTAAATTAGGTGACTGCTGCAATTGAAACACCTACACCAGGGGTGTAACTACCGCAGAGGCAGCAGAGGCAGCTGCCACAGGGCCCGGGACATTAGGGGGCCCAGCGACAGCCGCTACTGCTGCGTTTTTTTTTGTAATAGGCCGTAAGGGGCCCTATTTACTTACCGTCCTGGCTGGACGTGGGCCCCATAAAGACTATCATTATACTCGGGGGTCTTTTCAGACCCCTGAGTATAATGATTGGAGGCCCGGGAGAGGTAAGGGAACGTAACAAACACTGTTACTTACCTCTCCACGATCCGTGCAGGCCTCAGGCCTACAGTAGTTGTCTGACGTCACATGATCCCGGCCTGCGTCCCGGGTCATGTGATGTCCGACATCATTAAAGAAGGACGAAAGCGGCGGCCAACAGCATAGGAGTCGGGGACAGGAAAGCAACAGTGTTTTTTTTATGTTTTTATTCCCCCAGGTCTCCAATTATTATACTATAATAATAATTGTTTATGGGTGTCCACAGTGGGACATAATACTGTGTGCAGGGGACAATATGGGGGATAATACTGCGTGCAGGGACCATTATGGGGGATAATACTGTGTGCAGGGGCCACTATGGGGGATAATACTGTGTGCAGGGGCCACTATGGGGGATAATACTGTTTGCAGGGGCCACTAAGGGGCATAATAGTGTGTGCAGGGGCCACTAATGGACATAATAGTGTGTGCAGGGGCCACTAAGGAACAAAATAGTGTGTGCAGGGGCCACTGAGGGACATAATACTGTGTGCAGGGGCCACTGAGGGACATAATACTGTGTGCAGGGGCCACTGAGGGACATAATACTGTGTGCAGGGGCCACTGAGGGACATAATACTGTGTGCAGGGGCCACTAAGGGACATAATACTATGTGCAGGGGACACTAAGGGACATAATAGAGCGCGCAGGAATGCGGAGGAGGTGTCGGTGTGGGGGGGGGGCATGTCAAAAGTTTGCCACGGGGCCTCGCCATTCCTAGCTACGCCACTTCCCTACACAATTGGTCTCAGTCTTGTAGGCTTACTATACTGAGTAAAAATTGCAGGATATAATACTTTTTAAAATATAGATAGTGAAACGAAAAGTAAAATGATCAAAAATTCTGAAAAAAATATGTTTCACATAAAAATGTAACTTAAACATAGGCCATATTTGAAGATACATTCCCTTTAACAGACTTTATCTATTTCCTTCAGCTCTATTGATATAACATGTATGCTCTTTAAGATTCCACCCTGGCAAATGTTGACACATGATTTGGCTGAAAGTTATCTCCATTACACTGGCCAGATTTAATGGATCTATGTTCAATGGGCTTTGTGTGGAAATGATTAAGGGCTAAATAAACTGAATTATTGGCTTTGCACCTATGCAGATATTACTTTGACGTTGTTATTGACATTAGTTTGTCAGCTTAGTAACTACTGTAGTTTAGCAGGTAATGCCAAAGCATTGGATTTCATGGCTTGTTATATTCTGGTTTATGGTGCGCTGCACGAACACTTCATACAATGATATCTACTATTCAATTCGACTGACCCTTTCATCATCCAACCACGTCTAGAACAGAGAATAATCAAAAAATGAGAATGTAAATGAGCTGTTTGGTGCACTCAGGGTAGGGCCATACCTATTGGAGCACCCATTTTGGTTGCTGCTGTACATGGTACATGTCAGTCTTTTTGTTTTTGGGTGGCATTGAGTGGTGACTAGGCTTGAATGATCAGGATCGGAAAAGATTGGATTCTGATCAGCGATTGAGTAAATTTCACGATTGTGATTGAGATCAGCTGGAAAATTATCAAAAATCAGATTTAAAAAATGATCCTGAAATCTCAAAATCGCCTCAACCCTACTCCATAAACAGAAAGTAACTAGGGTTGAGTGATCAGGATCAGAAAAGATCAGATTCCAATCGTCGATCAAGTAAATTTCACAATCGGGATCAGATGAAAAATGATCGTAAATCGGATTTTAAAATCGATCCTGAAATCTCAAGATCGGCTCAATCCTAGTGGTGACCACAAAAGAAAACTGGTGCTCTATCAGGTGTTGCTCCGCCTTGATTGAACATAACAGCTCATTTGCATATGGAATTAAAGTTGAAGTTCTCAGCAGCACAAATGCACTTTAACCCAAGAAAGGTGTGTTCAGTATGTCACTAACCAGTCCTATAGCAGCATATAAGTGGTTTAGAAGTAAGTTTGATGGTGGCAGACTCCCTATAAATCTTGCCACGTTCTAGCAAATATATAACACTATATCATTTTATTACACTTTTACTCCATGAAATATAATATGGATGTTCTGTATCTGCAACAAACCTCATTTCTTCAGCTTTCTTCAGCTGCCTCTTATCTTTCCTTTCTGTAGAGATAAGGATGGACATTTTACAATTGGAAAACCGACAGTCATGCCAAGAAGTGAACATCTAGTGTCTACAGTATCATGGCTGACTTCTGTATAATGAATATACCATAGTAAACAAATGAATTGAAAGAAGCGGCCTGCTACACTCATAGAGCATAGGCTTGTAGGCAGGGTCGTTTTAACACATTGGTGGACCCTGTGCAAAGATTTCATAAGGGAGTCCCTCCATCAATACCTGACCTGCATAACTTGTAATGCTCCCTCAATGGCCCTCACATAGTATAATGCCCCTTAGTGGTTCTCACACAATATAATGGCTCCCTAGTGACCCTAGACAATATTCCCATTATTATATCCCCCTCCAGGTTTCCCCCCACAGATTCATGTCCCCTTCCAGGTTGCCCCCACAAATTCATATCCCCCGACCCCCCAGCATTCCCCCACCCTGTTATGTCCCCCCACACTGACATGCCCTCACCCCAGGTTACCCTCACAGTATCATGTTTCCCCACCATCCAAGTTGCCCCCATAGTGTCATGCCCAGACCCCCTCTCCCCCATATCATATCCTCACTTCAGGTTACTCCTACTGTATCATGTCCCCCCACACTAACATAACCCTCTCAGGTTGCCCCCACAGTATTATGTCCTCAACCAAGCAGGTTGCTCTGACAGTATCAAGTCTTCACCCCAGGTTGCTGCCACATTATCATGTCCTCCCACCCTCCAGGTTGTCCCCATAGTGTCATGCCACCCCCCACCGTGTTGCCCCCACAGGTTCATGTCCCATATCCCCCCCAGGCTGCCTCCACAGTTTCATGTCCCCCACTGTATATATCAAAGATAAAAACCAAACCTTAATATTCACCTTTCCCCGTTTCCCTGTTCACTCCCCTCTAGTCCCAGAGTCTTCCAGGAGCAACAGGCGCAATGTAAGCGATGTCAATACATTGCATCTCCTGCTCCCAGGACACAGGGAGCAAAGACAGCAGCCAGATGGTGAAGCAGGGAGTGGACGGCTCCCTACTTCATCACTGGCTTCAACTCATTGGTGTCCAAAGGACGCAGATCCTCCAGTGCCAGGTCCCGTACCAGTGCACCCTTGGCCCTATTGTTAAAGCGGCCCTGCTTGTAGGAACATTAGAGAACTCTAGATATTTGCTGAATGTAGTGCAGCCAGAGACTGTGTTTTTAACCTGTCTTTGGCCATTTTCTATGCTGCTTGCGTCAGAAAAATGAATATAACCTCTCCAAATGCCTGCTGATGTGATGTTAATTTTGGAGACAATCAGATATTTTCACAATTCTGCTCCCTCTCCCCTCTCACAGCATGCACTCTCATAGACACACAGAGAGAAACTATAGCTTATTGCTGTCCCACTCCTCTTCCGTGTCTTCTATTTACTATAGTAACCTGTCTTCACTTGTCCCATTTTCCTACAGTTTTGACATGCTTTTTGTGAATTTAGAACTACAAGCTGTTGGAAGATACCACATTTTCATTGTAAGATACGTTGTTGTATGTAAGTCTGCCCAGAGCCCCTCTACACAAGTCAGCTAGCCTAGGTACAGATGTTCCCCATACGTTTTCAAATTTATGAAGTCCTTATTGGGGCTCATCAAATGATCATTGACCATTATCCAAGAAAGTTTATTTGTGACAAAAGCCATTGGCATCGCTGAATTTAAGCAACTAAAATTATGTTTTGCATCAAGCTCTGGGCTTTGCTTGGTAGCAGATGATACTGAGTGGCTGAGAATGAAAGGTGACTAAGTCCATGGGAACAGAGATCCGTGTAAGGTCGGGGCCCCAGATGGTGTAAACGTCGCGGTTTGTCCGTGGCAGAAACTCTGAGGCCAAAACCATGCAGAAAAATATGCTCAGCAGGAATGCTGCGATTTCCAAAACTTGCATTTTTAGAAATCGCAGTATGTCAATTACACCTAGAGAAACGCTCACGGTTTCCCTATAGATATAATGGAAGCAGAAAGCGCTGCGGGAAAAAAAAACCATGATGTGTTTCCCACTATGTTGGGCCATAGCCTAAGATTATGTATTATCAATAACACCATAGCCAAAAATCAGCCAGCGCAAAACATTCCCGCATTTTGTGAAATTTTCTTAGTTGCGAGGGGGTTACAGGGGTTTTCAGGAATTATGTTTTGAAGTTTGTAGGAGCTGAGTTGCAGCACTGGTGCTGGTGTATAGTATGAGCGTTGGAGGCAGCCCTATACAGTCTGTCAGCAACCCACAATCAGATATCCTAAATATAAACCATAAAATAATGTGGACAACCCCTTGTGATAACAGATTCCCTTTAAATGGAGGGTCATCTGTCCAACTGGTCTACCTATAATTAATGTAAATTATAGGACAGTACACACTGAGGTCCAGAGAATTTTTTTGCTAAAGGGTACACGTGAGCCACTCTTCTGCTACTACTTACACGTAAATATTCATGATTTTCCATAAAAACATATTGTGATAAGATAATTTCTGTATAACAAATATTTGGCTCCCAGCAAAAATCCTGACATAACCTTCCTTGTGCTAGATTTCGCTGCATCCGAAAATGATTGGTAAGGAACAACATGAAACTAATGAACTCACGCTCCAACAAACTAGCTCCAACTACATTTCTCAGTGCAAGGAAGATCTTTGCCTCGATCTTCTGCCTGAAGTCATTGCCACTGCTATAGATAATACTGAAAATGACCTCTTCTTAAAGACATGAAGTCTGGAATTCTACGAGAACGGTATCAGCGAGGACAGAGATGTCCCAAGTGCAAGCTACTGTGGCAGGGTCTACTGATTCATTAACCATCTGTACTGCATACATTACACATCCAGGCTTTTACCTATTAGCGAAGTGCTGTCGCTCTACCGAAGCATTGGCTGCAGATGGAATCATTTCATCTTCAGAGCAATGCACACACTAGTTCTTCTCCAACCAGTTTAATTATGGTCATGCTAATTGGAATGGCGTCCTTTGTACTGGAAAGTCAGAGTCATCTGGGACAAAAATCCATTTATCCCAAGTGCTCAAGATTTTACGACCAAACCCCAGTCGGCATTACAATGACATCTATCCTATTATTTTAAATTAAACTGAACTTTCCTATCTGTTTAACAGGACCACTGGCCAAGTCCAGCCTTTGCATCATACAATAGGCACTGCTCTACTGATTCCAGCTTGGTTGAAATTTTTTCTCTTGCCCTCACCATTCCTGAGTAATGGGTACTGCTAGTTTTGATTCCATATATACAATTTAGGCTCTGGACTGTCAGGTGGGCAGCATCAGGCAAGAGGGCTGTGATTCTGACCTCTGACACAGTCCACCTCTGATTGGAGCTCAGGATCACACCCCGTTTCCAGCTCCTGCCTGACACTGCCCACATGACAGTACAGAGACTAAGTAACAGATCAGGCACCAAAACTAACTGCACTTATTGCTCAGGAATGGTGAGGGCTAGAGAAAAAATTCCACTGCACTGCACTGGAATCAGTGGAGTGGCTGCTATTAACAGATGCTAAGAACTGAAGTTGGTAGAAATGGTGAAAGATCCTATTTAAATATCTATTTTCATAGTGTTATAAGGAAGCTGGAAAGCCAGGTAAGCTATTCTAATAGGAAGTAAAAACCTCTCCTAGAAATCAGATGTTTTTAATATATTTCATACAATTTTTCAATTCCATAAAGAGCCAAAAATTTGTAGTTCTTTTTACACCAAAGCCATATTCTCATGATACATTTTTTTGCAGTTTTGCTGCAGTAATATCAGAGGCCAGAAGTATATATGAAAATAAACTTCTAAATGCTATTCACACACAGTACTTTTACCTGTTTTAGTAGATATACAGCATCCTGTAAATTTTTTATGTTCAATATTTGTTATAACATTTGTGAAGAGAACAAGAACAAGAAAGAACAGAAACAAGAACAGAACAAGAACAAGAAGAGCACAAGAAATAACAGGCCCATAATATAAGTCAACATCAGTGGGTCAATACAAGTCAAGAAATTCAAGGAAAATAGCAAATCAAACAAAATCAAGTCTGCATTTTAAAGATGTTTTCCGGGATTCCTCAAGATAGTACATACATATGTGATCAGTGGAGGTATGAAAGCCAGGACTCCCACGATCAGCTTGTTGGGGAGTTTGCAGCATTTGGTGAGCGCTGTGACCTCTTCATTGAATATAAAGCATTGTTTTGTACACTGTGTATGGACTGTGTTTGGTATTTCAGCTCAGCCTCATTCACTTCAATGGGATTGAGCTGCTGATATACCATGCGACCAAGGCATGTGAGGTCATGGGCACTGGGAAGAGGCCACATCACCTATCACACCAAAAATCACATACCCTGAGCAGCCAGACCACCACTAAATGAACATTGGTCACTTGTCCAGGGAAGATGTAATAAATGTTTCTCCCTGAAATTCTCTAAAATTGGTAACCAACATAATAAATATTCACTTATAAAACGTACACTTTAAATTATGTACGTTCTTCAATTATCCCAAAGTAACTCGCCTTTCTAGTGTACCCATCACATTTCAGTGGCCCTAGTAGAAGTGCCAGTTCATACATAATGTACATTTTAAGTAGCTGCCCCTGTCATACACTTGTTTCTTTAGACAAAATGGTTTGCAATATTAAGCAATAATTTAACACACATCTAAACCAACTCACAGCTCCGAATCTACTAAATAATAGATAGCACATTACAGCACAACCATCAGAAGCCATGGTGCCATCACAGTTTATTCCAATATTGATCTAAATAAAGATTACAAGATTTGGCTCAAGAGGCTTTGTTATTAAGGAGTTTTCTGGAACTTTGAGATGGAGGAGGTGGGGTACCTGACAACTCCACCAAAAAAATAGCTCAAAGCCTAATAACATGACCTAGTACGCAGGTCGATGCTCTGTTCCACACGCGATGGTCTGTTCCATTCCAATGAAAGTAGAGCACTTCCTTTCCTGATATGTGTTATTGGAACATAATGCATTAGAGGCCCCCATAGAGGTAAGTACATCACAGGATTTACCCAGATGACATTTGGATGTGACTCCCAAAGGTCATCCGAGGACATTCCACTACAAACACTGTCTCACATCAGAGCACACATGGTTCTTTGCATGGGGCTCAAGAGGTAGGGTTCTTCGGCAGGCAACACATCCCTAATATTGTTTACCAGTTTATTCAAAGATCTTGTAAAACTACTCACAGTATATTATTTACATAGCATGTAGCAATGACATTCATACCATCGACCAAGAAGAAAGAAAACACAAACACTAATAGCGTGATACCGTAACGGAAAATGGCAAATACCAAACAAATGGTGGAAGGCTCACCTTAAGTGGCTGTGAGATTAGCTCGCAACCACTATGTAGACATGTAGGTCAGGGGCCTCCAGAAATATGGAGGTGACCTCTGCAGATGTGAGGACCTTTGTACAAGCAGCCAAACCTGTGGTACTCCAAACAGCTAGTGTTGGCGTCTGGAACATCCAAGGAACAGGAAAAAAGAAGGGCAATGAGGCGTGCTGGTCCAAACGTCAATCCTCTATTTATCACACAAGGTATTTCAGGTTCAACCCCCTTTCTCAACTTGCCTCCCATGGTTTCAAAATAAGCAACCTGTTTGATCTTGGATTTCTCTGATTCAGTCACAAAGTTTGTGTCGTGAGGCACCCCACTTATTAGGTCCATTCATCTGGGTCTAATAAGCAATGGAAAGTCATGAGTCCCAAAGATCTGATTCAGCATTCTGGGGAGCCCCAGTATGTCAAACCCCACTATGTCAGATATTCCCCAGTATGTCAGATATGCCCTACTATGTCAGATAGGCCCCACTATGTCAGACATGCCTCATTATATCAGATATGCCCCACTGTGTCAGATAGGGCCCGCTATGTCAGATATGCCTCACTATATCAGATATGCCCCACTGTGTCAGATATGCCCCAGTATGTCAGACCCCACTATGTCAGATATTCCCCGGTATGTCAGATATGCTTCACTATATCAGATATGCCCTACTGTGTCAGATATGCCCCAGTATGTCAGGCCCCACTATGTCAGATATGCCCCACTATGTCAGATAGGCCCCAGTATGTCAGACATGCCCCGCTATGTCAGATATGCCTCATTATATCAGATATGCCCCACTATGTCAGATATGCGCCAGTATGTCAGATATTCGCCAGTATGTCAGATATGCGCCAGTATATCAGATATGCGCCAGTATGTCAGATATGCGCCAGTATGTCAGATAGGCCCCAGTATGTCAGATATGCCCCACTATGTCAGATATGCTCCACTATGTCAGATATGCCCTAGTATGTCAGATAGGTCCCAATATGTCAGATATGCCCCACTATGTCGGATATTCCCGTTATTGACCATTTAATAAAGTATCTATACAGTCAAATAAGGAAGGAAGGAAAAGGGTTACAGTATTTTGCCTGTAGGTAGAGGGAAGCCCTGTTGTTGCTGAGTTTTTTTTATTTTTTAATTCTTCAAACACATTTACTTTTTCTCCTGTGGGGCCCAGTTCTGACTTTTGCTATGGTGACCCATATTTATTATGTACGCCCCAGGTATGCAGTTACTAAAGCTGTCACTAAGAGGAAATTGAAAATATTGTATTAAAATAAATATTATTATATTATATTATCTAAAAAAAAACTTCATCTAGAATATGACTACAAAAGAGAGCAAAGTAATTTGTCAGTGGCAGAAGTGTCTGGCAGAGTTCGCCTTGTTATAACTTTTGAATAGCGAGACTAGGAGAGTCCTATAATACTTTCTCTTTGTCATTTCCCATCTGACAGGTGATTCCAGCAGAAATAGACTGCGGCCTATTTTCCGTTATTACTTCTGTGTTCTACGGGACAAATAACATAGATTTAGGGAAGATTGAGTTAATATGTAATAGAAAGTTTCACCATGACGGTCTATGACAGGTTATAAAGTCTTTTTGAAGTTTAAAACTCATATCAAAGTCGTCCACAGACACCCAAGATGCAACAGGCCGAACAAAAAACGTAATCATATGGCAAGCCGACAGCTTAGGTAAAAGTAATATTTGACCAATTTATTAAGATGGAGCAATAGTTTCTTGTTATTCAAGGTTAGATGAAACAAGTACGTGACGGTCACAGACGCAAATTGTCACATAGCAAATCATGGCTTGTTTCAGAGTATAGAAAATTCTGCATTCATGGTCGTATCCCTTGGAAACTGATCAACACAAAGATGGCTAGAGAAAATCTTCCAAACTTTTTTAATTTTTTTACATTTTTAATTATTTATATTTAGAAAAATAAGATAGTTACATAGGTAGTACCATCGAAAAAAGACAAATGTCCACCAAGTTCAAGCATGGGATGGGAAAGAGCATGACTGAAGGAAATAAGTGTTTTATGCATTTCCATAACCATTGATACTATACAATACAATATCTAATCCTACCAGCTCCTGGGTAGGCTATTCCACATATTCACAGTCCTTACAACAAGTCTTGTCAGCTCTGGGGATTAAGCCTTTTTTTGTCCAGGCTGTGGGAGTTATTTGAAGGGGATATTGCATGGAACAGCTTTTCCCCATATTTCTTGTATGGGCCATTTATATATTTATACAGGTTTATATATCCCCTTAAACACCTACTATCAAGACTAAATACATTTACCTCTTTGAGGCCAGGGCTCAATGTGGCAGACATCCTGAGGTTTGGTTGGGTTGGAAACGCCACAGAAAAAATGTGCTGTTTTACAGTCACTGTAAGGTGGATGAGATTCTAATGAATCCCATCCGCACCTTGTGGAAAAATATGTGCAGAGGATACGCTGTGATTCCCAAAACCGTTGTGGCTTTAGATATCACAGCGTGCCAATTATACCTACAGAAACGCTGATGATTTCCCTATAGGTATAATGGAAGCAGAAAGTCAGCAGAGGAAATCTCCACGGACTTTCTGTGAAAAGCGTTGCAGGAAAAACGGTGATGCATTGTGTATTCTTCCTAAAGCGCTTTTTAGTTGCAATCCACTACATGGGGCCTTAGCCATAATCCCTCCTCATAACTGAGGTCCTCCATGCCCCTTATCAGTTTTTTGGCCCTCCATTGAACCTTTTCCAATTCTAAGACATCCTTTCTATGAACTGGTGCCCAGGACTGAACTGCATATTCCAGATGGGGTGGCACCTGTTAGGGCTCATTCACACGGGGCAAGAGGAGGTGGATTTTGGCGCTGAATCCACGTCAAAATCCGCCCCCTTACAATAGAGGTCTATGTAGACTACTAGATTCCTTTTTTCCGTGAGTGATAAGTTCCAGCTCACGGAAAAAAGAAGCGAGCTGCCCTTTCTTCAGGCGGATTCCGCGGCTAAGTCAGCCCCGGCATCCGCCACGCGACAACACCTTCCGGACTAGGTCCATTCATTTGAGCCTATTCCAGAGGGGGAATACGTGACTGTTGGAAGCAGCGACAATCATGGCAGGTGCATTTTGGTCCAATTCTGATGCAGCTTCCCGCATCAGAATCAGAACCAAAATGCACGGCGCTTAACCTCGTGTGAACTAGCCCTTAAAATGTTTGGAAAACCCCTTTAAGGTTAAAGTCCCAAATAGCGAGTCGCAGCAAAAAAGCGTTGTGCAAATAACCACGGCGGAAAAGCATTGTTTTTTCCTGCTGTGCTTTCCACAGAAAGTCCGCAAAGTTTCCCACTGTGGACTCTCTGCTTTCATTTTTCCTATACGGAAACCGTCAGCGTTTCCGTAGGTATAACAGACACGCTGCGATTTGTGTTCCTCAAACCGCAGCATTTCCACAGCGGATTATTCTCTGCAGCGGGTACATAGGATTATTCAGAATCCCATCCACTTTACAGTTAACATAAAACGCACAATTTTTCCTATGGTATTTCCGCAGCGTCCAAATGACAGCATTTACGCTACGCGGGGCTCCAGCCTAATAGCTGTTTTCTAAGCAGTTAGAGACTGTAGACTGTACAGCTTGTAGTTCAGAAGCCTTATAAAAATAAACCTATACACAGTATATCACTCATACTGACTGCAACAGCGACAAAGAAAAAAAAAAAAGTAGAAGTGTCTGAGAACAAACGCCGTAATCTTAGCTTTTCTTATGAGTAAATGAGCACAATAATTCTAAAATTCCTTCCTCGGAGAACCTCGGCTCCCAAATTGCCATATTTTCTTGCAGTCTCCTGAAAACAGGAAGCATTACAACCTGCAAAGTGATATTTTCTGGACAATTAGCCGCTTGGGTTCTGCTGAAAACTCAATTATCCGCCATTCTTCTTTAACACCCGCTCAGACTAAGCTGCTTTTTCCTCAAGGGCAATGAGTGGGGAAACACTGCTGAAATAATGTTTGAGGTTTTTCCTATTCTCTGATCTATCGCATTCACCATGCGGCACTCAAGAACAAATGTACATGGCTTGATGTGCAATGTTTTAAGACAACACTTAATCATTCCTAAGGAACAAGGACATGGACACATTGTAGACTTATTTAGCAGGCGATGAAAAGAGACTGTGCACTTTGTAGGCCATTGATGGAGAGCGATGGGACTGTGACAACCTGCTGTCTGCACAAGTATGAATGGAATTTCCATTAATCATAGCCATGAACATTAATCAATGTCGGCTTCAGCAAATATGAGAGCGCTCAGCACTAATGGCACATAATATAAATAGTATGCCATGGGCATGTTTATGTATACCGGGCACAGCGCCGTCTGCATAGACGGCAGATTTATTACATGGGGATCCTAAAGATTTAATGGCGCTAATTGAAATGTAATTCTCCAAAAGCATCCATGTTCCAATGGCTTTACAATGACATAAACTGACCCTCCATCCGTCTTATCCATTGCCTTTTACTGTACATTTATTTGAGTCCTTATATATCCATGTTCTGTCCCTTTTACCCTTGTTACATTGAGCTTCACTTCCTTCTTTCAGGCCAAAGACATCACATCCACTGGTCACAGCTCTGTCTCATTCAAATGGTAAGCTGCAATACCAAGCACAACCACTATACATCGCACGGCACTGTGTTTTATAAGTAGTAAAGAGGCCACATCAATCTACTTCATAATCCAGACAAGGGAGTCTGTCTCCAGAATGCAGCAGATCAACACAGGCCTGCAGATGGATAGGTTAGGGAACCTGAATGAGAGCTTTTCCATGGCCGAGATATCATTTTAATCATAGCGCAAATTAACTTATTGGAACAATAAGAGTGTTGATGCTTTCCTCTTTGGCACAACACCAATGTCCAAGCTGCTCTAAAGAGCATGTATGCAAAATATGTCTCGACAATGGAGGCACCAATTCCCAAGGGAACCTATCTATCTGCTAGACAAGGTTGAAATGCTGGCTTCTGATGACAGATTCCCTTTAAAAGGGATTACCCTGCAAAAAATATCTTCCATTGAAATATATTTTGGAAATGGACACATTTACTCATGAACATTTTCCATCCCGTCACATCAATTCCCCATTTGGAAATACTCTCCCTAGAAGTCTTGTAGTTCTTCTCTTAGGGTAAGTTCACACAGGGTTTTCTGGTCAGGATTTTGAGGCCGTATCCACCTCAAAATTCTGACCAAAAAGACGGCTCCCATTGAAATCAATGGGAGCCGGTCAGTTCCTTTTTTCCGGGAGCCGTTTGTTCCAGCTCCCGGAAAAAGAAGCAAGATGCTCATTCTTCAGGCCGATTCACCTCGCGACATCCGCCTGAAGACACTCCCTCCCGACTAGGCCCATTCATTTCGGCCTAATCCAGAGCAGAGTGCGCGACTGGATGCCGGTGCAGTGCACCAGCATCCAGTCGCAACTACCCATATTTTGGACCAGAACCTGGGGCGGCCTCCGCCTCAGGTTCCAGTCCAAAAAACCCTGTGTGAACTTACCCTAAGAGATGAAGATCTTGACAACATCACCTACCCATATTCTTGGTGCATCAAAATATCACATGACCACTAGAGATCTTTTAGCATTCTAGAAGATACCCAGTGAATTGTACATAAGGTAAGGTGTGGACGAGGATATACAGGAGAAGGACTTGTAGCAGAATGAGCAAGTGGGAAGTAACTATACACTTTGGCAATTGCTATAAATAATATTTGGAAAAATAGTCAATATGGGAAAAAAAATTCCAAGGGTTCATAATCCACAATTTTCACAAGAGTTCGTGTCTCCTGAATTCCAAATGTGTGTTGACATCCCAGATAAATGGTTTTGACATAGCTAAGTGATTTGTGCCAAAAAAAGACAAAAAAACCTATGCCAAGATTATGTCAGCAATATTAGAGTTTAAAAGAGCAATATGTATTACTAATCCCCCGATATAAATTGTCAGATTTGGATGTCAAAGCTTGTTAAGGTGAAATATTAAATTAGTTCTGCCAATATAAAAATATGTATGTCGAATCTTAATGTACTAAGTACAAGTATGTCTAATCCCCAACAACACTTGCTTTTACCCATTCACATGATAATTCCATAATTTTCGAGACTAACTTCTCCTTCCTTAAAAGATTACCAGCAGAATGTAACAAATACTAGTAGATACTCAAGATCTTCTGTAGTAGGCGCCATGCCAATTTGGTCTTCATGCCTAGTATCCCTAATATAAAGCATTACCGATGCCCTATGCTATCAGGCAGGGTTTTGTTGGATGCAACTTCTATGGTAGAAGAGCTTTGAGCAGAGCAGTTCTTCTAAGCAAGACACCCTTCCTACCAGGGCTGTGGAGTCAGAGTCGTAGAGCCACAGTCAGGACCAATTTTGGAAGAAGTCAAAGTTAGACTCGAAAAAAGTTACCAACTCTGGCTTCAAAATAAAATGAATCATTATGTTAAATTACCTGATACAATTATTGATCTTTCCTGATCGCTCAACCCTAGTTTTTACTGAACAAGAGGAGCTTTACTACTTCTTATCATCCAAGGCTGTCAGTGATATATGAAGGAGTTGGAGTTGGACCAGGAGTATGAGTTAGGCTAGGTTCAGATCTGCATTCAGGTTTCTGTTTGGGGGGTCCACTTGAAGAGCCCAGAACAGAAACCTAATCCACATAAAAAAAGTGGTTACCTTAGGAAACTCATGGATCCCATAGAATTTAAGGTCCATGTGGTTTCCATGTGAAAAATATGGAGAGAAAAGTGCTGCTTGCAGTGCAGTGCATGTGGAGAGGGGAACGGAGTTCCGAAACACAGATGTGATCCGGGTATAACATCTCTGCCTGTTCATGTCACTGCGCCACCCTCGGCTCACATGCGGTGGTGCAGGAGGCGTGTGCAGTTTAGTTCCTTGATTAGAGTTTTTGGTTGCACTGTTTGAACACGGTTCTAGTTCTGTAATTGAATTTGCACCACACCCGTCTTCTGCCCTTGTCTGCCTCAGTCCATGAAGTAGTTAAATTTGGTCTTGCCCTGTGATTGACAGCCTGCCTTCCTGTCAGGTCCAGGGCGGGTTCATCCTCCCCTATTTAGTCTTGGCACATTGGTGCCTGTTATTGCCTCGTGCTTGCTGGCTTTCTCTTGCTGTTATTTTACTTGTATTCTTTATCCTGACCTTGGCTTTTCCTATTGACTATTCTTTTGGACTCTGATTTGGCACTGCATTGCTCGACTGTTACTGACCCCTGGCTAGCTGACCTCCCTTTGTTGTTATTGTCTTGTCTGCATTTTGTGTGCCACGTATATAGGTAGGGATCTTCTCCAAGTTGCTGCCTATTGCGTAGGATAGGGCCTGGCAAGAGGAAGGGACAGTGGGGGTCTACAGCTTAGGGCTCACTGTCTCTTGTGCCCCTTCCTCCAGGGTTCTCCAGCAGCTACTGGGGAATTGTCATCTAGCAATTCCCTAACACCGGGCCTCGAAGTTGGCTGTGGAAAAAAATAGTAGTCGGACTCAGAGGTTTGGTTTACCCACTTTACAGGCCTGCTAAAACATTTGTATTTCGATGGAGCATGGCTAGAACTTTTGCACAAACAGCAGCAAAAAAAAAACAAAAAAACTTGTATACCGTATGACTTAATATGATTCTGGAGGCAGATGGAACTACGTTAGCAGGAATACAATTTTAGTATGGCTCTGTACATAATTTGTATCTGTATTTCTATTTTCATATTTGCCTAGACATTGAGTCATGTTCCTATATCACTGTAATCTAGGCTAATTCGGCATTTGGGAGGATAGAAAAACGTATTGATGAGCTCTATAACATCTATAATGGCAGCCATATGGTCACATTTGTAAAACAGGAACTAGTTGAAAACCAATATGGCCACCCCAATATAGCCACCATTACAACTCCAATAGCCAGTGTCTCTTTCTAGTTGCCTGCTACTAAGGACAACTTCACGCTGGCCAAACTATGTCATTACCAACAAGCTCTCATATTACAAAGCATTCAGAGTCAAAAAAGGAAGGTCTAAACTCCCCCCATCCTGGTTACCCTCTCCACCCCCATTTAAACAATGTAGTACGAGGCACAGACTGGGGGTTGTGGCAAGAAAACTGATGTAGAGGGATTGCTAAACTTCCTCTATTATTTACAAAAGTGATCTAGCAATCCATGATAATATTATCTACAATAATTTAGGAATTCTTATTTTTTTTCTTGGTCTCCATTAACAAGGAAACCTCAAGGTGTCTATGCTATTCCTAATATAGCCGTGTCATTACAGCTATTAATGTAAGACAGTTGAGGCCTTATAATGGCAATGCCGATGCTAAATCATAGAGATTGTAGCGCTAGTAATAATCCTAATTAGTCTTGCAGCTACATATTAAGTGGACTACACTTTTAGCATGTAATAAATCTCGATATCCATTAACCTTTACAGTGCGGTTTACGTGATCTGGATTGATAACGTTGGTTGAAAGTGTTACTACAGACGTTTGAGGTATCACAGCAAAGGAGTAAAGTGCTATATATGCAGTCCATAGTCTTGAACTAATATGGATCCCTGCTTTGCTTCAATCATCAGGGTCAAGTGAGAATTGCCTTATGTTGAAAAGACTGAGGCAATTTGTCAGATTTATCCTGGACCATGCGGTAAGGTAAAATCAATTAGCATTTCTCGAAATGTCATTCGCTCATAGCTGCAAACCTGCAACCGAAGACATGTCCACTCACCCATTTTTACCGATGATCATTCACTTTTAGCCTCTCACTGGGTTACATGGGTACATATACTATATTTCAAAGATTTGCCCAATATTTCAAACCCAATTTTATGAATAAACACATAAGTAGGGTTGAGCCAACCTTAGGATCGTTTTTTAAAATCCGATTTTCGATCATTTTCCAGCCGATCGCAATTGTGAAATTTGCTCAATCGCCGATCGGGATCCGGTCTTTCCCGATCCCTCAACCCTAGTTACTTAATGTTTATGGAGTGGGGTTGAGCCGATCTTGAGATTTCAGGATCGTTTTTAAAATCCGATTTTTGATCATTTTCCATCCGATCCCGATCGTGAAATTTGCACAATCGCCGATCGGGATCCAATCATTCCCAATCCCGATCGCTCAACCCTACACATAAAATTAAGAATTGTTATCTTTTGTCTGCTACATCATGGCTGCACTTCACTGAGACATCACTAAGGAAGAGGCTCCAAATCTACATCAGTCGGGCAGGGAAAGCGAGTAGTGTCTTATGAGACACCTAAGGGGGCATTCACATACACTAACGCGGCGCTGATTCTGGCACGATAACTCGCGTAAGAATCAGTGCTGATAAAAAGACTCCCATTGACTTCAATGGGTTTGGTTTAACGCGCGTAACACATTGAAATCAATGGGTTAAAAAGCCTCCCATGGATTTAACTGTGTTACGCACGTTAAACCAAACCCATTGAAGTCAATGGGAGTCTTTTTATCAGCACTGATTCTTACGTGAGTTATCATGTCAGAATCAGCGCCGCATTACTCTGTGTGGATGCCCTCCTAGTAGTGTCCATTGCTAGCATCTGTTATACAGTGATAAGAACCGACAATAACAGATCTGTCACAAATCCATCAAATATCCAATTGATTTCAATGGGATTTGATTTATTTTCTGTTAGTGTCTGATTTCACCAAATCCATCACATGAAGTCAATGGGATTCTGTTTTGCAGCGCTGATAAAAAGTTATCGTGGCAGAATCAGCGCCGTGTTACTCCGTGCGAATGCCCCTTTAAACCTTGCAAGCAATGTGTCTGGCTAAAAGAAGCCTATGGGCTCACTTGACATATACTTTGGGAGAAATTTCCTATGGACATTTCATATATGTCTACAGTGGAATATTCCCTTCTATGATGAGTAACATGGTAACATAGCCCAATATTCTGTAATGTTGATCCAGTGTAATGATTCATGAATGAATTATTTGGAATTGTTGTTGCTTGAAAATCTATCATTATCATCCATCATTAGTATTACACAAGTACACGTGGGCCGCACAATCCAGCGCCCGCTCCAATATACAATTGTTATCCATCATTAGCATTACACAAGTACATGTGGGCCCCACAATGATGATCAGTTGCAAATAAAGTCGTACGAGTCGTCTGCACCAGAGACCTTACAACTACTGAGACAAATTTACTATCAGTTCAGGTTATAGTTATATAAATATTACTGACATAAATCAAATACACAATATGCTATAAAATCTATAAAATCATGGGTGGCTGATAGGGTTAGGCAAACCGATGTGGTTAGAACTGGATTTGAACCCTAATTATGCAAACGTTTTGGGTGCAGCCTGCACCCAAAACTTTTGAAGTTCACCGTCCATGAAACTCTACGCCGGAATGCTATCCTATGACGTTCACCTATCTCTAGTAACTGGTATAAGGGAACACATTTCTACTTAGATACAAGATACAGATACTGCTGACCATGAACTATAGAGCAAAATCATCGAAATCTGAATTTGCCATTAATCATTCTGTCACCTTACTTTGCATTACCCCTGTGGTGTGACATGTCTTTGTTTATTATCCCTGTACTGTGTCAACGCTATTGGCGTTTTTTTCTCTGCATTGTGGCATTATTGTGTTTATTAATTCTATACCATGACATCACTGTGAGCATTATCTATGTACTGTGACATCACTGTGAGCATTATCTATGTACTATGACATCACTGTGAGCATTCTCATGTACTGTGACATCACTGTGAGCATTATCTATGTACTGTGACATCACTGTGAGCATTATCTATGTACTGTGACATCACTGTGAGCATTCTCTATGTACTGTGACATCACTATGAGCATTATCTATGTACTGTGACATCACTGTGAGCATTATTTATGTACTATGACATCACTGTGAGCATTATCTATGTACTGTAACATCACTGTGAGCATTCTCATGTACTGTGACATCACTGTGAGCATTATCTATGTACTGTGACATCACTGTGAGCCTCCGGCAGAACCAGCATTGATTGGCCGAATGCTGTACTCTGTATGACATTCGTCCAATCAACGCTGGTAAATGCATTCCTATGGGAAAAAGTCAGCTCCCGCATATCGCAAGCTGACAGGGATCCCGATGTGATACAGTGACTTGGGCATGTTAGATGTCCCCAGACATGCTTCCCCTGCTGTACCAGTTGCATTCCAGGGTGACTCTCCTGAGTCGAAGAGCGGGATCCCCTGAAACAAGCATTTTTTCCCCATAGACTATAATGGGGTTCGATATTTGTTCAAATAGTCGAATATTGAGCAGCTATTTGAAACGAATATCGAATATCGAATATTTTACTGTTCGCTCATCTCTACTCGCCAGCATAGGAATGCGTGGAAATGTCCGAACACCAAGGGGTTAAAGGCATTGAATCTTTGAAGCGTTTAACCCCTTGGTGTTCGGCATTACATGCATTCCCATGCCAGCGAGGTATTCGACGAAAACTATTCGCGCAACACTAGTAATAAACCCATCCCTGCCTTCTCTAGGGGAGCTCCAGATGAAGTCACAGCCATTCCCCATTTGCATGAAATTGTGCAGCTACTGAAATTTTCTTGGATGTACTGGTACATCTTTGCAGAACAAGGCAACCACCTTCTGGACGTAAAAACCCAATGGGTGGTCCAGAAGGTTAAAAAAAAGAGATTTATAGCATAAGTTGTGTGAAATATCTTATTTATGTCCTTTTCAGATTCTGTAATGTGGACAGATATTTCCTATTTATCTATTTATCTATGTATTGATATACCAATCTCATCCATGATAATTATCATTCTAAGATTTGCTAATCTCTCAGGAAGAATTATAGAATTAGATGCCGAAGTCAGGATTTGCAGATACATATCTATCTTTTAAAGCCATCTTAAACACAAGAGACGGTAAAATGAAAAACCTCCCGCAGCGCAGAAAATATCCATACAAAAGCTGTGTACTTCACTTAAAGTTATCTTACACGTTTTATCTTCCTTTAAGAAAATGGAGATGATATGTAAAATGGTTGAGAACACCGGCAAGTTCCAAAACAAGGTGAAAATAAGAGTAGTCAAGTGCTGCAAATTTACATGATTGAGAGTCATTTCCGCATGATCTTCATGGAATACTGCAAGCTGAAAAGTCATTGTCACCGTCTTTAAAAGCTACAAATCTTTTCTAGTCGGATCCACTGTCAGTCTTGTAGCCTTTTCCAAATTCCAAAATTGAACAAGCTCCCTAAGGATGTTAGCAAGAAATTCTTCTGACCACATCATAATAGGTTATTTTCAGTTACCGACCAGACCATAATGGGATATTTCAGTTATCGCAAGAAAATTAGCTTCCTAGAACAAATAGCCAAATGAACCACAAGACGTAAATGAATTGGCTCCGATAAGAGTAAAAAATGAACACGTCCTCTAAAAGCCCTTTAATAAAATCCCAATGTAAAGCCGGCGTCATATTACACCAACATAAGGTTAGAACGCCATCGCTAAAAGATTTCCTCTCCCCACAGATCTCTTCCCAGAGGGGTTCGCATTATTACCTTAATTAAAATGTGTTACTCTCATTAATAAAATGCCGACAGGAACAACAAGTAGATTAAGATAAACACCATGGCGAAAGATTTTATCTCAAGCTTTTTCCTGGATTTACATTGCTTACATCCTAACCACAAATCTACATCAACCCAAGTGAACAATATCGGGAGGCCATCAAATCCCTCCTTAGCCTACATTCAGGACATATAAAAAGCGACCGTTTTCACGGTCGTTTTGCACCCAAGAGGTGTCCGTATCCCTCATACAGTATAGTGCACGAGCAAAACCTATATGTTGACAACTAATCATAAAAATATCGGTCATGTGACTAGCCACTGTTTGCAGACATTGAAAGTAATGCGCCCGTTTACGACATTCAAGTGAACGTATGCTAAGGCGACGCGTTGTGGAAAAGCTGCTTTTATTTTTTGATATAAATGTAGATTGTGAGCCCCATATAGAGCTCACAATGTACATTGTGTCCCTATCAGTGTGTCTTTTTGGAGTATGGGAAGAAATCCACACAAACATGGGGAGAACACACAAACTCCTTGTGGATTTTGTCCTTGACAGAATTCAAACCCTGGACTCCAGCGCTGCAAGGCTGCTGTGCTAACCACTGAGCCACCATGATGCCCAGGAAAGCTGGTTTTATATTGCAGATTTTACTGCATGGTTTTAGTCAAAGCCAAGAGTGGTTTTATCGAGAATGGGAAATAGATAGGAAGTTCTTATACAATTTTAAATGCAGAAATGTAAGCATTTTCCCTATCGATTTAATAAGGAAAGAAAAAACACAGATAAAAATGCATCAAAAACACTGCAGAAAAAAAAATTTATAAAGCAAAATGCACCTGGATTCTGCCATAATTTGAGCTAAAAAAAAACCTGCCTAACATGCTGCGCACCACATTTATCAAGTATTTTATAGACACTGGAAGATCTGTCACAAAGTATGAAATGTTAAATGCCATACCAAATGTCAACTCTAAATCCCATCAATATGTGGTGTGACTGCCCTTTGCCTTCCATCAATTTTTCTAGATACACTTGCAGATGTTTTTGGAAGGAACCTGGCGAGGAGGTTGTTCTAACTATCTTGGAGAACTAAGCACAGATCTTCTGTGGATGTAGGCTTGCTCAATCCTTCTGTCTCTTCATGTGGTCCAGTGGTGGAACTAGGAATGGCGGGGCCCCGTGGAAAAACTTTGACATGCCCCCCCCCCCCTTTCTGACCGACACTGAAGACCTCGACCAACTGACTTCCCCCCACACATACACACATTCCTGCGTGCTCTATTATGCCCCATAGTGGCCCCTGCACACAGTATTATGCCCCATAGTGGCCCCTGCACACAATATTATGTCCCATAGTGGCCCCTGCACATACTATTATGCCCCATTGTGACCCCTGCACACAGTATTATCCCCCATAGTGTCCCCTGCACATAGTATTATGCCCCATTGTGGCCCCTGCACATAGTATTATGCCCCATAATGAACACCCATGAACAATTATTAAACTCTGGGGTCTGAAAAGACCCCAGAGTATAATAATCGGAGACCGAAGGGGGATACAAAAAACTGTCACACCTATCCCCGGCTCCGCTGCAGTCCTTGATGGTGTCGCCGATCTTTAATGATGTCTGGATGTCACATGACGCAGGTCCCGGTCAAGTGATGTCAGGGACGTCACACAACTAGGCCCGATGCCTGTATGGAGTGCGCAAGGTAAGTAACACATTTTTTTTATGTTCCCTTACCTCTCCTGGGCCTCCATTCATTATACTCGGGGGTCTTTTCAGACCCCCGAATATAATAATAGTGTTTGTGGGGCCCCTGCCAGGATCAGTAAGTATATAGGGACCATTACTCCAGCCGGTAACAGCCTATTAAGAAAAGAAAACACAGCAGTAGTTACGCCACTGATGTAGTCCCAGGCAGACTGGATGATGATAATATCAGGGCTCTGTGGGGGCCATATCATCATTTCCAAGACTCCTCCTCCAAAGGGCGGTCACACCAAATACTAATGGGGTTTAGATTTGATACATCACTGAAACATATAAGTGAATTCTAGGACTATGGAAGACTTTTCTAGTGAGCAGGAATGATGGCGGCTGTATAAAGAGTGTTATTGAATCCAATAGACGACGTGACAGAACCGTTTATGCTCAGCAGGATCAATGAAGAATTCAGAGAAAAGTTTCCAGAATCAGCATCACTTTTGTCCACTTACCTTGTGTGGTATTGCAGTTGAGTCTAATTCATCTAAATCGGCCTGATCTGCAATACCAGACAAGCCTATGGGCAACTTTCTCTAATCTATTAAATTAAGCCAAACCCTATTAAATTGTTACCATTCCTTTTGGCCCTTTCTAGACAAATGATGTACGAGTACTATTATACATATCAGTGTAGGAAAGTATCTGTGCTCTTTGATTTATCTCTGCAGACACAAGAGAACATGCAAAACTGCAGAAGTTCCTAATGTCTATGCAGAAGGCTTCTATCACTGCGGCACACCGGAATGGGGCTGCTCCTACTATTGTGAATTTATTAGCATGCCATGCCAATCCTTCCCACATTCACATCCTATAGTATTGTATAATATAGCGCTTTATTATTCCTAAAAATAAACCTTTTCACTTAGTCTTTGTGAGCTTCGCTTGCCTCTCGAAAGCATGCAGTGTTGCCAGATAGATTGAAATGCATCCACTGTGCCTAGGTAGGCTCGAGCTGTCTGCTTTGTGCAATATTTAAGAAACATGAAAGAGAACCCCTGTAGGCACTGTAGCATCCCCCTCTTAAAAACGCAATGTGATTCTATAGACTTTCATTTGATCATCAATATCCTTAACAGTCCATTTGGGCTATGGTTTTTGAAGCTAGCAGAATCCGACAACCAGAACATCTGTGTACTTGAAAAATAGAATATTACAGACATAATAAAACACATTACTTCTTAACCCCTCTGTCCTTGAACATCCATGCTGCTATGGCTGCTAAAGGAAATGATATAGACAACAGTAATCATTTGGTAGCCGGGACTATCATTATATTACCAGCTGCTTCTTAGTCTTCTCAAATGGTACATAAGAAGGTGCAACAAGTCACATTTACTGTCAAAGGATCTTTATATAAAGGGCAAAGTTGGAAAAACTTTGATTGATATGCATCAGGTATTTGCATATAGTGAAATGGACTGAAGATGCAATGGCAAAGTGTAATTCAATTAAATGTAACCAAAGTATTCCCTGTTGCTAAAGGGATTTTTCAAACTAGCTCCAAATGGGTTAAAAAAATAAGCCAGTAGATGAGCTATAGCCTCATCTATTGTCAGTATGGGATGTAATGGTGGGTCACTATTAGAGATGAGCGAACAGTAAAATGTTCGAGGTTCGATATTCGTTTTGAGTAGCCCCTCAATATTCGACTACTCGAATCGAATATCGAACCCTATTATAGTCTATGGGGGGAAAATGCTTGTTTCAGGGGTAGGCAACGTTCGATCAAATTATACTTACCAAGTTCACGAGTGAGAGTCGGGCTGGATCCTCCGAGAAGTCTTCTCCTTGCAGCGTCCCCGCGGCGTCTTCCGGCTCTGAATTCACTCTGTCAGGCATCGGGCCTGGGCAGAGCCGACTGTGCATGCCCACACTACAAGCAGACATGCGCAGTCGGCTCTGCCCAGGCCTGATGCCTGGCAGAGTGAATTCAGAGCTGGAAGACGCCGCGGGGAAGCTGCACGGAGAAGACTTCTAAAGGTAGGAGAAGAACCAGCGTTGATTGGCCGACTGTATAGCATTCAGCCAATCAATGCTGGTTCTGCATCGAACTTTTACATTCGAATAGTGAGTGGTACTCGATCGAGTACGAGTATTTAGAATACCGTATTTCGAATACCTACTCGATCGAATACTATTCGCTCATCTCTAGTCACTATACGTGTTAACTTCCATTGTGATACTGTCTGTATTGTTTATGATGTGAATGAGTCACTGTAATGAAAAGCCCTACAAGATTAGCAACTGTAAGGCTGCTATTAGGCCTTAGTGGACAGAGAAAAAATTGCAGAATATTGTACTTTGTTTTAAATATAGATAGTAACATGGAAAATTAAAAATAAAATCATCAAAAATTCCTAAAAGATGTGTTTCTCATATAAAAAAAAACAACTTGGTTTAAAAAATTGGCCATTTTTGGCGATGCATTCCCTTTAAGTGACCGACGCCTCGGGATACAACATCTTTAATACAACTTAAAACCACATTTAACATACAAGCCACAGATAATGTAAATGTGGGGTATGTGTGATTAGCTGGAAGATTCACCATAGGTAATTCACTGGTATAATTCCTATGTTAGGATCAGCTACCCTGTTCCTACCTACGGTATAATAAGTGGAGGCCCAGGGCAGGTGAGCAAACATAAAAACAGTGTTACTCACCTCCCCTGGGCTCCAGCATGACTTCCTGTCCTCTTCGGTCCTTTTCCGGCTAACTGAATGAAGTCAGGAAGCGCTCATGTGGCGCTGTGACAATTTTGTTTATGTGTCACAACACCACGTCGCTGGCGTCAGTCAAGAGGTTGGAAGAGGCCCAAGCAGGATGTGGAACCTACGCTGTGGCCCAGAGAAGGTGAGTAATACTGTTTTTTATGTTTACTTAACCCCCTTCGGCTTCTGAAGAGACCGCAGAGTATAATAGCAATTCTGGTTCAGACGTGTTTGGTCTGAACACGACTGCAGGTAGAACCTCATGTAAATTCTAACAATTGAACCAAAACAACTAACGCACAAAAATATCAGTTATCTGGGAATACGTCTAGTTTCGGTTAGTTTTCTATTTCAGCCCCAGGTGAAATATACCTCAATTGTCCTAAAATCTACCAGCTGTGGTTCTGGATCCATGTAGAATCTGATGGTGCTAAATACATAAATAATATAACATTCCACCTCATTTGCACAGCTGAAAGCCACAATATAATCTACAACCCATTCCCTTGACAGGCAAGACTTGGTAAAGAATTGCAGGAAGTCCCCATGGATAAGAGAAAACTCCTATCTTTTTCCTTTCTAGTTATAACGTGCCTGAAAACAATTTTCTCTTGATTTCTCTGAAGTAAAGACAAGGTTGAATTATTATACGGTCAATGAGAAGCTGATGGCATTGATATGGGGAACCATTAACAAGTATGAACACAGTATGCTTCCCTATCAATAGTAGCTCTAAACCCATAAAATAATAATACAATAAAATCCACCTGCCCTTATACCTTAACCTTATGGCATCAGCATCTTTAAGGACTAGCCTTATATAGCCTATAAGGCATATTGCTATATCGCCTGTTGTGGTGTGATCAGGGACGATTTTAGGTTATCCGCTGCCTGAGGCGAAAATTAGAATTGCGTAACCCCACTTCCCTGTTAGAATGTTTCCTCCACTGGGAAACAAATAAGTGTCCTATTCTGATCAGCTGCAGAACCTTCAGAATGAGCCGGTCCACTGATAGCCCTATTTATCAGAGAAGTAGGGAGCCAGAAAATGGAGAGGAATCTGAGACGTAAGTCTGTCCTAATTCCAAATCCACTATGTGAATGGGCTCTAATAGTTCCCCTATAAGCAATAAGTTCCCCCGCACATTGGATAATACTGTCCCCACAGGTAATAGCAGCACTATAACCTATGTATGGGAACTATTTCCTGTGGGGGGGCACTATTACTGTAATAGCGCCCTAACAGCGCCCCCAACATGTTATTACCTGTGGGGGGTAGTATTATTGTAAAAGTTCTTTATATCACACGCCCCACCGATAATAGTCTCCCCCCAACATCAACAGTGTCATTAATAGAGATGAGCGAACACTAAAATGTTCGAGGTTCGAAATTCGATTCGAACAGCCGCTCAATGTTCGTGTGTTCGAACGGGTTTCGAACCCCATTATAGTCTATGGGGAACAGATACTCGTTAAGGGGGAAACCCAAATCCGTGTCTGGAGGGTCACCAAGTCCACTATGACACCCCAGGAAATGATGCCAACACCTCTGGAATGACACTGGGACAGCAGGGGAAGCATGTCTGGGGGCATCTAACACACCAAAGACCCTCTATTACCCCAACATCACAGCCTAACAACTACACACTTTACACACTCAATACCACCTCTCTGACAGTAGGAAAACACCTTGAAACATGTGTATTTGGCACTTGCAGTGAGGAGAGCTTGTCACCAGCAGTGAATTTGGCCCTTGTAGTAAGTTGAGGTTGGCACCAACATTTGTTTTGAAAATCAGGGTGGATTGAGCCTCTAACCAGCAGAGTTTGGGCAAATTCATGGTGGAGGGAGCCTCTAAAAACCCCAGTTTGGACCAATTCATGGTGGAGGGAGACTCTAAAAACCCCAGTTTGGACCAATTCATGGTGGAGGGAGACTCTAAAAACCCCAGTTTGGACCAATTCATGGTGGAGGGAGCCTCTAAAAACCCCAGTTTGGACCAATTCATGGTGGAGGGAGCCTCTAACCAGCCCAGTTTGGACCAATTAATGGTGGAGGGAGCCTCTAAACAGCCAAGTTTTGGGAAATTCATGGTGGAGGGAGCCTCTAACCAGCCCAGTTTGGACCAATTCATGGTGGAGGGAGCCTCTAAACAGCCCAGTTTGGGCAAATTCATGGTGGAGGGAGCCTCTAACCAGCCCAGTTTGGACCAATTAATGGTGGAGGGAGCCTCTAACCAGCCCAGTTTGGACCAATTAATGGTGGAGGGAGCCTCTAACCACCCCAGTTTGGGCAAATTCATGGTGGAGGGAGCCTCTAACCAGCCCAGTTTGGACCAATTAATGGTGGAGGGAGCCTCTAAACAGCCCAGTTTGGGCAAATTCATGGTGGAGGGAGCCTCTAAACAGCCAAGTTTGGACCAATTAATGGTGGAGGGAGCCTCTAAACAGCCCAGTTTGGGCAAATTCATGGTGGAGGGAGCCTCTAAAAAACCCAGTTTGGACCAATTCATGGTGGAGGGAGCCTCTAATTAGCCCAGTTTGGACCAATTAATTGTGGAGGGAGCCTCTAACCAGCCCAGTTTGGACCAATTAATGGTGGAGGGAGCCTCTAAAAAACCCAGTTTGGACCAATTCATGGTGGAGGGAGCCTCTAATTAGCCCAGTTTGGACCAATTAATTGTGGAGGGAGCCTCTAACCAGCCCAGTTTGGACCAATTAATGGTGGAGGGAGCCTCTAACCACCCCAGTTTGGACCAATTCATGGTGGAGGGAGCCTCTAACCACCCCAGTTTGGACCAATTCATGGTGGAGGGAGCCTCTAAACAGCCCAGTTTGGGCAAATTCATGGTGGAGGGAGCCTCTAACCAGCCCAGTTTGGACCAATTAATGGTGGAGGGAGCCTCTAAACAGCCCAGTTTGGGCAAATTCATGGTGGAGGGAGCCTCTAACCAGCCCAGTTTGGACCAATTAATGGTGGAGGGAGCCTCTAAACAGCCAAGTTTTGGGAAATTCATGGTGGAGGGAGCCTCTAACCAGCCCAGTTTGGACCAATTAATGGTGGAGGGAGCCTCTAACCACCCCAGTTTGGGCAAATTCATGGTGGAGGGAGCCTCTAACCAGCCCAGTTTGGACCAATTAATGGTGGAGGGAGCCTCTAAACAGCCCAGTTTGGGCAAATTCATGGTGGAGGGAGCCTCTAAACAGCCAAGTTTTGGGAAATTCATGGTGGAGGGAGCCTCTAACCAGCCCAGTTTGGACCAATTCATGGTGGAGGGAGCCTCTAAACAGCCCAGTTTGGGCAAATTCATGGTGGAGGGAGCCTCTAAAAAACCCAGTTTGGACCAATTCATGGTGGAGGGAGCCTCTAATTAGCCCAGTTTGGACCAATTAATTGTGGAGGGAGCCTCTAACCAGCCCAGTTTGGACCAATTAATGGTGGAGGGAGCCTCTAACCACCCCAGTTTGGGCAAATTCATGGTGGAGGGAGCCTCTAACCAGCCCAGTTTGGACCAATTAATGGTGGAGGGAGCCTCTAACCAGCCCAGTTTGGACCAATTAATGGTGGAGGGAGCCTCTAACCACCCCAGTTTGGACCAATTCATGGTGGAGGGAGCCTCTAACCAGCCCAGTTTGGACCAATTCATGGTGGAGGGAGCCTCTAAACAGCCCAGTTTGGGCAAATTCATGGTGGAGGGAGCCTCTAAAAAACCCAGTTTGGACCAATTCATGGTGGAGGGAGCCTCTAATTAGCCCAGTTTGGACCAATTAATTGTGGAGGGAGCCTCTAACCAGCCCAGTTTGGACCAATTAATGGTGGAGGGAGCCTCTAAAAAACCCAGTTTGGACCAATTCATGGTGGAGGGAGCCTCTAAACAGCCCAGTTTGGGCAAATTCATGGTGGAGGGAGCCTCTAACCAGCCCAGTTTGGACCAATTAATGGTGGAGGGAGCCTCTAAACAGCCAAGTTTTGGGAAATTCATGGTGGAGGGAGCCTCTAACCAGCCCAGTTTGGACCAATTCATGGTGGAGGGAGCCTCTAAACAGCCCAGTTTGGGCAAATTCATGGTGGAGGGAGCCTCTAAAAAACCCAGTTTGGACCAATTCATGGTGGAGGGAGCCTCTAATTAGCCCAGTTTGGACCAATTAATTGTGGAGGGAGCCTCTAACCAGCCCAGTTTGGACCAATTAATGGTGGAGGGAGCCTCTAACCACCCCAGTTTGGACCAATTCATGGTGGAGGGAGCCTCTAACCACCCCAGTTTGGACCAATTCATGGTGGAGGGAGCCTCTAAACAGCCCAGTTTGGGCAAATTCATGGTGGAGGGAGCCTCTAACCAGCCCAGTTTGGACCAATTAATGGTGGAGGGAGCCTCTAAACAGCCCAGTTTGGGCAAATTCATGGTGGAGGGAGCCTCTAACCAGCCCAGTTTGGACCAATTAATGGTGGAGGGAGCCTCTAAACAGCCAAGTTTTGGGAAATTCATGGTGGAGGGAGCCTCTAACCAGCCCAGTTTGGACCAATTAATGGTGGAGGGAGCCTCTAACCACCCCAGTTTGGGCAAATTCATGGTGGAGGGAGCCTCTAACCAGCCCAGTTTGGACCAATTAATGGTGGAGGGAGCCTCTAAACAGCCCAGTTTGGGCAAATTCATGGTGGAGGGAGCCTCTAAACAGCCAAGTTTTGGGAAATTCATGGTGGAGGGAGCCTCTAACCAGCCCAGTTTGGACCAATTCATGGTGGAGGGAGCCTCTAAACAGCCCAGTTTGGGCAAATTCATGGTGGAGGGAGCCTCTAAAAAACCCAGTTTGGACCAATTCATGGTGGAGGGAGCCTCTAAACAGCCCAGTTTGGGCAAATTCATGGTGGAGGGAGCCTCTAACCAGCAGAGTTGGGGGAAATCAGGGTGGAGGGAGCCTAGTATTAGCAGAATTGTGCAACGCTTATGGTGGATGAGTATGAGGATGCGGAGGAATTGGAGAGGTTGAGTACAGACATGGAGTTTCATGTTGGGGTGCTTTACACAGGTGGGCACAAAAATGACGGCTCTACCCAGTGGTGGTTCATTTTTATCAAAGTGAGCCGGTCGGCACTCTCAGCTGACAGACGGGTGCGCTTGTCAGTGATGATGCCACCGGCTGCACTGAACACCCTCTCAGATAGGACGCTGGCGGCAGGACAGGACAGCACCTCCAAGGCATATAGGGCAAGTTCAAGCCACAGGTCCAACTTCGACACCCAATACGTGTAGGGCGCAGAGGGGTCGGAGAGGACAGGGCTGTGGTCGGAAAGGTATTCCCGCAACATGCGCCTATACTTCTCACGCCTGGTGACACTAGGACCCTCCGTGGCGGCACTTTGGCGAGGGGGTGCCATCAAGGTGTCCCAGACCTTAGACAGTGTGCCCCTCGTTTGTGTGGACCGGTGAGAACTTGGTTGCCTACTGGAGGAACTGCCCTCCCTGCCGCCAACGTCACATGCTGGAAACATCTCCATCATATTCTGCACCAATTGCCTGTGGCAAGCATTGATGCGATTGGCCCTCCCCTCTACCGGAATAAAAGACGAGATGTTGTTTTTATACCGGGGGTCAAGGATAGCAAAGATCCAGTACTGGTTGTCCTCCATGATTTTGACAATACGCTTGTCGGTTGTAAAGCACCCCAACATGAACTCAGCCATGTCTGCCACAGTGTTAGTTGGCATGACTCCTCTGGCCCCACCGGAAAGTTCAATCTCCATTTCCTCCTCATCCTCCATGTCTACCCATCCGCGCTGCAACAATGGGACGATTCGAAGTTGCCCGGAAGCCTCCTGTATCACCATCACATCATCGGACAACTCTTCTTCCTCCTCCTCCTCCTCCTCCTCCTCCATTAAACGCAGTGAAGCGGACAGATGTGTGGACCTACTCTCCAGCTGTGACGGATCGGATGCTATCCCTAACTCCTCTGTGTGATCTGAGTTATCCCTGATGTCAATCAGGGATTCTCTCAGAACACACAAGAGCGGGATTGTAAGGCTCACCATCGCATCCTCAGAGCTCACCCTCCTTGTGGACTCCTCAAAGACCCGTAGGATGTCACAAAGGTCTCTCATCCATGGCCACTCATGGATGTGAAACTGAGGCAGCTGACTTTGTGGCACCCTAGGGTTTTGTAGCTGGTATTCCATCAAAGGTCTCTGCTGCTCAACCACTCTATTCAACATCTGAAACGTTGAGTTCCAGCGTGTGGGGACGTCGCACAAAAGCCGGTGTTGTGGCACATGCAGGCGTTGCTGGAGAGATTTTAAGCTAGCAGCGGCTACTGTCGACTTGCGAAAGTGGGCGCACATGCGCCGCACTTTCACCAGTAGCTCTGGAACATTGGGGTAGCTCTTTAGGAAACGTTGCACCACTAGGTTGAAGACGTGGGCCAGGCATGGAACATGTTGGAGTCCGGCAAGCTCCAGAGCTGCTACCAGGTTCCGGCCGTTATCACAAACGACCATGCCTGGGCCCAGGTGCAGCGGCTCAAACCATATTGCCGTCTCATCGAGGAGGGCATCCCTCACCTCGGAGGCAGTGTGCTGTCTGTCCCCCAAGCTGATCAGCTTCAGCACAGCCTGCTGACGTCTACCAACGCCAGTGCTGCAACGTTTCCAACTCGTAGCTGGGGTCAATCTAACAGCGGAGGAGGAGGCGGTGGCGGAGGAGGAGGCGGTGGCGGAGGAGGAGGCGGTAGAGGAGGAGGAGGAGGAGGGGGGTGTTCTTCTCGTGTCCCTGCCAGGAATGTTAGGCGGGGAGACGAGGTACACCGGGCCAGTTTGGGAAGCAGTCCCAGCCTCAACTACATTCACCCAGTGTGCCGTCAGTGAAATGTAGCGTCCCTGTCCGCATGCACTTGTCCACGCGTCGGTGGTCAAGTGGACCTTTGTGCAAAGCGCGGAACTAAGGGCCCGCCTGATGTTGAGTGACACGTGCTGGTGCAAGGCGGGGACGGCACACCGGGAGAAGTAGTGACGGCTAGGGACGGCATAGCGAGGTGCCGCAGTTGCCATCAGGTCCAGGAAGGCGGGAGTTTCAACAAGCCGGAACGCCAACATCTCCTGGGCCAGCAGTTTAGCGATGTTGGCGTTCAAGGCTTGCGCGTGTGGGTGGTTAGCAGTGTATTTCTGCCGCCGCTCCAATGTCTGAGAGATGGTGGGTTGTTGTAAAGAAACGCCTGATGGTGCCTTTGATGGTGCAGGAGAAGGAGATAAGACAGGACCAGGGGAGGATGAGGTAGAAGTCAACAAAGTGGCGGAGGCAGATGAAGTGGTGTCCTGGCTCGTCCTCTGGAGTGCATCGCCAGCACAGTCAGCAGTGGCAGAGGCAGAGGCAGTGGCAGTGGCGTGAACGGCAGTCGGCCTTTGTCCTGCCGTTGCTGCCTGCCACTGATTCCAGTGCTTGGATTCCAAATGACGGCGCATTGAAGTGGTGGACAGGTTGCTCTTCTCAGAGCCCCTAATCAATTTCGAGAGGCAAATTGTGCAGACAACACTATATCTGTCCTCGGCGCATTCCTTGAAAAAACTCCACACCTTCGAGAAACGTGCCCTCGAGGTGGGAGTTTTTCGGGGCTGGGTACGAACTGGAACATCTTGGGAGATTCCGGGTGTGGCCTGGCTTCGCCTAAGCTGCTGACCTCTGCCTCTGCCTCTAGCTACCCTTTTTGGTGCTGCACCTGCCTCAACATCCACACTACTTTCCCCGCTTGACATCCCCCCTGTCCAGGTCGGGTCAGTGTCCTCATCATCCACCACTTCCTCTTCCAACTCCTGTCTCATCTCCTCCTCCCGCACAATGCGCCGGTCAACTGGATGCCCTGACGGCAACTGCGTCACATCATCGTCGATGAGGGTGGGTTGCTGGTCATCCACCACCAAATCGAACGGAGATGGAGGAGACTCTAGTGTTTGAGCATCTGGATACAGATGCTCCTCTGTTAGGTTCGTGGAATCGTGACGTGGAGAGGCAGGTTGAGGGACAATGAAAGGAGCGGAGAACAGCTCTGGGGAGCAGGGACAGTTTGGGTTATTGTTCTGTAAAGCTTCGGAATTTTGGGAGGAAGGAAGACAAGACTGTTGGGTAATAGGAGGAGAGGAGGCAGAGTCTGACTGGCTGCTGGACAATGTGCTGTAAGCGTTCTCTGACAGCCATTGCAAGACCTGTTCCTGGTTCTCGGGCCTACTAAGGTTTGTACCCTGCAGTTTAGTTAATGTGGCAAGCAACCCTGGCACTGTGGAGTGGCGCAATGCTTGCTGCCCCACAGGAGTAGGCACGGGACGCCCTGTGGCTTCACTGCTACCTTGCTCCCCAGAACCATTCCCCCGACCTCGCCCACGGCCTCGTCCACGTCCCTTTCCGGGAGCCTTGCGCATTTTGAATTCCTAGTTAGAAATTGGCACTGTATACCAGTAGTAAAAATTGTGGGTGCACGTAACCCCAATATATTCTTTGAATTCCCAGTCAGACACTGGCACTATATGGCAGTAGCAAGAAATGAGGGTATTTGTATTCCCAATATACTCTTTGAATTCCCAGTCAGACAATGGCACTGTATACCAGTAGTAAAAATTGTGGGTGCACGTAACCCCAATATATTCTTTGAATTCCCAGTCAGAAACTGGCACTATATGGCAGTAGCAAGAAATGAGGGTATTTGTATTCCCAATATACTCTTTGAATTCCCAGTCAGACAATGGCACTGTATACCAGTAGTAAAAATTGTGGGTGCACGTAACCCCAATATATTCTTTGAATTCCCAGTCAGACACTGGCACTATATGGCAGTAGCAAGAAATGAGGGTATTTGTATTCCCAATATACTCTTTGAATTCCCAGTCAGACAATGGCACTGTATACCAGTAGTAAAAATTGTGGGTGCACGTAACCCCAATATATTCTTTGAATTACCAGTCAGAAACTGGCACTATATGGCAGTAGCAAGAAATGAGGGTATTTATAACCCCAATATATTCTTTGAATTCCCAGTCAGACAATGGCACTGTATACCAGTAGTAAAAATTGTGGGTGCACGTAACCCCAATATATTCTTTGAATTCCCAGTCAGAAACTGGCACTATATGGCAGTAGCAAGAAATGAGGGTATTTATAACCCCAATATATTCTTTGAATTCCCAGTCAGACAATGGCACTGTATACCAGTAGTAAAAATTGTGGGTGCACGTAACCCCAATATATTCTTTGAATTCCCAGTCAGAAACTGGCACTATATGGCAGTAGCAAGAAATGAGGGTATTTGTATTCCCAATATACTCTTTGAATTCCCAGTCAGACAATGGCACTGTATACCAGTAGTAAAAATTGTGGGTGCACGTAACCCCAATATATTCTTTGAATTCCCAGTCAGAAACTGGCACTATATGGCAGTAGCAAGAAATGAGGGTATTTGTATTCCCAATATACTCTTTGAATTCCCAGTCAGACAATGGCACTGTATACCAGTAGTAAAAATTGTGGGTGCACGTAACCCCAATATATTCTTTGAATTCCCAGTCAGACACTGGCACTATATGGCAGTAGCAAGAAATGAGGGTATTTGTATTCCCAATATACTCTTTGAATTCCCAGTCAGACAATGGCACTGTATACCAGTAGTAAAAATTGTGGGTGCACGTAACCCCAATATATTCTTTGAATTCCCAGTCAGAAACTGGCACTATATGGCAGTAGCAAGAAATGAGGGTATTTATAACCCCAATATATTCTTTGAATTCCCAGTCAGACAATGGCACTGTATACCAGTAGTAAAAATTGTGGGTGCACGTAACCCCAATATATTCTTTGAATTCCCAGTCAGAAACTGGCACTATATGGCAGTAGCAAGAAATGAGGGTATTTGTATTCCCAATATACTCTTTGAATTCCCAGTCAGACAATGGCACTGTATACCAGTAGTAAAAATTGTGGGTGCACGTAACCCCAATATATTCTTTGAATTCCCAGTCAGAAACTGGCACTATATGGCAGTAGCAAGAAATGAGGGTATTTGTATTCCCAATATACTCTTTGAATTCCCAGTCAGACAATGGCACTGTATACCAGTAGTAAAAATTGTGGGTGCACGTAACCCCAATATATTCTTTGAATTCCCAGTCAGAAACTGGCACTATATGGCAGTAGCAAGAAATGAGGGTATTTATAACCCCAATATATTCTTTGAATTCCCAGTCAGACAATGGCACTGTATACCAGTAGTAAAAATTGTGGGTGCACGTAACCCCAATATATTCTTTGAATTCCCAGTCAGAAACTGGCACTATATGGCAGTAGCAAGAAATGAGGGTATTTGTATTCCCAATATACTCTTTGAATTCCCAGTCAGACAATGGCACTGTATACCAGTAGTAAAAATTGTGGGTGCACGTAACCCCAATATATTCTTTGAATTCCCAGTCAGACACTGGCACTATATGGCAGTAGCAAGAAATGAGGGTATTTGTATTCCCAATATATTCTTTGAATTCCCAGTCAGACAATGGCACTGTATACCAGTAGTAAAAATTGTGGGTGCACGTAACCCCAATATATTCTTTGAATTACCAGTCAGAAACTGGCACTATATGGCAGTAGCAAGAAATGAGGGTATTTGTATTCCCAATATATTCTTTGAATTCCCAGTCAGACAATGGCACTGTATACCAGTAGTAAAAATTGTGGGTGTATATAGCCCCAATTCTATTGCTAGGGGACTTGCAGGGTATTTCTGGGGTGAAGGTGGGGGGGCACACCGTTGGAACGGGTATCGGGGTATATATCGGGTATACGGGAATACACTGACAGTGTATTCCATTCAGGATCCTGGGAAAGCTGGGTTGCGGCGATTGAGCCCGTCAGTGCCACGTTACACTGACAAGCTTCTCCCTGGAATTTAGCTCTTACAAGAGCTGTTGGTTGTCTTCTCCTTCCTATCCTAGCCTGTCCCTGCCTACCCAGAATCTAAGCCCTAGCTAGCTGGACGGAAACCTCCGTCCTCGGTGAATTGCAAGCTCAGAATGACGCGAAGCTGGGCGTCGCTGTTCTTTTAAATTAGAGGTCACATGTTTTCGGCAGCCAATGGGTTTTGCCTACTTTTTTCAACGTCACCGGTGTCGTAGTTCCTGTCCCACCTACCCAGCGCTGTTATTGGAGCAAAAAAGGCGCCAGGGAAGGTGGGAGGGGAATCGAGTAATGGCGCACTTTACCACGCGGTGTTCGATTCGATTCGAACATGCCGAACAGCCTAATATCCGATCGAACATGAGTTCGATAGAACACTGTTCGCTCATCTCTAGTCATTAACTATGGGGAGCACTATTACAATAATAGTGCCCCTCCACATAAGTAATAGTGCCCCCTCGGTTAGACCATTACTTATGTGGAGGGGACTATTATTGTAACATTGCCCCGCAATGGAAATAACACGTTTTTTTTTTTGTTTGTTTTTTTGGGGGGGAGACTATTTCCTGGGGGGAGGGGTGATATCACACACCTCTATAGTGCCCCCTACAGGCATTAGTCTCCCCCTGCATAAGTAATGTTATTAGCTGTAGGGGGCACTATTACAGTAACAGTTCTCCCCACAGGTAATAATCCTCCCTCTCCCCTCTTGCTGTTCTGTGTCCTCTAAACTATAATTATACTGAACCATCCACTTATGCAGCGCCCAGGACATTTTCTGGCACACAAGATGTCTGCATCTTCTATTCTGCTCCCAGAAACATGTTTCTAGCTCTCTGGTACCACTAGGACCCAGGAGCAAAGCAGAAAATGAATAGTAAGCACACTATAGTTATGAAGGGGAGGGGGAAGTGGCACCCGGAGGGGTCTCTAACACTGTGGAGACAGCAAGGGGCACCGAGAGAAATGTACAGGTCATGGCTCAGGTGCAGATAGTCGTGTAATTTGCCACTCACTCTCTGCATCTGACCCACTCGCTGCCCAAACAGGGACCCTGTCATCTGCTACCTGAGGTGAGTCTCTCATCTTGCCTCATGGCAGATACAGCCCAGGGTATACTGCAACATATGAGCAAATTGACAGATGGAGTTGGCAACAATTTTTTTCAACTCACCAGTATAAGTATATGTTATATATACAGTATTACAGTATATTTGTGCAAGTTTTTAATGGTATAAGTGATCGCTCCCATTATCACTCTTCGAACATTTGGTGTGCATGCCTTGAAGAACATGAAGATGCCGAGGGGAATGAATAATTAGAATGAAAAAAAGGCAAGTCAGAATATAAAAATGCAAAATATAATCTGGAAGATCCAATGGGCATTGAAATAATTATTAAAAAGCTAAATGAGCATAAAACTGGGAAACTGACAACAAAGAGATCAATCTGTTGCTATGCACTCAGCCAATGCAGATAGCTAATAATAATCAGACTGCCGTATGATAACATGTTGGAGATGAGGCTACTGAATTGTAAGCAGACATTTAAAGAAATATGTGACCTTATAGGGGAGAAATGTTTGTAGTGTTATAACCAGAACCACACGCAAGATTGAAGGTGATTTCAGATTGTTCTTTGATGCTCCGTCGTGGTTTTGGAAACCGTAGCATGTCAATTATACCTACGGAAACGCCGGCAGTTTCCCTACAGCTATAATTAAAGTAGAAAGTCCATAGAGGAAACCTCTGCGAACTTTGTCCAAAGCGCTGCGGGAAGAATCACAATTTGTTGCTGGCACTGTTTTTTCCGCAGCAATTTTTTTGCTGCGGGACGCCACGTGGGGCCTTAGCTTTAAGTTGTGTTAGACCACCAGACAGGGCCGACATCAGCACCCAGAAAACCCAGGAAATACTAGGGCCCCAAGCTCCTGAGGGGGCCCACAGAGCTACAGGGTGCTGACTGCTTTTCTTTTTTTTTAAATAGTCAGGGGACGGCTGCCCCGGACCCACGCTGCCGCCACCATTAATACATCTATTACTTTTAAATAGATCAGTGTCTGCAGACACCGATCTAGTTAAACTGCTACCTGCAACTTGAAGTCTTGTAAACCGCAAGCCACATGAGGTCTGCGGTTTACAAGACAAGGAGAATGCAGACATACATCTGATTTTCAGCCCAGGCGCACGATGACGTCATAGCATCGCAACGCCTGTGCTGAGAACGAATTCCTGCGCATGAAATAGCAAGGGCCGGCAGCTCCATTCATCAGGATCGCAGGTAGGTGGGTATAAACGTATTTCTTATTTTTTTTTTAGATTAGTTGTAGGCATTTTAATAGTGTAAGGGGTCATTAGGAGGGGGAATTATAACTATAAGGGAGGGGGCATTATGAACATAAGGGGGGTAATTTATATAAGTACTGCTAGGGGGCTTTATGAACATAAGGTGGGGTCATTTATATAAGGTTATTAGGGGCATTATGAATACAAGGGGGAAGTTATATATATATGTCTGGGGGAATCAGGGGCATAATATAAGGGGGCAATTCATTTAATTAAGGTAGCGCTTGGGCTTTATTAAGGCTAAGACCCTGCATAGTGAGCTGCAGCAAAATAGCACTGCAGGAAAAACCACAGCAGTAACGCATTGTGGCTTTTTCCTTCAGTGCTTTTCATGAATGATCCACAAAGGATTCCGCTGCAAATTTTCTGTTTCCATTATACCTATAGGGAAACCGCTGGTGTTTTTGTAGGTATAATTGATATGCTGCAATTTCAAAAACCGAAAAGGTTTTGAAAATCACAGAGTGTCCACTACACATATTTTTCCACTTTGCGGGAACTGTAAAATGCTGGATTTTTTTCCTGTGGTGTTTTCGCCACATTGAAAATTCTGTGATTTACAAAATAGTCGCGGTTTTGGAAATGGCAGCATACCTACGGAAATGCATGTGGTTTAGATATAATTGAAGCAGAAAGTATGCAAAGGAAACCTCTGAAAACTTTCTGTGCAGGAAGAAACACAATGCATCACCGCGATGGGTTTTCCTGCAGCGCTTTTTTGCTGTAGCATGCTACGTGGGGCCTTAGTCTTAAAGAGAATTTATCATTTGGAAGGTACTTTTTCTCCTTAACACATCGGAATAGCCTTAAGAAAGGCTATTTGTCTCCTACCTTTAGATGTCTACTCCGGGCCGCTGTTCGATAGAAATACCGTTTTTTACCGGTATACAAATGAGTTCTCTCGCAGCACTGAGGGCGGGCCCCAGCGCTCAAACAGCACTGGGGGCGTCCCCAACGCTGCCAGAGAACTCTCTACAGCACCACCTCCATCTTCGTCAGGAGCATCCTCTTCTTGTGTTTTTTTCCAGCATATGCGGTGAAACTTGTAGGCCTCAGGCCTGGGCAGAGGCGACTGCGCATGCTCGTGGCCACAAGAAAAATGGCCACTTACATAGTAAGTAAGCAGCCATTTTCTTGTGGCCTGTGAGCACCTTCCAAATGATAGGATCCCTTTAAGGAGTTTTCCAGTTAATTTTTATTGGTGATCTGTCCTCAGAATAGATCATCAATAAGAGATCAGTGAGTCTGTATGATGGGGCTATGGCACCTGTTTATATCACACACTGTCTGTTTATAGTGACTGTGTGATGTAGTTACAGTCTTGTCACATAGACGTGTATAGGATGAGGCTGTAGTTACATTACATGGCCGCTATGAGATGAATGGCACTGTGTAAACAGAGAAGCTGTCACGTTGCATACAGAGTTACCACGGTCCATTCAAACAGCTGATCCTGGGGGTCCAGGGTATTGGAACCCCACTAATTTGTTTTACCTTTTATTTACCTTTTAATTAGGAAACACCTGGGGCATTATTAATATGGGGCACTATTTACAGGGGGTACACAGGGAAGTTATTAATTTATAGATGCATTTGGGGTATGATTCATTAGGGGGGGTTATATCATATATTTTAAAATCGGAGTAGCAGCAGGATGGGCATGTAGGTGAAGTCAATGTGGGTGAAGTAAGTAAGGAGCCAAAGATGTCTGTGTTGAAAAGTTTACAGAGACTGGAAGAAGTGGTCATGACAGTCCAGATGAAAGAGATGGGGAATGTGAACGGCATGAGTAAGGGACGTTTTTTTGTCCCGAAATACGTAGAATTTTTGACCACTGTACCCATGGTTTTGTAACCATGTTCATTTTAATCTTTGCATGATTAAAAGTTAAATAAAATTCTTATATTCTGGTGCTGATACGTTTATTGCTATCTTGGAGTTACAGAAGTCTGTTGTCTTGGACTTTCTTTCGTGCATCGGCTTTTGCTTCATATGGTTCTCGGTGTGCTGTGTTTTGTTTTTTATTTCAATGTGAAGTATTAGTCAGAGATCTCACCTGTAGGTCACTAAATGTTACTGCCCTGTATTCACCTAAATCATCTGTAGAGCCCTGTGTAGAGCTGGTATATACCTCTATACAGTCACCATATAAATGGAGGGGTGACATGAAACTGGGGGTAGATGAAGGGGGCACTTAAACTGGGGGGACATTAAACCATGGAGGTAGCTGGAGGGCGACCTGTCTGCCTCTAGTTGTATCTACTGCTATGGACTGTATAGACTGTATTATACTCCACTCAAGTAGTCCCACCTCAACAAAAAACACCCAATTTCGGTGTTGTTTTGCTGCAGTGCGCATGGGTTGCTCCAAAAGGGGCCCACTGAGACTCAGTCGCCCAAGAGCCCACAAAAACCTACAGCCGGCCTTGCCACCAGATGTTGACTCCCAGGAGTGCTGATCAACAAGAAACATGTCTGAAATGCAGACGAGTGAGTAAGACCATAGACATCACTATTATCAGCAACCAGCGTTCACAGGAGTGCTCGTTGACAATAATTATTTAATAATTTGGGACATTTACACAGGGTCTGTCACATCCGCTGACGTGTGTTAAAGAAATAAATTCATGACTCACAACAACTGGAGTATCTTTCCTTAGACCTTTATAATGTGCCGATCCTCTGTTATTCCTCCTAGAAATTTATGCACGTTCATTAGCTGACGGAACAGTGCAGGGCAGAGGTCAGCAACATTTGGCACGCCAGCTGTTGGAAAACTACAATTCCCAGTTTGTGCCATTCACTTTTTGGAAGTTCTAATAACCGACAAACATGTATACATACTGCAAGATGGAGTTCTGCAACAGCCGGCGAGCCGAAGGTTGATGATCCCTGGTGCAAGGGGGAATGGTAACACTAGTACGCATTATTAATTCATTTCCAGTAGGAAACAAAGCAATGGCAGAAGAGATGCTCCAGCATTGTAGTTTCATGGGGTAATTTCTCTTATGGCCATTCCTCCTTATATAACTAAACATGATCCTCAATAACATAATTCGATATAGGACACGCTTTACTCTAGCCATCTTCTACAAAGACAATAGGTAAACACTTTGTGGTCTGAGCCAATAGTAACCAAATCAATTCCCTTGGATATCATGTCTGCACTGATGTAATTCGCTTCAAGGAACCAATAGAGGTGGCATTATCTTTAGGACTGGTTCTTGCCCTCATTCTATGTAGGTAATGGGTTTACTTTAGGTGGTAATACATGGAAGAAAACCAAACATTTATGGGATTTACATCTGCGCTCCTAAGAACAAGCCTGTGATATTGAAGTCACAGCAGTACGAGCGGCATTGCAGTAAATGTAATTGGTTCCATGCTAGCCCATCTAGTGCTAGGTCTGGCAATAAATTTCTCTGCAGCAAGAGATTTGCCTTTTATCTGTTTAGTGGATGAATTACGAGTGAATTGCAATAGACAGCTTTGCTGGCTGTTTTATATGGATATCATTTTAATCAAGTATTAACAATGCACTATTGCTTGGTTTTGCTGCAATTCACAAGATTCAGGTTTAACTACTTCAAAGATTTAGACTGCAATATAGAAATATCAACGTTCCATATATACAATACTCAAGGAACAGGTTAAACCCACAGGGCCATAGGCTAGTTTAGGGGCCATCAGTCTTCAGTACTGCAGATGTTGTGAAACTACAACTCCTAGTATGCACACACACTCTGATATTCTCAGAACTCCTATACAAATGAATGGAGCATGCTGGGGATGGTAGTTTGTGTGAGAAAGATTGCCGTTCCCTGGCCTGGCTGAGTAATGTTGTAATATTGCACCAATAGAAGTGTATGTGGCATCAGTGGTTGAGGTCAACCGATAGAGCCCAACATGGGTGTTCACATTTCTCTAAGTGTAGAATATGGCAATCACTGTGGTGAAAGTAGATCTAAAGACCTTAGGAACAGGAAAACGGAATGACTTAAGGCTTATTCACATGATCACCAAAAAGAATTTTAGCAACGCCTTTCACATCTTTATTATGACAACACATTTAATTCAATGTGTCTATCCACATGTCCGTTTTGTTTTGTTTTTTACAGTCCATTTTCACGGCTGTCCAAAAAAACTGACATGCACTATCTCGGTCCATTAAAACAGACATAGAAACTGGAGTGTGGACAGGCTGTGATTTCCAAAAATGGTGTGAGTTTAGAAATCGCAGCATGTCAATTATACCTATGGAAACACCAGCGGTTTCCCCAAAGGTATAATTGTAACAGAGAGTCCACAAACTTTCTGTCTAAAGCGCTGCGGGAAGAACTGCGATGTGCGGGGCCTAATGTGGAATAAGTGCCTGTCTATGGTCAAAGTCTACAGGCTTTAAATCGAATGGAAGACCCTGTGGAGTTTTTTTGTTCCTTTTGTTTCCATTGTAAAGCATGGACTCAAGACCTGGTTCAGCTGGTTTCCACATGTGCCTGTTACTATCCCCCCAGCTAGGACAGCATGGCTCAACATGCGGCATGGAAGAGAAACCTACATGGAAATGCGGACTTCTTCGTTCAAGGAGATGATTTCTGGCTTCAATTGCTGATGTGTGAAGATGCTACAGCTGACTGGTATTTCTTTCTATTACTGTGGACACGTGAGACACTGTTACAACCTGGGAACCTACCATCACCCACCTACCCCAGGAGTTATGGAAGCTTGGCAAGAGAGCAGCACCATGTATACCTGGATGGTCTCTGACTTCCTTGGGGCAGTAGAACACTGTGGTAAGGAGGAGGAGGAGGAGGGCTTGTGATGAAGGACATTTGGGGCATTTTTTGTGGTTAAAAGGACAATAGTGCTGATGCAAGATACCGAACTATCAGCTGTGAGCAGGAGATCTCACCACCTACCAAAGGAACTGCCACATGTTATCATGATAGCTGCATATGTCCCCCACCTCTGCAAAAATTTCTGCTTGTTATATCCACATGCTGTGACCCCCCCCCTCGTGTCCTACAACCAAGTCGGCTGTATTATTATTATTATAATTATTATTATTATTAACATCAATCTGCACAGAGAACTAAATGGTCCTGCAGTGTGTCTGTGTTTCTTTCTTTTTTTAGTTGCTATGATTCCTAGGATTTCTCTATCTGCCATGAGCTTCTATGTGTTTCTCTCTTGTTATATACTACTGTACAATCTATGAAACTGTATCACTGAAATTTCCCCATTGTGGGACTATTAAAGGAATATCTTATCTTATCTTATCTTATTCACAGATTTAGTATATAGTACTTTGGTGAAATGCAAGCTAATTGTCGGAATCAGTACGTCAGTACATCAGACAGAGACGTCTCTGGCAAAGGTCGTTTCATGGGGACCCAGTTAAAGAGCGGTCTGCGCAAATACTGAATGGACTCTGAATAAATCATTGCTTAACAAGCGCAGGTTAATGAGGCAAGTGCCAATCCATCAATGCTCCCTCGTGCCCAAAAGGCATGTAAATATAATATCACATACTGTAGATTCACCAATGAACAGCTTACTTATCAATCTTTACTTATCCTGTGATACCAGGCAAGATTAAGATCACTGGCCCAGGGCAATGTTTTTTGCAAGAAAATATTGCTACCATTATTATGCCTGTTCTAACATCACTGGTGTCATATCAATGCAACACATAATGCCAACATAATACTGCTATAAGATCCCTGAGTAACAGTGCCAAAATAAAAACTATATACCATGCTCAATAAACAAACCTGCACCACAGAAAGACCATATGTGCTCAGTAGGGTGCCCACTATTCTTCCTGTCTAATACATTACATATAAAACACTTGGTATATGAATTACATGGCTCACAATTCTGAGGTTGTTTGAGAAATAAGTTATTGACCCATATATACTTACATATCTACGCACAAGGGGCCTCCGCTGTCTGTGCCCATCCTTAACCTACAGTGCTTAAATAGTAGGACCGGGCGATTATGATCTAAATGAAAATCATGACTAATGGAACACTTTACTTTAATTAAAATTAATGAATGATTGTTTAGGACACTTCTCTTTTTACATGTCACAACCCCTATTTATAGCCCATGCCATTTCATTGAATTTTGGTTTCAGTTATTCACATATCAGCGATCCTGATTGGACAGCATACAGTTAGTGACATATCCATTAGTCAATGACATTGTCAGACAGGATGGCATGGGTGTAAGATAATGGAAATAACCAACGTCAGCAAGTTGTTTAATTTCGGATTTGGATATTTTGTTATAAATCGGCCAACTGTACCATATGGTACTATGGCTGGTAGCAATATTAAGTGGAAGATATGCGTGTAGATTTTGGCAATTTCCCCTTTTAACCATGCAAACTCAAATGTATATTGAGTATAAAGTCAGTGCAAGTAAAAAAGCAATGGAGGACAGGTAGGAAATTATCTATCTATCTATCTATCTATCTATCTATCTCCTATCTATCATCTCTATCTATCTATCTATCTATCTATCTATCTATCTATCTATCTATCTCCTATCTATCTATCTATCTATCTATCTATCTATCTATCTATCTCCTATCTATCTATACACTATCTATCTATCTATCTATCTATCTCCTATCTATCTATCTATCTATCTATCTATCTATCGTTTCTCACCATCCCTTTAAAGTATAAAGCCATATCTAAAATATTAAAGATTGGTGACAAGAAAAATCCTGTCCCAAATCCTGAGCTGAATTGGTTTTATAGCCAGAAACAATGACATACTCCCAGTTATTACTTATGTTATAAAACATACATAACAGATCCTTTAGCCTTGAGTCAGTGAATTTATCATCTTGGCTGTCCACCATTGATACAAATTCTGTGATGTCATCAGCCTATAGACCACACAATAATGAGGAAGGAAGCAGAATATTTGATAATACCAAGTATTTGAGGTGATATATTATGAGCACTATGCATGATGGACCTTCCTTCACTACTTCACCAAGAAGGATCAAGAAGAGTTTTCCAAGGGAGGACATAAAAAGCAACAGTAAACACTATAGGAAGAAACCACCCATGTTTCTGACTCAAAGCCGATTAAAAAGTAAAAGAAAATGAACATTTAAGGCAAAATAAATAATTTAGTGGAGTTATCACCGTAACATAGCCTAAGGATTAAACATGTATATCCGGTTCAGCTTCTTATCCGGCAATGTGGATTACTGAGGATGGGATGTTGATGGGTCGCTCAAGAAAGAGATCCAGATCCTTATGAAGGTTTTTGTGAATTCTTTAAGACAGGCAGAGAGTTTCATAGTCTCACTTCTCTTACAGTACCCTTCTATTATGGCAAGGCATCCTTGCCGCATGATACTCCTTTATCCTATGTACACTACACAAGTCAAACATAACAATTGACTGGCTCTTATGGGTTACTTCCCTGTTTGTGTAATTCAGAAGAAGAGCTAAATTGTATATACAGCGGTATAGACTATACAACTAGTCTGGGTGCACGTAATGCATGCTGGTCCCTACTGCAGAGGACTGGACCTCATTCATAAGGGGCCCGGGAGCGCTAGTATACTGGTATACTGGGAGATTGTTATAATGCACAATCACATAATACAGCAAGGGTATGTAATACTTATAAGATAAGCGCAAGTCATAATGCAGAAAAATTCAAGATATCATTTCTATTTACTCTGGTACGAAAATAGTTCCTATACATAATAATCCAATGGAAAGGCACGCATATATAAGACACATCCATTTCATAATCTCAGTGTACTTTTCATATTTGCCAGTAACAATCCGTAAAGTAGTCCTATCACCAGCAAACAATCTACCGATGAACACGCTGTAAGCAATGACGTGAATTATTAACAATAGCATTTGACATGCAAAAGACGCAGTGCACATAATAGACCCTTAAAGCTTTATCTGCAAAGACAACGGTGCAGGGTTTGTTCAAGGGGTTAATCAGAATCTTACACTGGAGGTTGCCATGGTAATGTTAGCATTAGTGCACTGCCATGGCTGCGTTCACTTATCTTCCCAAATGCATGGAAAAATAATTGTGCTAAATGCAGCATACGGCTGGAACATGACAAGTCAGGGCACCCCCAATGCGTCTGCTTAAATCATTTTTCTTATGTGATTGGTGCTTTGTGCAGAATGCTTTTGTTTTGCAGGCGAGATGGAAATCACGGTTTCTCAGCAAAGATGGGATTCCTATGGGTGGTCTGCGCATGTGGGGAGGGAAGTCCCTTAACCCTTAATATGCCAGGTACTCACAGAGCTCTCAGTTTGACCCACATCTTCTTGCTTGGGGTCGATTTCAGCTCGAATGGAGACGTGCATCCCTCTAGCAATTCTTTGTCTACACTGGGAGACTCCATCATTCCTGCGCAAAAGAGGAAAACATGTCAGTCGTATGATATACATGTGTGCTGCATTTATTGAGGGGCAGGGGTACGTCACTGTTGCCAAATCACAGTTCTCCATCTCACGATATTTTCACTTACATATAACAAGGTGGATGACATCGCTGGTTTACATACAACTGATAATATAACTGATATGTGATCAATACGACGACCAAGACCAAGGGGGCACAGATGCACACATATACCAAAACATACGAAAACAACAAAAAGCAGGACCAGCCTTCAAGTGCCGGGGCAGATCTGTGCCAGCGAGGAAGGGGTTCATGCAAATGATTATTCTCTCACATGTTCTTTGGTCTCCCCTGCGTCCTTCAGGGAAATCAGTCCATTCTCCTTGCGCTGTGATGGATAAATGTGGGCAGCAGGGAAGGGGGGGACTAATAGCAGCAGCAATAACATGAAGCAGGACGCCGGCCCCTTCTGCAGAGGGATCTATACGCGTCTTAGTGAAGGAGATAGAGTATGGTATACCTCTAATCCACGGAAGAACCTCCCTCAGTGACTCTAACAGGTTATCAATGTCTGCACACATTATTCCCACCTCCCCTAAAACAATCCATGCTGCAGGATTTTCTATAGGACCTGTAGGAAAAGTCCTATTCTCCAGAGGTGCCACATGTGTCTGCCATGGCAATGTGACAGTTCCTAAACAACGGATTCTACGCCAGTCAGCATAAAACTGCACTGCACCAAAAGCGTAATACTTTGCAATGGATAAAGGAGGTTGCACTCATTAAATCCAATACATGACTCAGTTATTAACATAGATTAGCATATAGAAAAGCCTATAAAATATTGTTAGCCGGATAAAGGAGCCAACAAGGAGGTCCAAATAACCGGCATAAACCATAGCTTTACAGGCAGGCGTAAATGACCTGTAACAGTGTGTCATTTATATATATATACCGTATATAGATAGAGCCCTAAATCACTGATAACAATGTAGCGCACAAGGAGTTGCTAAGCAACACCCCGCAAACACACATTGTGCCCATTTCGTGGCAGACCGCTTATATACTTTGTATTCTGCACTGGAACTATAGAAATGTCACTGACATGGAAATGTAACGCGGCATCCGGAACAATCCCCATTGCTATTCAAGTGATAAGTAGCAGTATGGATATGAAGGAAACATTTGCCGACTGGCTGATTTATCTTTTAAGATAAAGGCTCATTTATTGTGAGCGGAATATAAAGAGACATGAGACCACATAGAAATGTTTCTGTATACATGTTCATCAGTTGCATATACATACACCATTGTGGACACAGCAGGGGCATATGCAGTAAATTGGCATGCGGGTTCTCATTACTGAACTATTGGTACGCCAATGTAAGACAAGGTAATATCCCCTAAAAGCAACGGCTGCAAAGGAGAAGTTATGTAATAGGCCTCCTGACACTGCCTCAATACCCCCAAATTTACTAGAGATTATTAAAGCTGTAAATCCCCTCTGAGGACCAAATTCATGGCATCATAGATCCCTATTACGTTGTTAGTTTGGGTCATTTAACCCATTGCCAGGATGAACTTTGCAGTCATAATAAGGTCTGGAAAATCCTCGCACATTACAGCATTATATGTTTGGATTTTCATTAAAATCTAACACTGGAGGCATTCAGAGGTAGACTACAGACCCACAGACTTCAGAGCTTTCATGGAGTTGTAATACAGCTGTAAGATGGAAGTCTAAGGGCTGATTCAAGTGACTGCAGAAAACAGACGTTGCATCAGATGCAATGTCAGGAACCATTATTTCACTTTAAGGGGGAGTTCACACGGAGTTACATGCCGCGTGATGTGGCACGTAGACGCCGCGGGACCCTTTGCGGGCCGTACACGCTCCCATTGATTTCAATGAGAGCGGGGATCGTATGCGCCGCGCTAGTTTGCGGCCGTGCATTTATTCACGGCCGCAAACTAGCGCGGCGCATACGATCCCCGCTCCCATTGAAATCAATGGGAGCGTGTACGGCCCGCAAAGGGTCCCGCGGCGTCTACGTGCCACATCACGCGGCACGTAACTCCGTGTGAACTCCCCCTAAAAGTGAGGCCCAGAACAAATGTGCAGCAGATATGGTTGGGAAATCTATAGTACGTGAACTTAAAGAGGACTTTTCACCACCTCCAACAAGTCCTGCTCTTTATATAATTTAATAGGCGCTACTCCAATGATTCGTGTGCAGTTGGAATTTTTTCTCTAGCCCTCATTATTCCTGAGCAATCATTGCAGTTAGTTTTGGTTCCTGTAATACACTACTTACTGTTTCTGCTCTGTCAGGAGGGTGACGTCAGACAGGAGCAGACAAGCAGGGGTGATTCTGAGCTCTGACACTGGCAGCCTCTGATTGGAGAGTTGAATCAAGCCCCCTTGTCTGACACCGCCCTTCTGACATTACAGAGCTCAATGGGGTTACCCAGGATAAAATAACCTTTCTAACCTGTTATCCCCCACCACCACCACCACCTACCTTCATTACTTAGGTTAACAAAAATCTATATTTACCCAGATCACTGGGGTGGTCATGAGAAAACCCCAGGCACATTTTCCGATTTTCCGGTGACATTCCGACATTTCACAAACAGAACACCACCAATACTAACCCACCCCATCATACTTGCCTGTCTTCCATCCCAGATCATCTGGGCATTTGCCGGTTGCCTATGCCTGTGCAATAGAGTTAGCTGTTGTGCACTCCAGCTCTATTGTGCAGATGTGGTCAGCTGGCAGACGTCTAGAAGACAAGGTGCCGGCCGCCCAGAACTGACAAATCTGCATAATGGATAAAACTTCTTTTTCTCTGCACGTACAGTGCCCTCTCAAGTATAAAAAGGGTATGATTTTTATCAATGCTACTGCATCTACAGCACAATGGAGTTAATTTTAATGGGTGAGGGTGGTGTTAGACTCCCTTTAAGCATGTCTGGGATAAACACACGTCTGTCCTAAGATAAAACGGTAATAATAACACTCAGCAGACAATAGTTATTTGCTGAGAAACGTTCTTTCTGGAGTTTTCTCATCTCACCCACCTTAGTAGTCTGGGTGAAATGTACACCCCCTCCATTACCTGACCAGCCATCGGCTTACATATCCCCCCCTCTTCTCCAGACCGGAGGGCTGGGCATTTGTGGCCATCATACAATGCACCCTTGACAGGGCATCAGCGTTTCCCAATATTTTCCCTGGCCTGTTGTGTTCTACATCAAACGCAAAAGTTTGCAGAGACAGGAACCATCAGGTAACCCTAGCATTTCTGTCCTTATTAATTTTCATTCATGTAAGGGGAGCATGGTCAGTGATCAATTTAAACTTTCTGACCAGGAGGTAGTACCTTGGGGCATCCAGTGCCCACTTAATAGCCAAACATTCCCTTTCCATGATGGCGTAATTTTCCTCAGCGGGAATTTTCCTGCTCAGGTACATCACTGGATGCTCCTCACTATTTACCACCTGGGACAGCACCGCTCCTAGACCTGCATTTGAGGCATCTGTCTGCACCAAGAACTCTTTCTTAAAGTCAGTGGTTATTAGCACTGGCTGCTGGCATAGAGATCCCTTTAGCTATTGGAACGCCTCCTCTGCCTCTGGTGTCCAGTGGATCATCACTGACTTCCCACCTTTCGTCAGGTCAGTGAGAGGAGCTGCAATAGAGGCAAAGTTTGGCACAAACCTCCGGTAGTAGCCAGCAATGCCCGGACTTGCCTCTTGGTCAGTGGACTTGGCCAACCTTTTATTGCCTCCACCTTATTGATTTCCCTTTGCCAATGATATAGCCCAGGTACTTGGCTTCCTCCAGCCCTAAAGTACATTTTTCAGGGTTAATAGTAAGGCCTGCCTCACTTATGGAGTCTAGTACTGCCTGCACCTTACAGAGATGACTTCCCCAGTCTGGACTATGAATGACCACATTGTCTAGGTAAGCTGCTGTGTAGTCACGATGTGGTCGCAAGATCTGGTCCATCAACCTCTGAAAGGTAGCAGGAGCTCCATGCAAACCAAATCGCATAACCCTGTACTGGAACAGACCTTCCGGAACAACAAAGGCAGTTTTCTCCTTGGCTTCTTTAGACAATGGTATTTGCCAGTAACCTTTTGTCAGGTCCAGTGTGGTTATGTACCTGGCATTACCCAACTTTTCAATAAGCTCATCAACCCTGGGCATGGGATAAGCGTCAAACTTGGAAATCTCATTAAATTTTCTAAAATCATTGCAGAACCGCCAAGTACCATTGGGCTTTGGTATCAAAACAATTGGGTTAGACCACTCACTTTTGGATTCCTCAATTACACCTAATTCCAGCATACGTTTAATCTCAGCTGACACTACCTCCCTACGTGCCTCTGGTATTCCGTAGGGTTTGAGGTTTACTTTCCTCCCAGGTTCTGTCTCTACATGGTGCTCTATGCATTATGCATCAGGTTTTTTACAACATCCACTTCATAATAAACAGATCCTAATATAGTCTCCATTTTGACATTGGACATGGGGTAGTCCTTGATATCCCCATGGATGCAACAAACACTCATACGTTTGTCCAGGATAAAGTCCCCAGATATTAAGCTGGCATGCACCAGAGTGACCAGGCTACCAGAGTCCAACAATGCCTGGACAGAATGGCCACTCACTACAATGTTGCAGACCTGCAGTCTCTAGTCCTGGCGCCGCAGCACAGGCAGGAACTGCAAATACGTATTGACACTTACCAACGCCACACTCCATTGGCTCAGAGGTAAATGGACACTGAGCAGAAATATGTCCCCACTCATGACATCTCCAACATTGTACCAGCCCTGGTTTCTCCAGCAGAGAGTTCCTTTTTGGGCTGGAGGACTGCCTGGGAGACACCTCTAGAGCTATTTTCTCAAATACCGGAACATTCTTACTGGGAGGTACCCTCCACCGGGTGTTCCTGGGGAATGGTCGCGCTGTAGGTTCATCATGGAGTTCAGCCTCGGTCGCCAGGTACCTCTCCAGAAGGCTGACGAGTTGGTTGGCATCTTTGGGGTCTCCATGTCCAACCCAGCGCTGCAATGCAGGAGGAAGAGCTCTGGTGAACCATTCTAGGACCACCTTCTCCACCATCTGTGCAGGGGTACAGGTCTTTGGTTCCAGCCACTTTTTCACCAGGTGAATCAGGTCAAACATCTGGGATCTGGTAGGCTTGTCCATATGGTAGCCCCAGGTATGCACCCACCGGGCACAGACAGCAGTGGTTACCCCCAGCTGAGCAAGAATTTCTGCCTTTAACTTATCATAGTCCTGGACATCTTGCTGGCAGAGGTCATAGTAGGCCTTCTGGGGTTCACCAGTCAGATAGGGAGCAATGACGTCTGCCCAGTCAGCAGTTTCTCCCGTTTTGCCACTCTCTAAAACACAGTAAGGAAGGCCTCCACGTCATTATCTGGGGTCATCTTTTGCAAAGCTCTTTGCACAGCCCACTTTTCATCTCTGTGCTCCATAGGTCTTTGCGGGCTAGTGACAACAGTCTCTTTAAGGAGCGCAATTTGCTCCATCAGCAAATGATTCTTTTGTTGTTGCTGTACATTGGACTGTACAAGATGCTTCAGTATCTCCTCCATAGTCTGGGTCTGTATAGCGGCAGCAGCCTTCACCCAGGACATAAAAAAAATTTCTCCAGCAAGGAGTGGGTGTGTCATTGCCCCTAGCAACCGCTGTATGTCTGCATCCTCAACCAATTGTCAGTGTCTGGGGTTGCTAGGTGGGGTGGCATAGACACAAAAGTCCAGTTTCTTTAAACCAAAACAAAGGTAGAGTTTATTTTCACTCAAAAAGGTAGTGCAGCAACAAACGGAAATAATACAAAAATAAATACCTGCCCGACTAGGCTCTAACTAAACATAGAATAGGTTACCTCACCTAGAATAACAGAAATCCAACAGCCAGTAAAATCATTCAGGACACAGCTCCAAAAATATGACCTCTCTGTTGGCTCTCCAGCCAAGCTGTGCCCACAGTCTGCTGCTGGAGCTGACTTCTTAAGCCTCCTTGACGAGGAGACTCTCTGCAGCTGAGTCGCTGCCGGAACATCCCCAAAGTGTGGACTAGAGGGGGGTGGAATGACAGTTCCCACTACCAACCTACCTGCCATTCCTAAAAATCCAGCCGAGTAACCGGGACTATGAAATAACACTCAGCAGACAACAGTTATCTGCTGAGAAACGTTCTTTCTGGAGTTTTCACATCTCACCCACCATAGCATTCTGGGTGAGATGTACATCCCCTCCATTACCTGACCAGCCATCTGCTTACAACAGTCATCCAAATTCCTCTGCCTTTTATCTAATGTAACCCCATAAGTAATAAACAACTCCATGTATTCCAGATTCCTGGAAGCTTGTGAGTGTTGGGTACTGATTTAGAGATAAAGGCAATTAAAATTTGATCAATGGGGAGAATTTACAAAATTTTATTTTCTGTTTGTCATTTTCCTTCAAAGTGGGTTAAGCTTATTGGGGCCCCAACATACAGGGGAACAAGACTGACATATAAAACACCAGTCTTGATTAATTCCCCATGTGTCAAGATTCAGATCCTATCACTAGGCTTTGGTAGCAGGTTTATACTATCACAAGCCGGTATACAATATCTGAATGACAGCAGCCAAGATAAAGTGAAGCAATAAATGAACCTCACGAATACAAGACTCCAGAGAGTCCCATATTATTCTATTTAGCAAAATAAACAAAGTAAATCTTTGTTATCTAGATACGAAGTATAGTTTCTGTAATATTCCATAGTTGATTGATACATCTAGAATATTAACAATGATCTTTACATCTCATACCATATTCAAGATCTAAATGCATGAACTCTGGGACCTGTCAATGTTTCTACAGGCCTAGTCCGTACATGGAGGTCAGATCACTATTGATCACTCCGATGATGATCTGATGATCTATTTTATGGACAGGACCCCAATATCCCATAAAAACCTCTTTAAATGAATAATTTTTCAATAAACATTTAATAAATCAATACAGCAAGCAAATATTAGAAAATCCACAATATATATTATCAGAGAAAAATACTTCTTTATCCACAAATCTGGTTCTTTTTCTGATCCTCCCTTCCTCCTAAACTGACTTTCACTCTGAAATAGTTTAATTCTGTCACA